>NC_089583.1:78497657-78812994 GCF_019320115.1 Miscanthus floridulus
AGATTCCATCTAGATGTGTATTATGGTTTTGCTAAGTATTGCTATCTCTAACCCAAAAGAGTTTTGCACCTAAGTTCCAATCATATCGACTAACTGAGCAAGTGAGACCAGGAAAGGTAAGCATATAACCTAAGGAATTCAAGCGTGGAAAACTAAATGAGTTAGAGAATGCAAACTCCTGCAATGACAATTTTTTCCAAGATATCGACAAGGTCATGCTCCCCCTAGTCCTCGTTAGAGCTCCTCACAAGGGTCAAGCTCTTGGTTGGGTAACTTCATAGATAGTTCACGGGCCTTCTCCACACACATGTTGATCTCTGTGTGGCCTTCTCCCACACCGCTCTACACCGTCTTCACTATCGAGGTTCTGACCAAAACACCGCGGGCCTCGTTCCCTTGGTACGCAATCGGTGGCCACACCACAAACGTGATTGGTGACTTGGTGTCACTACTAGAAATATCCACTTCTATGACGAAAATCTTAATGACGAATCCGAAACCGTCATAAAAGAACGCTTTTTATGACAAATATTTCCGTTTCGTCATAGATCAGTGGCGACGATCCTGCAACCCTCCCTTTCTATGATGAAATCAGGCATCATCACAAAAAACATCATAGAAGAGCACAGGGTTTCATCACAGATCATTCGCGTGACTCATCTATGACGATCTTCTTTAAAACTATGACGAATAGGGCTTCGTCATTGAACTAATTAAACATCTGCGACGAACAATATTTGATCTGTAACGAATGTCTTGGTCATAGATCTCCACACGGTACTTTCTCCATCCAACATGTACCTATGGGACATACGGTTACTCATCCATGACACTTGCAATTCATCATAAAAGTCTCCGCTTGATCATATCTCCATGTGACGTGTACCTGTAGGACATACAATTACTCATCCGTGACGCTTGCAATTCATCATAAAAGTCTCCGTTCGGTCCTTTCTCCATCCGACGTGTACCTGCGGAACCCTTCAACATCCGACCTATGGGACCCGATGGCTTACGTGTCACGTGTACCCGTGGGACCGTTCTCCATCTCCATCCGACCTGTGGGACTCGACGGCTTGCGTGTCATGTGTACCTGTGGGACCATCCAACTTGTGGGACCCGACGGCTCACGTGTCACATGTACCTATGGGACCTTTCTCCATCTCCATCAGACCTGTGGGACCCGACGGCTTGCGTGTCACTTGTACCTTCTATGCCGCCGGGGTCTAATAAATTCAAAAAAACCTCAAGGAGTCGAACCCGGGACCCGGAGGAAGGAATGCACGATTTTTACCATTGTGCTAGATGCTTGGTTGTATTGACATGTCTCTGGAGTCGTTATAGTTCTTGGTTGACCTATATTGGATATTTTCCCTTCAAGTGGAAACAAATCTATGCCCGTTAGACTAGCGACGGCGGCGACAGCGGCGGAGGATCCCCAGTGTGCTGTGGTGGTTCCGGCATCCTTTTGGAGGCTAGGCGGCGAGGCTTGCTGGTGGAGCACGGCGGCATTGGTGTCTGTGTCTGTTGTGTGCCACGGTAGAGGCGACAGATCCGATCCGCAGGTCTCTTTTCTCGCCTTTTTTTGTTCGCTTCACTATTTTGGTCCTTGCTTGAACATGAGGTATACAAGAAATATTCTAGCATTGGAGATCTGGTTAGGCCAATGATACGATGATGAAAAGAACTAGGAGGTGGCACTGGTTGGTTTTCTGCTGATGTCTTGGTTTTCTGCATATGTTCAGTTTTGTTACTGTAAATGCCTGTGTAACTAGGCCCGTTAATTGTCAAGTGCTTGCTTGATTATACCTATATGTCTAGGCAAACAAACAGGCCCATTGCTTCTGTCTTCAAAACTGTTGTAATTGTCTCCTCTTAATCTTTGTCTGTCTCCTAAGCTCTGAGCTCATGTACTGATTGTAAGTGTGATGGATAGACTTGATTTAGCTAGAATTGTAATGGTTACAGCTCCATTAACTGCTATTTTAGTTTGAGTTATATATATATATATATATATATATATATATATATATATATATATATATATATATATGTGTGTGTGTGTGTGTGTGTGTGTGTGTGTGTGTGGTGCTACTCTAAATTTGTTTGAGGCCGTACCATGAAAATTGTTAATGGTTGTTCAAGTTGCACTTTGGTATGAGTTGTGGACTTCACTGTTGGATCTTTATTGGATTATTTTCCTCTTTAGTAATCTCATTTCTGAGCAAGCTCTCATTCTACGGCACACGGACGAAATGGAGGCCCCCAACAAGAGGAACGCACTGGCCAGCTTCACGGACGATGCCATTGTCGAGATCCTCTACCGCCTCCCCGCTCACTCCTTGTTCTGCTACAAATGTGTCTATCGCTCCTAGAATAGCCTTATCTCAGACAACTATAAGTTGATGCCCCAGACTGTGTTCGGCTTCTTCTACGATGGATTCTATGACCAACAAAACTTCATCAGCATCTCTGGCGTTTACCCCTCCTTGTCTTTCTTGCCCTTCACCATGAACAATGTAGCTGTCTTAGATTGCTGCAATAGCCTCATCTTTTGCCGGTGCCTTGGGGCTGATGGATACTGCTATGTCATCTGTAATCCGGCAACCCAGAAGTTCAAGAAACTGCCGCCTAGAATCCATTCTGTTGGTGAGACTCGATTGAGGTTCGATCCGATAGCCTCCTCGTACTTCCATGTGCTTGAATATATGGAGGAGAATGGTCAGTATGTGGGTGCGGACATCTACTCATCTAAAACTGCAGCATGGATCTTTAAGGAATCTAAATGGGTCAAGAATGCTCAGTTGACATTTTCAAAAATAGGAACTATGTTTCTTAATGGTTGTTTGCACTATATTGGGTTCTACAATGGTTACCATCTTATACTTGCTGTGGATATGGAGGGAAAGACATGGAGGAAATTTCCTAACTAGACGCGTGTTTTTTTCACGCGCCTTCTTTTAAAATCAGGATCACTTGTGTCAATGGACTGTTGGTGGTCGCAATATGTCCAAGCTTTCAATCTGGATCCTTGAAGACTATGGTACTAATAACAAATGGACATTGAAGCATACTATCAGCCTATGTAAGTTTGGTAACTTTGATTTTCAGTCATGCTATAGAACGGTTATAGTTCACCTAGAATGGAATTTGATTTTTTTTGTTGGGGTTGTGGTGGAAAGCGCTGTCATCGCATATAACATGAACAACAAAAAAGTTCATGCCATCCCTACAAATTACGTTGAGTATGGTAGACATGACATCCTGCCAGAAATAAAAGGTAGACCTATCAATCTTCTTTGTGTTCCCTTGTTCTCGGAGTTGGAGTCATTGGCAAAGTAGTAAATAAAACTGCATTTGATGTATCTCTCTATCATGACATGTTTAAATGGATCAATGTTGTTTGATTGTCTATGCATATGTTTAGTGTTGTTACTGTAAATGCCTATGTACAACTAGGCCTATTAATTGTGAAGTGCTTGCTTGATTATACCTATCTATCTAGGTAAACAAATAGGCCCATTGCTTCAACCTTCAAAACTATTGTAACCGTCGTCCTCTTAATCTTTATCTGTCTTCTATGGAAGAAGCTCTGAGCTCGTGTACTGATTGTAAGTGCGATGGATAGACTTGATTTAGCTAGAATTGTAATGGTTATAGCTCCATTAATTGCTACTCTAGTTTGAGTTATATATCTATGTGGTGCTACTCTAAATTTATTTGAGGTCGTACCATGAAAATTGTTAATGGTTGTTAAAGTTGCACTTTGGTATGAGTTGTGGACTTCACTGTTGGATCTTTGTTGGATTATTTTCCTCTTTAGTGATCTCATTATTGAGCAAGCTCTTATCCTACTGTACACAGACAAAATGGAGGAGGCCCTAAACAAGAGGAACGCACTAGCTAGCCTCACGGACGATACCGTTATCGAGATCCTCCGCCGCCACCCCGCCCGCTGCTTGATCTACTGCAAATGTGTTTGTCGCTCCTGTAACCACCTCATTAGGGACTATAATAATCATAAGGTGCTGCCCCAGACTCTGGCTGGCTTCTTCTACGATACCGACCAAGGCCATCGACGCTACACCAGAGTCACCGGTGAACACCCGTCCTTGTCCTTCTTGCCCTTCACCTTGGACAATGTAGCTATCTCAGATATCTACAACAACCTCATCCTATGCTGGTGCTGAGGGGCTGATGGATTATACCGCTATGTCGTTTGCAATCCGACAACCAAGAAGTTCAAGGAACTGTCGCCTAGCATTCATTCTGTTGGTGAGGCTCGATTGGGGTTCAATCCGACAACCTCTTCGCACTTTCATGTGATTGAATATATAGAAGAGGAGCAGGATGATGAGTGCAAGGGTGTGGACATCTACTCATCTAAAACTACAACATGGATCTGTAAGGAATCTAAATGGGGACCGAATACTTGTGTGACATTTAAGAGATCAGAAGAAATGAGATCATTAGAAACTGTGCATCTTAACTATTGTCTGCACATTATGGGGTACTTGGGGTTTTACCCTCAGATACTTACTGTGGATATGGAGGAGAGACATGGAGAAAAATTCCTTACCCGCATGGTTCTTCACCCTCCATCCATCAAGCTAAGGGTCACTTGTGTGTAATATGCCCAATCTTTCAATCTAGATCCTTGAAGACTATGGTACTAATAAATGGATATTGAAGCATACTATCAGCATTCTGAAGGTGTTTGCACAGACTAACATTGAATTTAGTTATTACTCATACTACAATGTTAATGAGTACTACTCAATGGTTCTTATCTTTGTTGGGGTTAGGGGGAAATTGACATCGTTGCATATAACATGGATAGTAGAAAAGTTTATGTCATCCCTACACGTTACAGTTAGTTTTTGAAATGTGGCATCCTTCTAGAAATCAACGGCAAACCTTACTATCTTCCCTATTTTTCCTTGTTCTTGGAGTTGGAGTCATCAACGGAGGAGTAAATAAAGTTCCATGATGTATCTCTCTATCATGACATGTTTAAATGGATCAATGTTTGATTGTCTTGGATGGATGTTGTTATTATTTTGCAGCAACTTTAACTTGTTTGTAATGTAAGCTAAGGTCTGTGCAGTGTGTACCATGAATATTATTAATGGTTGTTAAAGTTGTGTTTTTGTACGAGTTGTGGATTTATAAAATTTGCTCACTGCCAATCTCAACATAGAGGGGGTAAGCTCACCTTCTTTAGATGCAAGGTAACTCTCCTCATAGAACACATACAACCAAACACCTTCTCAGCAAGTTGCATCTGCTCGTGCAACCTAAGATTCAGCATACCAAACACAATCTTAGCTAAGCTTGCATCCATAGCTGTAGACAACCAAACACCCTTCACAAACCAAGGACATTAGTTCATATTCTTCATACATCCTCCTAGCTAGTATGAAATAGAGCATTCCAAATCTAACATGTTGATGACGTACTTCAATACAACATAATACATGATTCCAAATCCAACAACCAGAACACAACAAAGAAAAAACATGTTCAACTTCCGCTACAAGTTCTGCATGCTGAGTTCCAATGCTTTCCTATCACCTCCGCCATTCGAGTGGCCTTCGCTTCCTTCCTCCCCTTCGTCATCTGAGTCTATTAGCCTGACTTGGATTGTGCCTGACTTTTTCAAATACTCAAGATACTATCGCTACGATACGTATTAACCATAGAGTTTTGGATACTGCACATTTTTTTAAAATTAAGCCAAGCATTACAATAGTTATAGCTGAAGAAGTGACAAGTAAGAAGCTCACCCCATTCCTCTGGCACTTGAAGTAGACATGACCAAGGTTCAGGTTTTCTTTCATAGACCATCGCTCAATCACTCTAGCAAGCTTGCAGTAGGGGCAAATCACCAATGGAAGGCCAGTAAGCTAAGCTTGCATCCATAGCTACAGACAACCAAACACCCTTCACAAAGCAAGGACATTAGTTCCTATTCTTCATACATCCTTCTAGCTAGTACGAAATAGGGCATTTCAAATCTAACATGTTGATGGCCTACTTCAATACAACATAATACATGATTCCAAATCCAACAACTAGAACACAACAAAGAAAAAACATGTTCAACTTCCACTGTAGGTTCTGCATGCTAAGTTCCAATGCTTTCCTGTCACCTCTGCCATTTGAGTGGCCTTCGCTTCCTTCCTCCTCTTCGTCCTCTGAGTCCATTAGCCTGACTTGGATTGTGCCTGACTTTTTCAAAACCTCAAGGTACTATCGCTGCCATACATAGTAACCATAAAGTTTTGGATACTGCACAAATTTGTTTAAAAAAATTAAATCGAGCATTACAATAGTTATAGCCAAAGAAGTGACAAATAACAAGCTCACTCCATTCCTCTGGCACTTGAAGTAGACACAACCAAGGTTCAGGTTTTCTTTCATAGACCGTCGCTCAATCACTCTAGCAAGCTTGCAGCGGGGGCAAATCACCAATGGAAAGCCAGTCTCTTCACCAACAAGATCTGACAACCGATTTGTAGTCTGGTAGCTGCTTTGTCCATGCATCCTATTTGATGCAGTGCTACCGCAAGAGGATTAGATCCAGTGGAACATGGCACCAATAGAGCTGCACCAAGGGAAGGGGCTAGCGAGAGAGAGAGGGGAGGGGGGGCATGAAACACAATGGCTACTCCTGCCAATTTATAAAAGAGTGGGGGAGCCGAGATCCCGGACCCAAGTTGTAGTAGACAAAACTTTACCTTTTTTTGAGGAATTTAAGTAAAAGACAAATAGAAGAAGGTACACCGTACACATGACAACGTCCCTCTCTGGGCCTGATTGGTTTGTGGCCAAAATTTGCTATGACAAGGATTTAGTAATCCAAAATTAGGTAAAATTTTTCCATGTATTTGGCAAGCCGAATGTGAGAGGTTGGCAAGTTTTGGTAGCAAACCAATCAATAGCCAAAATCATGGCATGCCAATTCTTTGGTTTGGCAAATTTTGGAAGCCAACCAATTAGGCCTCCCCGCTGCAAGATTCTTGCAAGTTGAACAAAGTTTGACACAAAATCTTTAGATCTCCTATTAGGCTTATTATGAAAATGTAATGATACTTATTACGCATCATAATCATCAATACTTCTCTATATATATTTGGTCAAAATCTAGAATCTTTGAGGGAAGGGGGACGCTCCTCCCATATAGACCTTGCGTGGTTGCCGAGAGTGAAGTGAATGCACAGTAAAGCTGAACACAAGAAGTGTTAGAAGAAGAGCTTTTGACCACCATGACACACTTGAGACTTAAAAGCCTGGTGCGGTTGTAAAGAGGACTCACAACAGTCGAGGGGCATTCAGGCACACCGAAGAGTGAAGAGGAGTTGCTTCCCTATTAAGCAATTTCTCTTGGTCAGAGGAGCAGAGCTAGTCAGCTAGCTAGAGATGGCTATACAATAGGAGTGAGGCCAGGCTTTGTACACACAGGGACGCTAGGGCTAGAACAAGCTTCTGACATGACCGCATGATGTTTATCATTACTAGTATCCAAGTAGTGAATATTTTAGATGGTCAGACCTTTTGTCATCCAGTAAAGTATATTGTGCACTCCAACCCCAGCAGTTGCAGGCTTGCAGCAGCCGAGGGGCAGCAGCTAGCTAGAGGTGGCTACTGTACATGGTTTCATAGGTTATGATCGACTGCACTCCCTAGGCTATGGTTGACGCTGCCGCTTCATGAATCCAACTGACGTACCTTACTTCTTCATTCATGAAGCCACAGCCGATGCAACTGCTGTTTGTAGCACAGTCGATAAGGCAAGTTCTACTCACATAAAAAAATTAATGTTATTTTAATATATGATGTGGGGCTGGGAGTACTTTTGTCAGCTATGAACAAATGCACTCAATTTGCTATGACTTTTAAATGTACAGATGACACTATATACTATCCTATGAGATGAAATGTACAGCGGGCGGACTTTCTTACATGCACAGTAAAAAAATCAACAGTTATGCCTCCTCCGTTTTGCATTAGATGGAGGCAAGACTTGTCCAAGTAAAATTGTCGCTGCATGGTTCACTGCATTAGACCGAAGCCACTCATCCTACTGTTACTACTACTATGATGTGTCTGATGAGATCAAATGACATCATACCTAGGCAATAATTGTACTCACAGCTGTCCGACAAGATCAAATGAATGGTGTTCAGACTTTCTTGCATGTGCACTAAAATGTGAACAGAAAGAAACGTGCAGATCAGAAAGAGAACCAGAAAACTCCGCATTTCCCAGTAATCTGAACCGTCTCGTCCACCTGGTCATCCTCCCACCGGGTAATCTAAACTATGTCATCATTGCGAGTTTCCATGCCAGTTCGTAGAGGATATTTAAGAACTCTTGCTGTAATCCCCGCTTGTCTGCCTCCCTCGCCTCCTCCACAATCAACGTAAGTTTCTTGCGCCTCTTTGCCTCTCCAGTCCTCTATCTCGCTGCTGTCCACACGTCGTAGTTCCATCCATGCGCATGCCGTAGCTCCATCCACGCCGCTGTGTAAGCCCTCAGTTGGACTCCTCGTGCTTCACATCGCGCGACGTTGACACCGGCATTCATGGTGGCAAGGCGACACCCCACATCATTATTGATGGCGCTCCCTGATGAGCTAGCCATTGAGATGCTGGCCACATCGCTATGACCTTAGAGCGTCCCATGGACGACCTCCACAGCCTATGGGTGACCTGCTCATCCATGCGCCGTATCTGTGGCAACCCCGCCGTGGGTCGGCGTGTGCCACTGGACCAGTGTAGACGCGGGTAGGGGTGGGATGATGTCGGCAATTACTATGCCCTCCTTTCTAGCCTGACCTAACTCGACAACCCAAAGGCTTGCTTCCTTACCGAGATACCAATGGTATTTGAGGAAACCCATAGGCCCTGGCCATGCCTCAACGATCTCGCCCGTGCTGCCGATGGCGGGCACAATCTGATGGCCTATCTTGTCATCATATTGCTCTATAGGCATAATGGTGATACCCACGACTATGACATGGCGAGGCAGTACATGAGATGGGTCGAGGGCAAGGAAGAATCATTGGTGGCGGCGGTGGAGGACCAATGAGTAGGTGGCTATGCAACAAGGGGTGTGTGCTGTGCCACAGTGAGGCCACCGCTGAGGTGATCCACAAAACGAGGTGGGCCTGGGGCAACTTGTCGCCACCACCGCCAGCATAGGTGCATGATGATCTTTCGTGCATAGGCGGTGCTTGCGGCGATGCAGACGAATGGGAAGGAAGGGTTGTGTATTACAATGAGGACTGTAGGCTTCGTCGTGAATTTGAGTTGTTCGCATGGGAATTTGGAATAAGAAACTAGTAGTTCACTCTTTACATGCGAGAGTGAATCATTCCCTCCGTCCTGAAATATATTGTATTCTGGCTTCAGTAGTACTTTTCAACAAATGCATAGTGGTTTCCTCTCACAACAAATTAGCATAAGCATAAGCATAAGCCAAATTTCAATGAAATGTGGCCCTCTTCGTTTCGCTGAAATTTGGCTTATGCTGATACTTATACTGATTTGTTGTGAGAGGAAAACACTATGCATTCGCTGAAAAGTATTGCTGAAGTATTTTGAGCTCCTTAAATATAGTTTATTCTGTAGCTTTTGATTTTCTATTGTTTTGTTTCAATTTTATTTGTTTCCTTTAGGGATTCAACGAAAGTACTCATACAAAATAGGTTTCCCTGTATAACGTGAGATGTGTCTGGTTCGGTCAGATTTATTATGCTCGGACTTTCTTGCGTGTGCAATAAAATTTGAATACATATGTGGCTCCTCCTTTAGGCATTAGATCGACGTCGGACTTGATTGGATGAATTTCGTTATGCATGTTTACCATACTACAGATCAGAAAGAGAACCAGAAAGAAACCTATAGGCAAAACTAACCAACAAGGGCTAGAAACCGGCTACCAAATGACCAAAGGACTTTATGTACGCCATGCTCAACAGAGTTTAACTCACCTAATACAAAGTTGAACTAAAGTAAACACAGACATGTAGAGGGCCAAAAAAGACACCCCTGCCCCTCAATACTGTGGCAGCAGCAAAGATCCTAGGCAATCAATATGGGCGTTCTGGTCTTTTTTAACTACTTTAGTCTCTTTTAGTCACCTAAACCAAATACCCTAGGATCTTTGTGTTAAACTTTAGTCCTATGTTCCCTTGTTCTTGTAGTCATTAGAAGCGGAGTAAATAAAGTTCCATTTGATGTTATGTCATGTTGCATTTGATGTATCTTCCTTATGTTGGGAGCTGGGAGTTTCTTACATGTTAGACATGTCCAAACGAGGAAAAAACTATGGAGGATACTGTCAGATGTGACCAAATGTACAGGGGTCAAACTTTCTTATGTGTGCAATTAAATTTCAACACCAGTGGCTACTCAGCTCTAGATTAGACTGAGGCAAGACTTGCTCCTCGTTGCAAGGTTCTTGCATGTTCAACAAAGATTGACAAAGACACCAAGGCAACAAAAAAAATAGAAACTAAATGACCTGAGCTACACCACGCTCAACAGAGTTCAACCCACCTAATACAAAGTACCACCCCACGACCAAGAAGCAATGAGACGTTTGTGTGGTTTGGCAGTGCTACTTGGTCGTGTCACGTCAATGCGAGCGTCCATGCTGCAATAGGCTACTGATGCTACCCACGCGTATGTGTCTGCGTGGGAATGCAGGAGCACGCAAGCAGTCACGATAGTTGAGAGGCAGACTAAAGTCTGAAGACTAACAAGTTACAGACTGAAGACTGAAGTAGCCATGTAAATAAGATGAGTTGGGTTCAACACATATCAAAGCCACTCATGACTACTACTACTACTACTGAACCAGTGGTCATTTGGTAGCCGGTTTCTAGCCCCTATTGGTTGGTTTTGTCTGTAGGTTTCTTTCTAGTTCTCTTTTTGATCTATAGTGTGGTAAACATGCATAACAAAATTCATCTGATCTAGTCTCACATTGATCTAATGCCTAACGGAGGAGCCACATAGCTATTCAAATTTTACTACACACACAAGAAAGTTCGAGCATTGTAAATCTAACCAGGCTTGACACATCTCATGTTATACAGGGAAACCTGTTTCATACTAGTATTTTCGTTGAATCTCTAAAGGAAACAAATATAATTGAAACAAAACAACAGAAAAGCAAAAGTAACAGGAAATCAAAAGCTACAGAATACACTATATTTGAGGACAAATTTCAAATGCCAGAATACACTACATTTCAGGATGGAGGGAGCAATTCACTCTTGCACGTAAAGAGCGAATTGCTAGTCTCTTATTCCAAATTCCCATTCGAAAAGATAGATTTGTTGATGAAGCCTATAGTCCTCGCTGCAATACACATCCCTTCCTTCCTATCTGTCTACATCGCCGCAAGCGTAGCCTGTGCAAGGAAGATCGCCGTGCACCTGCACTGGCGGCAGCGACAACCATCCCCATGTCGTATTGTAGATCACCTTGATGACCGGGCGGTGGCACAACACACACCCCTTGTTGCTTAGCCACCTACTCGTTAGTCCACTACCACCACCCATGATTCTTCCTCGCCCTCGACCCGTCTCATGCACTGCCTCATAGTGTCATCGTCCCTGGCACCACCATTGTGCTTATAGAGCAATATGACGACTAGATAGGCCACAAGATTATGTCCGCCATCGGTGGCGTGGGTGAGATCGTTGAGGCATGGCTGGGGGCTATGCTTTTCCATGAATACGGTTTGTATCCCAATGAGGAAGCAAGCCTCCAGGTTGCCAACTTGGATTAGGCTAGCAAGGAGGGCATAGTAGTTGATGGGGTCGATCCGAGGTCATAGCGAGGTGCCTAGTGATCTCAATTTGCATGATGGTAGGGAGCGCTGTCAGAGATATGATTATCGGCGTTGATGGAGCTATGACATGTGGACAGCGGTGAAATGGAGGGCTAGAGTGGGGGAGTGGCACGATCAACTTATGATGATTAAGGAGGAGGCAAGGGAGGCGACTGAGCGGGGGTTACAGTAGGAGTTCTTAAATACACTCTGCAAACTGTCGTGGGAACTCGCAACGATGACACGGTTTAGATTACTAGGTGGATTGAATGTACACTATTTCCAAACCCAGTAGTCAAAACGTGTAACAGGGGATGCCAACCAATCATGAAGCCTCGAGCATCACATCCTATGGGAGAGCTACCGCTTGGCTCTCCTCTTTAAAATGACTAGTAGGCTATAGAGAGAACAACCGACTAGGGTATTCTCTCATACATACTCAACTTACCAGTCCATCACATCACCTCCTTTGATCCCTACTCACTGGTGGTGACTACAGTGTAGAGCGAGCAATGGGGCACTGATCATCCGGCAAGTATTCCACTAACTATGAGGATGAGGTCGACGAGGAGGTGAATCAACTGACGCTGAGCCACGAGCACAAGGAGTATCCGTTGCTAGTGGAGGAGCCCACCAAAGATGATGAGGAGCCCGTCGACGACGAGGAGAAGGAGGCGCCAGCGGTGGCAGTGGAGGAGGAGGAGGAGGCACCAGCAGAGGAGGTGGCCAACATCACTGAGACCATTCCACCGAGGTTCACCCCCATGCTGCAGTACAAGAAGTGTAGGCTCAACTCTCGATCCCCCAACATGATCATGGAGGATGAGGATGACTCCTCATCGGAGTAGGATGACGAGAAGGGCGGCCACAACGGTGATAGTGGGGGCAGCGGCATCGATCAATAGGTGTTAATTAGTACAGTAGCAGTAGGTGTAATGGGAACTAGTAGTAGTACAACGGTGGGTGCATTGTAGTGAACTTTTAGTCTATTTTGAATGGTCTCATGTACCTAGATAGTAAATATTAGGAATCAATATAATGACGGTTTTAACTATTTTTAGTGCTTTTCATGTATTTTTGAATGTGATTTTGATCAGGGCGCACAGGTAATGTCTTTCTTTCAAAAGTGAACGCCACTGTGATGAAATGAACAAACTGATATAAACACTAAACAAACACTGAATAAACAAGGGCACTACCAATTATAGATTGAGATATATTAGCATTATTGACATCTAGATACATACCATAATTAACTAAGTTCAAACCATCACCTAACTCATCTTGTTGCCCTTCCGCTTCTGCACCATTTTTTGCATGCCCGGCCTAAGGCAAAACATGGGGGCAGACTGTCCTTTGGTTATTGATCATGTCCAAGATAAAAGAGCTGGCCGGACACCTAATATATGGTTTGGCCTCATCTAATACAACATGGCTAGACCGTGCTTTGGTGGCATAAAAGATTAGGCACCTATTCGTAGATCTTGGTTGGGTTTACAGAGCTAGGCATGGCTACATGCATAATAAGAGGAGAGCAGTGCTACTAGAAAGATAACATAACTTCAAACCAGACATCATATATATATGTGGTGTACAACAACGATACGAGTTCAGACTATATAACCATGACTTCATCGACCATAATAAAAGGAGAAACGTGCCACACTACTCAAAGTCATATAATTACTACATAAACATACTAGTTCTAACTACAAATGATTAACATGACTTTGTAGTAGTAATGAGCACTAGGTAGCATACTCGTCCTAACTACAAATGTTTACATGACTTGATACTACTAATTAATTTAATGAGCTATGCCATCTCATAGCTCTAAGCAACAAGGGTACCAATAGGCACGATCAAAATCCAATGCCTGCAAGGTAAACCTGCCTAGGTTGAAACCAACAAACCTCTCCGCCATGTCAAACTAGAGGATCACTTCACCCACTCCTGCCGTGGTGTGCCTAGAGTGGATCTAGTGAAGGCGAGCTAGACAATGATGGGGCCACCACCGTAGAGCCCTCAGTCATGTCCTCGGTGGATGGCAAGCGGGACCCCGATGTTGCAAGAGACCCACGCTTGCCATGGGGCGCTAGGAGCGGATCCGATGATGGCATGCTCGATCACGATGGGGAC
Source organism: Miscanthus floridulus (assembly GCF_019320115.1). Lineage (NCBI taxonomy): Eukaryota > Viridiplantae > Streptophyta > Magnoliopsida > Poales > Poaceae > Miscanthus > Miscanthus floridulus. The sequence goes on from NC_089583.1 coordinate 78,511,644, forward strand.
ACCAACAATGGCGAGGTGGACCGCAATGGGAGCAACGGTGGTGAGTGAATCACCGGTGCCTATGGCGTCAACATCATTGTTGTGGGCGATGGGGTGACCGATTTCAACCTAGGAGAGGGCATGCTGGACCATGATGAGGCCTACGATGATTATGAGGTGGACTGCATTGGGAGCGGCGGTGGTGAGCAAACCAATGGTCCTAGAGGTGTTAACGATATCATCATGGGCAATGGGGAGACAAATGGCAGCCTAGGAGATGACGTGCGGGAGCACGACGGGTACCAGTAGTCAAGAAGGGTACGAGTAGGCATCGAAGCAAGGTGCGCCAGCGCATTGGAGGAAGCATGGACTAGAGCCTGGCCATAGTTCCTCGAGGAGGACCTAGAGCATTTCATGGGGACAACCTTCATGGGAACTGATGGAGAGGCGGAGGTAAGGACTTTGCGAGGCAATGCGAGGCGAAGGCTTTCGCACAATGCAACGGGGAGTGAAACAATAGGAGTGAGGTGACCATAAAAACACTAGGAGTGAGGCCAGGCTTTGTACACATAGGGACGATAGGGCTGGAACAAGCTTCTGATGCGAGTGCACCACATTCAGCATTACTCGTATCTGAGTAGTGAATATTTTAGACGGTCAAACCTTCTATCATCCGATGAAGTACAGTGCAGTCCAATCCAAGCAGTCGCATGCTCACAACAGCTGAGGGGCAGCATCTAGCTAGAGATGGCTACATGGTTTCTTAGGTTCTAATCATCTACACTCCCTCGGCTGTGTTTGAAGCTGCCGCTTCAGGAATCCAACTACTCCTACCTTACTACTTCATGCATGCAGTAGTAGATGGTGCAGCTCCTATTTGTAGCACAACCGATCTGGCAAAAGTTTTACTCATACCTGAGTAGAAGAGTTACATGTCCGTCCCATTCAAATTTACGCTGCTCGGACTATTAGGTGAACATACGGTTTACAAGAAATAGGTAAACATCATTTCATCTAATATCATAGAGGGACATGGTTCGGGGAAAGTTGTGATCATTTGTTGTAGAGTAAACATCCGTGGTATGGTAACTACTTGCCATCTATAAGCATGATTTCTGTTAGAATAAATGTCAATCGAGATCCTTAAACTAGCATGGAACGTAGTAATAAGTTTATACAAATAGTATGGTTTGATATGAAGCACATTATCTTTATTCAGATCCTCAAACCAGCATTGAATGCAGTTGGGAAAATGCAAATGGGTGAGGGGGGAGCCAGAAGGTAGGCGATTGATGCAAATGCTATCGGATGAGGGAAGGGGAGATGCTTGTTTCATATAGACCTTGCATGGCTGACAAGAGTGAAGTGAATGTGGTAGGAAAGCTGGACACAAGAAGTGAATTTAGAGAAAGAGCCTTTGACCACCATGACATGCTTGACACCTAAATGCCTGGTGCGGTTGTGATAGGTCTTTTCTATACTTATTTCACTCCAATCCAAGTAGTCACGCTAGTCGAGGGGCAGACTGATTGCTACTCTGTATGCCACTTTATTCTGTCCTACGAGATCAAATACTCAGCGGGCGGACTTTCTTGCGTTCGTAGTAAAAGTCAATAGCTATGGCTCCTTCGTTCTGTATTAGACGAGACTTGTTTAGATGAACTCCTCGCTGCATGGTTCTTTCAAGGTCAACAAAATTTATCGAAGACACGAGTTGGCTTCAATAGTGATGAAAGGCACTCATGAATGTTTAGCATATTATAGATCAGATCAAAGACAACTGGAAAGAAATCTGTAGCGAAAAGCAACCAATAGGGGCTAGAAACCTGCTACATAATAATCAAAGGACCTGAGCTACACCATGATCAACAGAGTTTAACCCACCTAATACAAAGTTCAAAAAAGTTAACACCAACTTGCAAATATGAGTTCACATATTTGCAAGGGCATCCCACAGATCAAACCTATTCATGACTACTAATACTACTAATATGTCCCATAGATCAAGGGTTGAGGTTGGCATGCAGGATCAGCTCCACATCCAGCTTTAGTAAGATGGAATTGGCGGCCAGCTTGAAACTCTCGATTAGATTGGTGATGTCATCGTCCGTCGAACCTAGCAAAAAACCCTGCTCCACCACCTGGACATTCACCGTTGCACCAATTTGAAGCTGGGCAGCAGCCAACGTTGTGGCATCCCCCTAACAAACAGCTTTGGTCACCATGGCTCGAAGGTGGGCTAGCAAAGCTCGGTGGCAGTCCTCTGCGGTGACCGGATTGTCCGATGTTTCCATAGGGAAGGCTGCATCATAGGTGGCTTGCGCGAACAGCTATAGGGTCTGGACCTGTGTCCTCAGTTCCACAACCAGGGATGGCGCCATCATGCGGCAATGGGATGACTCTTCGGCAACACCGGGTGGAAGCCCCATGACCGGGGATGGCATCGTCATGGAGAAAGCGCTGCACAATGCAAACCAAGTTCAAGCCCTTATAGGATAAGGGGGGGAGTGATCAGATTGAGAATGTAAACGACTTAACAAACTGACCGATGCAACATGGCATGAAATCACAGGTGGCTGCCCCCATCAGGGGATGCCTAATGGGGACACTTTCCAAGCACGACCACGGATGAAGAACCAGGCTCTAGGGCCAATGATGCTCGAGACGCCATCACACCCACATTCACCTAGGCAAATTCCAAATACTAGTTAAATTAAACAACATGAACACATACTATCTAGTGTGAGCATTGCTCGCATATTCAGTTAAATGAAGATAAACAACATGAACAACGGTACAGTGATGATCCACCTTCGAAGGGGGACCTGGTGGTAAGTGAGAGACCATGTCGATGAGAGGTCCATCTGTTAGAGGAGGATTACCAGTGTGGAAGGCATCTAGGGCCTCCCCATCGCCATGATCCTACGTGGACACTCTAGTAGATGTCATCATCAAATCGTCTACCTCCTCCACATGGATGGGGACGCTTGAATAGATTGTAGCGTCCCTCATGCCCTGGAAGTCCCACTAGGGATGGCCCCTCATTTCAAGGGGAGTACCTGATGGCTAAAGAAGGTATGGATCATCCTCGACACCGTCAGTCCCCGATCCTTCAATTCCTTGATCACATCAAGCAATAAGAGCAAATGCTATGGTTTCGACAGGGTTGGCATCCTCGACCACTATTCCAGCGTGTTAGGACGTAGCCAGTTTTGAGAAAAAGTTAGCAGTGTCTACCACTCATTCTTAGGGACATAGAGCCACCTATGCTCCCAATCTAGGTCTATGGCATAGTGGTAGTCAAGGCTTAGGTAGCGCTCCTCCAATCTAGGATGAACGTCGATCGAGGCACCCCCCCATTGAACAACGATGGTGCTAAGAGCACGCTGATGGAACCACCTAGAAAAGAATCCACCATAGATCATAATGGGCAGGTATTCCTAGGAAGCCCTCACACAACATGATGAAGACTGAGAGGTGGTGGATCCCCTTTGAGGATAAGTCATGGAGGCAGAGCCTGTAGTAGTAGAGCAATCACCTAAGTAAGGGGTGCACCGGCAGCCCAAACCCTAGAAGGTGGAAAGAGACAAAAGAGATGACCTGATTTTTCTTCGGCCTTGGCTCCACTTAGCTTCATGCCAAGACTGTCCACCTAAGCTCCTCGGCGGCCTCTGGGATCACCCCCTCTCTCGTAACTGGTCAAACTTAGCCCGGTCGACATACGACCTCATCCACTCTACCATGGTCTTGGCAGGAGGCATTGATGGTGCAGTAGAGTGGAAGGCAAAAGCTTTGGGTTGGAATCAGGAGCTTTGGAGAGAGAGAAGGCAACAGGTATAACCTTCCCTCTCGCCCTTTGTCTTTGCTGCTATAGTTTGGGGGCCATCGACCACCCCGCGCCCAAGATGTTTGTGTGGGTGGGCGGCGGGCCTGTGCCCCATCACATCAATGCGACAGGCCTGGAGGCGACATCCTTTGCTGTAACAGGCTACTAATGCCACCTATCGATATGAAATTTCATCCCGTGCTGAGGCACATGAGCAAGCCATAAGGGTTCTCTCGATGGAGCTAGAGATCCGCCTAGCTTCAATGTAGGAATTATCGATCTTGCACACTCCTCCCGAGACATGCCAGTCAATTTGACCCTGCAATTGACAAGGAGAGAAAGCTAATAAGTAATTTAAGGCGGAACATGCTGGTGTTGCCAGACAACCCCGAATGTGTGGCTCTGAGAGCCGATGTGAAAGGAGATCGACTAAATAGCCGACTCCAGCATACTCATAAGAATAAATCAGTTAAAGCTCATGGAGTTATGGAAGAAAAAATCGGTTATCATTCAGGATGAATATCATTATTTAGACAAATATTAGTCAATGGCAATAGGATGTCAACACTAATCAGTTTATGCTAAGCCAATGACTTCAAGTAATTGAATCCCTTTTTATATGAAAATTCAGCCCATCATCATTTAACCATTTAATAGAGATAAATCTATGAACATATTAGATCTCATCTATTGCTATGACCAGTGGGGCATGAGGCAGAATCATGCAGGCCATAGAAACAACAATAAATTCGATGACCCTAACTTATTACTAATATCAGTGGGGGCATGAGGCAGAATCATACAGGCCATGAAACAATAATAAGATCATGGGGCTAACACATCTTTTAACCTATCTTTACTTCAATGGTCTCATGATGTGAACTGCATATGTGAAAACACTCGATATTGGCTAAAATAGTCAATTCAGGCATAGCGCACAATTAAGGTCATGCCCTATCAGGAACGGATCTACCAAATAACAATCCCCACTCCACAGTGCTAACAGTGGGGTGTGAGGCAGAATCACATAGGTTGTGATCTATTGAAGACCAGACATGCCTTAACCGCATACTATGCATGATCAAGATTGTGTGTCCTCTTACAATAGCTGGGGTCCAATATTTATATCCAGAGCCTAAACATGAATCCTACTCGAGCACGACTCATTACAATCTTTGGTATAGAAGAAAATATCCCTAATTTAAGATAACTTGGACCCTAATCTTTCCCTTTTTATAGAGTCCGATATGTAGTTTTCTGGCGCCAACCGTAGCTCATCATCATTTACCACACCGCAACCATTCTATTCTAAGATATACACATGATTCCTAACTTCCCGACCCAAGTTTTATACAATATCCCAATAGTACCTCTTCCAACTCACTCGGCCTGTTTGCTTTTCCCCTTTTCCTTGAGCAAATCTTAATATCCGATGCCGTCATCGCTAAGGCCTCAAACCCTAGCAAATCCTCTGTCTTATCAAGTCGTTATTCAAGCGTTCTTTGTTAGATTCAAATCTACTTCCGCTTTAATGGCGACCAGCGACCACGTCCCTAAGGTATGCCTTCCAAGTTTCCCATTCTCCAAGTACTGGTCGCTACCCTATATTTCTTTTTTCCTTAAATTTATTTCATCTGATTTCTAGGAAATGAGGAACAAAATCTTGATTCCATCAGCTGTTGCTTCCAATGTTTATTTTCTCAGGCCTATGGGTGATCCTAATCCATCTGATTTCATCTGTCAAGAAACCAATCAAATCCCCTTCAAACAATCTGCAGTGGATTTTCCCTCTTGGAATACCAAAACCCCTTCAGAATTTGGCCCAAAATGCCTAAGGGATGGAGAAATTGGTTCCGTAGGGTGTCTGAGAAAAAGGGTGGAGATTGGGAGCTTTATAATTTGAATCAATGCTTGACACTCTCATTGTCTTGGATGGAGAGGAATGATTCACTCTTGATTTCCGCATCTTATTTCTGGTCCAATGCCCTTAATGCCTTTGTATTTGGTTAGGGTCCAATGACCATCACTCTAGCCGATGTTTACATGTTGACCGGCCTTAGAATTACTGGATCAATGTAGCCTTATGAGTACCTGAGTGCCAGATCCAAGAAATTAACCAAGATATCAGACTACATAGGATGGGCCAATTGTATTCTGAACCATACTAGAGATGAATCAAATGTTAGTGAAAGAGAATATGTAGCCTTTCTAAACATGTGGCTTGAGAGATTCATCTTCTGTGGGACATCTTGTGGTCCAACATACAATCATAAACTCATGGCCGAGCATCTAGCAGTAGGCAAGGACATCCCTCTCAGAAAGTATCTGTTAGGAGCCGCTTATCATCTGATGTAGCAGGTAGCTGCCTAATTACTAGAAAATGAACTAGTGCATGCTATCAGTGGCCCCTGGTGGTTGATACAACTGTGGCTTAACCTGTACATGCACAAGATTGTAAGGCTTGATCTTAGAAACATGAGTTTCCCTTCCTCCAACTTTGATGAGGAATATAGAGGCAAAGAATGAAGAACCCATCAGTGTACAAGCTATGGTGAGGCTGCATCGGCCATAACAATCGATATTAACATTGACCATCTCTTCAAAAAGTTTTATAGGGGGTTTGATGCTGACATCCTAACTTGGCTGCCATACGATGAGGATGAAAACAATGAGTTGATCTTCCCATTCAAATTTTGATTTGAATTAGGTTGCTCAGATGAGACGGTGGCTGCAATCTTCAATTCCTTTATCAAGACCCTACGTCCTTCTAGCCGAATTTTGTCATGGTCGTGGCAAAATGGACATAGGTGAAACGACCTGATTTTTGCGAAGGGAAATCCACAGAGTCAAAGTGTATTATGATCGTTGTAGATCATATTACCCAAATTCTAGTCGAATACCACATCCATACAATGATAATATCAGAGTGCATAAAGCGCGGAATTACATAAATTATTACATTGCCGCATTGGCGAAATCAAGGGTAGCATTCATCCAGAACAGCTTGGAGATAAGATCGCCAAAACTCGAGCGTAGGAACGAACCCCTCAACCGTCAAACTCCTCAGAGCTATACTCCTCAGCAGAACTTGTGTGCCAAAGTTTATCAGTATGATTTGTACTAGCCACTCCCACCCTATGAGCTATGCTTTGTGGAATTTGGATGCAAGTTGGATATAATCAAAAGGAACCTATAAGGCTGGGGTTTCCTATGTATTAGTATATCAAGCATATAATAGTATAGTCAAGTTTTAACACCATTCCCACACACATTCCACCCCATTTCCGTCCAGAACCATGTTTCGATCCTAGGATCGATACACCACCATCTCCATATCATCACCATACCATCGCTCAGTCAACAGGCCAACTCCCTCTCGACACTATCTCATGGCCCGTAGCCCCTGGCTATGACCGACACTCTCTCACGGGGGAAGAAGAGAAGGACTTATCTCACTATCTAGTTTAAGCGAAACCTAGGAAAGGTCCATAGCCGACAAGTTGGCATATGTATCGATCGATCAACCATACACTCTGTAGAGGTTTTACATAACCACAAGATCTGCCTTCTTTGCTGACCATCATCAACTAGGCTGATTCTGGCCGCTTGCTAGCCTAGGATAATGCCACTCTACCATTTAGCCCTGGTACACCCCAAGTCTAGTCTGGGGTGGCTGAAACTATGAGTCATGAGCCGGGTCCACAAGGTCTCCATGAAGTCTCGGGTGGGTGTGGGGGAAATCCTCTGTGCCCTGTACCTCCTTGCACTGTCCGCTATTGGCCTAGCAGTAGTGGCAATATCCTACCAAGTAGTTCGGCCATCCTGCACAATATAGGGCAAGTGGTACGTAAGGCTTCCCGGTGAATCTGAGTACTAGTAAGTCCTTAGGGATGACCAAGCCAGAATGTCTTCAATAGAGTTTCCATTTACGATGCCACCACAGCACCTCCACCCTGGGCTCCTCCCATCACAAGTTCACACCCAGGGCCACCTCATATCACCATTTACCCACCAAAGGTATTCATTCCAGGGGTGCCTAGGTAGCACCTAACGTCAAGACTTGCCCCAGGCTCATCGTATACTCCAACTTGGTCGACACAACCCTCACCCTCCACACACACCCAAGTACCCACGCAGCACTCTCCCCAAAGTCTAGATAACTCCAGTTTCCACCACGCATCAATATAGTATATATAAGCGTAGTAGAAATAATAAGCAGTGAAATATAGCAGTGTGCGTGTGACTAGCCTAACAGCAGGGTGAGCAGGGGTAAGGTTGCGTCAAGGTAAAGGCCATCAAGAAAGCATACTACCATGCAAGTCCTATCATAGTGTGAAAATAACGATAAAGTAAGGCAATAGCAGTTCTATATTAGCCATGCGTAATAGGTGCTACGAGATTGGGAGGGATGTGGCACCTTCAGTGTAGTCGTCTCCATACTCCTCATGGTACTCTCGGTCCTCGTCCGTCTGGTTCTCCTCCGAGCCTACAAACGATCGCATTATAGTCATGTTAGCAACATCTATAGAATAGAACAAAGAAGCAATGAAAATTCAAAGTAGCCAAATGCACACAAACATGGGTCCATTGCGTAGAGCTCGATTCTTAGATGAATTTTGGTCCTGGTTTCATATTTTTCTGAGTTCGTATGAATTAGTTATGAATTTCCAAAGTTTAAATTATTTCTGAAAATGGGAAAAGGCTGAATTAATATCGTGCTGACACGTGTCACGCTCCTCTTGGTCCACGTGGCATGCTGACATCAGCATGACGTCATCTACGTCATCAGCTACTGACAGGTGGGACCAGGGGCTCTTGGGCCACTGACATGTGGGTCCGGTCAAAGTCAACGTCAAGTCAATGGGCGAGTTAACGATCAACGGATCATAGTCACTGACAGGTGGGGCCAGAGCTACTGACGTCAGCAGCTGACGTTATCATGACCTTAGCATGACGTCATCTCGGCTGTTTCAACCTCTGACAAGTGGGTCCCGCATGGCGATGTCACTAACATGTGGCCCCGGTCAATGGTCAACATTGACCGGTCAATGGTCAATACAGGCCGGGCCTTGACTGGGCTAGTTGGGCCTAGATTTGGGCCAGGCTTGGCCTACCACGTGGCACGCGTTGGTGCGGCCACGTCACGACCCTGGGCCTCTACTAGGCTCTGGTCCACCGATCCGGTGCATGGTGGACTACGCGGTGTTGGTTCATGGACCGCAGACATGGTCTACGTAGTCTAGGTCCACCGATCCTTCTCCTCCATTTGGTTCACTAGGACCGGGTGCACGCATACAAGAACCAGGTGGGGAGAATTCCCCATCGTCCTCGACGCTCCTGTCGGCGGTGAGCTCGCCGGTGAGCCTCTCGGGCGATACTGGTGCGCGATTAAGGTAGGCAAAAGCGGCGCCAACCCTCGATGAGTGCAGTGGTGGGGTCAAGGTGGTGGCTAGGGCTTCCTAGGGTTCCGGCCATGGTGAACGGTGGCGTGGATTCGTCGGCGTGCATGGATAGGGCTACAGTGGTAGTGAGAGCCCAGTTGGAGGAGCGTGTGAGCTCCACGATGCTTCTACGGCCATGGTGGGCATGTTGAAGGAGCTCCTGGTGCTCCCAGTGGCTCCGACCACGGTGGTGGGGGCAAAGTAGAGGCGGTGGCACTCCAATGAGGTGTGGTGCGGCAACACAGGGCTCCAGTGGGCTTCTTCCTCGGCTAAGGTGAGCGCGGTGTGTCTCTCGTTAGGGCAGAGCTAGTCGAGGTGTTAATGTCGCCTTTACCGCAACATAGAAGATGTGGTGGTCACACGATGGTTGTGCTCTCAGCCATGGTGAGCGTGCCCGTGCATGTGCACTCCTGCTCTGATGTACAACATCATGGTTGGGGTCCTCCTTTTGGCTGATGGCAGCACGCACGGCGCGTCCTAGGTCTCGGCAAGCATGGCCATGGTGGTCTCCCTAGCTAACCAGTTGGGCTAGGCCGAAGCTCAAAGCTTTAGCAAGGTTTCGATCATGGCGGTGCACGTTCCATTTGGCTAGGGAGGTGGTCTCAGCAAGATGGCTCATCACGGGGAGCTCGAAGGCGATGGTGGTGGTGCGGTGTCGATGGTGTAGCAGAGCTGAGCTGGGACAGAGGTACTCATCGTCTTCCGCACCAGCGGCTCCTCCCTTCTTACTTCAGCAGTGGCGTCCTTCTCCATGCCTCTCCTTCTCTTCTTGTCCCTTGGCTTAGTGTGTTGGTGCGAATTGCATGGCGGTGGTGAGGTGTGGTGAGGTGCTAGGGTTCTAGGCTCCTCCTTTTATAGGCGAAGCTCTAGGCTTCTCCAATGGTGGTTGATCGGGTGGCGGTGATGCGCGATGCACATCAGATGGCTCATGGGCGGGGCAGTTGTCATGGGGGTTGCGTGAGCACTATGCCAAGGGGACAGGGTCATGCTCTTTGCATGACCTCGGGCCCGCGCCTGCTGCTCTGGTCGGTTCTTGGTCGAGGGAGAGGTCGGAGTGGGGAGGAAGAAGACCCTGTTGCTGTGTGACTAATGATGAGGGCCCATCTATCAGTTTGTCCTAGAGCGGGGAAGGCTGCAGCTGCTACGCTGTGCTGCTTGGCCGTGGTGTTGGGCCGGCCCGCTCTGGTTGGCATGCAGGGGAGTGAGAGGGAGGGGCCCTCGGTTGGGCTGGGCAGGCCGTTTGGGCCGAAATGGCCTTTGCCCTTTTCTGGTATTTCTTGAAGGCTTTTCTATTTTCTGTTTTCAACAATTAGTTACTAAGTCAAGGTTTAGTCAAAGTGTCTTAGGTTTTATTAGCTTGATGGTGCTTTACAAGGGTCATACATGGTGGTTTTTACCTTTCCCATATATTAGGGATATTATTGACTATTTTTGTTATACAAAAATAGTTGTGGTTTTTATTAAGGCATTTTTTTTCAAAATCTGGATATTGATTTAATTCAAGGAATTTAACAATTGTTATGGGGGTTTATTTACTCATCACATAAATCAATAAAATCCAAATCACATATTGAATTAAGATGCATGCAAGATTCTATTTCATGGGAGTTTCAAATACACATGTGGCAATGCATCATGCCCTGCTTATGATATAACCTAGTTGGGTTGCACCTAATGCAAAACTAGGGTTTGGGTTCCACACATGTCACTTAACAATACATAGTTTTCTTAAACAAAAAATTTTTAGTTGGAATTTTTGGTGTGTGGATTTTTGGGTTGTTATAGTCCTACCCCCTTAACAGAATCTCATCCCCAAGATTAAATCGGAACGTACCCTTCAAAGAGATAAGGATATTGTAGCCAAAGGTCAGACTCTTTCTCCCATGTTGCTTCCCTCTCAGTGTGATTGCTCCATTGGATCTTGCACATAGGAATAGTTTTGCTTCGGGTCTCTTTGGTATCTCTACCCAGAATTCAGATAGGATGTTCTTTATACTCAAGAGTATCTTGAATGTCAAGTGTATCAGTTGGAACTACTTCATTGGGCACTCTCAAACACTTGCATAGCTATGAGACATGGAATACGGGATGTACACCTACCAATTCCTTGGGTAGCTCAAGTTTGTAGGCGAGCTTTCCAATCCTCTTGCAAATCTTGTATGGGCCAACAAATCTAGGGGCAAGCTTTCCTTTCACATGGAATCTGATAGTTCCACGTAGCGGGGATACCTTGAGATAGAAAAAATCTCCCACATTGAACTCAAGTTCTCTTCTTCTTTTGTCAGCATAGCTCTTGTATCGACTTTGAGCAATCCTCAAATTCTCCTTCACTTGAGCAACTCCTTCTGCATCTTGGATCTTAGCGGAATCAAAGAACGATCTTTCACCTGGTTGAGACCACATCAAAGGTGTCTTACAAGGTCTGCCATATAGAGGTTCGAACGGTGACATCTTGATGCTGGCTTGGTAGCTGTTATTGTAAGAGAATTCTGCATAGGGTAGGCATTTCTCCTAATCAGAGCCATAATTCAGTACACTAGCGTGAAGCATGTCTTCTAAGATCTAATTTACTTGTTCAATCTGTCCATCTATCTGTGGGTGATAAGTGGTACTGAAATCAAGTTTGGTTCCAATGGACTTGTGCAGAGCTTCCCAGAATTGGGACATAAACTAAGAACCACGATCAGATACAATATTAGAGGGAGCTCCATGTAGTCTGAGGATATGCTCAACATATAGATCTGCTAACTTTTCGGCATCGGTCTTGGTCTTAACGGGTACAAAGTGAGCAACATTGGTCAAACGATCTACAGTCACCCAAATGGAATCATTGCCTTTCTATGAACGGGGCAACCCGACTATGAAATCCATGGATATGCTCTCCCATTTCCACTCAGGAACGTCAAGAGGCTTCAGCAATCCTGCAGGCCTTTGATGTTCAGCCTTGACTCTATTACAGGTGTCACATCGTGCCATATGTCCCACAATGTCTATCTTCATGCCTTTCCACCAAAAGTGTTTCTTCAAGTCTTGATACATCTTTGAACCTCCAGGGTGAATACAATACTTAGAATCATGAGCTTCTGATAGAATTTCCTCTCATAGTGCTGGATCAGAAGGTACACAGATTCTGTCCTTGAACCAGATGGTTCCTTGTTCATCTTCTTGGTGGTTGGTCTTGGAGCCTAGTTTCATCAGACCACAGAGATACCCAATTTCTTCACAATTTTTCTGAGCTTGACGGATGCGATCTGTGAGATCATACTGTATGCGGAGCTCATTCAACAAGCCATGCGGTAGTATCTCAAGTTGGAAATCATCAATCTCTTGTGACTGAGGGCATCTACGACTCTATTAGCTTTTCCCAGATGATAGTGAATTTCCAGGTCATAGTCCTTGATCAACTCTAGCCATCGGTGTTGTCTCATATTCAGATCTTCCTGAGTGAAAAAGTACTTCAAGCTCTTGTGATCGGTATAGATATCACACTTGTTGTCTATCAAGTAGTGCCTCCATATCTTCAATGCATGCACAACTACTGCTAACTCAAGATCATGAGTGGGGTAATGGTTCTCGTGTTCTTTCAACTGTCGAGAAGCATAAGCTATCACTCTCCCACCTTGCATCAATACACAGCCAAGTCCTTGGCGGGATGCATCACAGTAGACCATGAAATCTTTACTGATATTAGGCAATGCTAGCACAGGAGTTATGGTAAGCTTTTGTTTCAATTCCTGGAAGCTTCACTCGCACTCAGGCGTCCATTCAAACTCCTTGGTGTTCTTCAGAAGGTTGGTCATCAAACAGGCTATCTTGGAGAAGTTTTCAATGAATCGGCAATAATATCCTGCCAATCCTAAGAAACTTCTAACTTCTGTCACATTATGGGGTTGATCCCACTCTTTCATAGCTTCAATCTTGGCTGGGTCAACTATGACACCTTTAGCTGATAGTACATGGCCTAGGAAGGCAACTTTCTGTAGCCAAAATTCACATTTGCTAAACTTTGCGTAGAGCTGATGTTGGGCTAGTTTCTCAAGCATAGTTCTCAGATGATGTTCATGTTCTTCAGCGGTGGGTGAATAGATAAGGATGTCATCAATGAATACTACCATGAACTTATCTAGTTCATCCATGAAAACCTTATTCATCATGTTCATGAAGTATGCAAGAGCATTTGTGAGTCCAAAGGACACCACAGTGAACTCAAACTACCCATACCTAGTCACGAAAGCTGTCTTCAGGATGTCACTCTCTCGAATCTTCATCTAATGATAGCCAAATCTGAGATCAATCTTGGAGAAATACTTGGCACCTTGAAGCTGATCAAGCAAATCATCAATCCTTGGTAGGGGGTACTTGTTCTTGATGGTGACTGTGTTCAAGTTCTGGTAATCAATGCACATTCTCATTGAGCTATCCTTCTTCTTAACAAACAGAATAGGGGATCCCCAGGGTGAAGCACTGGGTTTGATATATCCCTTCGAGATGAGCTCATCAAGCTGTTTCTTGAGCTCGGCCAGTTCGTCAACTGACATGCGATAGGGTCTCTTGGCAATGGGTCCTGTTCCCGGCAAAAGATCAATGATGAACTCTATATCATGGTCTGGTGGCATACATGGTAATTCTTCAGGGAATACATCGGGATAGTCTCTGACCATAGGCACATCATGGACTGTCCTCTCCTCCTTCTGTGATTCTAAACTCGCTTTAAGGGCACATAGGATAGAGGTGGACTTTTCGGACTGAGGTTCACACCTAATAACTTGGCCTGATGGGTGGGTCACTTGGACGTATCTAGGTGAACATGATATGATACCTCGGTGAATGGTTAGCTAATCCATACCTAAGATGACATCTAGGCTCATGGAAGGTAATAGGGTTAGGTCGGCTTTAAAGATAAGACCCTCAATGGTAAGACTCACTCCCTTACAGATGTGGGTGCATTTTAGGTCTCCTAAAGGTGAGCTGGTGATGATAGGCTTTCAACGTGGGGTTATAGGCAGGTCATGCTCTTGTGCGAACTTGGATGATATGTAAGAACAAGTTGCTCTAGAGTCAAATAGAACTGATGCAATATTGCCATTAACTAAAAACATACCATACACAACGTTAGGGGCAGCCTGTGGTTCCTCAGCGTCCAGATGGTTGAGACGTCCATGAGTAGCAGATCCCTTGAACTAAGACTTCTAAGTGGCTGAGTTCTGAGGGCACTCAGTGGCTTTGTGACCCGGTTGGCCACAAGCGAAGCAGGTGAAAGGAGCACCGCCTGTAGGGGTTGGTGCGGGTGCCTTCTAGTTTCTAGTGCTTGGTGTAGAGCAGTTCTGTGCTGGACATTCATTCGCTAAGAGGGAATGGTTAGAACGGTCCTGAGTGTTGCGGTCCTGAGCATAACGGTCCTGGGTGTAACGATCCTGAGCAGGGCGGGAGTATAGAATAAAGAAGAATTACTTCATTTTGTAACTTATTTTTTATATTTCTATTTTTCTTCTTTTTTATTTTATTTAGCCTCCACCATCCCTACTCGATCTAGGGTTGTCATCCCTGTTGTGGTGAGAGCGTTCCCTAGATGGTGCATCTCTGCAGAACCTCTTGCGATCACGGCCCCGGAAGGACTCCTCAGGCTTACGCTTCCTCTCCCTATACTCCTCTCTAGCTTCAGCATGGTCCTTCTCGATCTAGATGCAGCGATCCACCAGAGCACACAGCGTGCTACTCTCAATACCACCAAACTTCAGCTTGATGTGCGGGTTAAGTCCCTTGTGGTAATAGTATAGCTTCTCCTTCTCAGAGTTCACAACATAGGAAGGTGCATAGCGTAGAAGGTTGGTGAAGCGAGTGGTGTACTCAGTCACCCTGTCCTTTCCCATCTTGATGTTGCGGAACTCCTCGGCTTTGGCCTCCATGATACCCTTGGGAATGTGATACTCAGTGAATGCTTTGGAGAACTCATCCCATGAGATGTTGGTAGGGTCCTCATGGGAATCACTGAAACTGTCCCACTAGGTGCGTGCTGCACCTGTGAGCTGGTGTGTGGCAGCTCCAACACATTCATCGTCGGTGAAGGTGGTGAGGTCGAGCTTCTTTTCCACCTCCTTGAGCCAGTCATCGGCTACAAGCGGGTCAGGGTCAGTGCCATCATAGGTAGGTGGCCTCAGCTTTAGAAATCCCTCCAACTTCCTTTGGAAGTCATTCTGCTGACCTCCCTGGCGATGGTTTGCTCCATCTATAAGAGCTGCAAGAAGCTGGGTTCGTTGCGCCATCACCTCTACCAGGTTTGGTGGTGGTGGTGGCGGAATGTTCTCCTCAGGCGGCAGGGTATTCTCTAGGTTGAAGGGTATCCCTCCACGTCCACGTCCATAGCCACGGACACGGTTGTTGTCACCACGCCCCTGTTTGGTTCGACTGGTTCAGGGGTGGGTGCACGTCCACGGTTCATTAGGCGAGCAGATCGGTGGTTCAACATCTACAACACGGATCATAGGAATTTTAGTGTTTGTGCCATAAGTGCTTATAATTCAGTATGATTACATGATTTTGACGATTTAAAGAAAATCATTTATACTATCCAACACTCATTACAAAGAAGCAATAAGATCCATAAGATGCAATAAGATCCAAAACATTCATTACATGGGTTTTATTACATAGCGTCATCTCCAGTAGCTACACTTGGAGACTTGCGAGACTCGTACTACACATAGTGTCTCATATTACATCTCATAAGGGGGTACATCATGGGGTACAACTTATGGAAGCCACTGACATGACTCATGACCACGTAGGGTCATCTACTCTAACTCATACACCGTAGCTGGGATATGACTGTTCTCGATCTCGATCTCCTTGTCAGACTTGTGAAGTCGGGACACGTACTTCAAGGCCTCGGTGAGCTCCTCAGTAGGCTTAGCTCTAGGTCAGGTAGGGCAGGCATCTAGGTTGAGGCGAGTCAGGGCTAACTCAAACTCCTCTATCCTAGGTTTTGTCTTGCTACGAATCTTCTTGGGTAGCTGATCCCACATACCCTTCATCTCCCTAAGGCGCTTCTTGTCAGACTTCTGCCAAGCCTACCAAGTCCTCTCACACTTGTCCTGTAGGTACTCATTCTACCTGAGTGCCTTGATCAGGTGACCCTAGTTGCGAACGGCCTTCTTCCTGAACTCCTCTAGCTCCTGAGTCATGGTCTTGTTCTGAGATTGGATTTTTAGCATATCAATCCCCTTGGACCTCTCTTTGTCTCCTCTACGGTTGAACTTGGCCTTCTTGTCATCCAACTCTCTCTACAACTCCAAGACCTTACTATCAAGGTAGCAGTTCCTGTTGCCTAGGTCGGCAGCTTTGTCCTATAAGTCAGCGACCTCGGCTCTGTGGACTTCTTCATGACGGTTGATCTCGTCCTATAGCTTGGTAAATGTCTCAAGCAGACTAGCTTGCTCCTGTGCTCCCTACGAGTCTCGCTCCTGGTACTCCCATAGAAGGGCCTAGTCCTGATGTCTCCTCTACTCAAGCTGGGTCACGTACCTATCTTGCTCTAGTAGGTGGATAGCCAAGACGTGAAGGCCTCTATCCTCCTTGACAAAGATAACTCTGCCGGCTGCAAAACTCTGCTCACTAGGGGTAAGGCTGAGGTCAAGGGCCTGGGGAAGTAGACGGAACTCTGTCATCTTTAGGTGCTCATAGTGGTCCCTCATCACTCTGCGAAGTGCCTTGTGTGAGACAGCTCATAGTCCCTCCTCAACTGTGTCCTCTATAGTCGACTCGGTGAAAGCTAGGACAGAAGGTAAGGTAGTGCTAGCTGGGAACCTGACTGAGGTGACAACTGGTCCTTTGATTCCTCCTTCCTAAGCTGACTTCCTGGTGTAGGTGACCTTGACAAGCTCGTTAGGGACTCCTAACATGATGAGAACTCGGTAGAGGGTCTGTGCAAAACCCCCGAGCTCACGTAGGTCGAAGGTAAGCTTGGTGTGGTCCAGAGGTAGCGGTCCTAGAGGCGGCCATTCGACGTTCATTGCCATCTACATGTTTTAAGGAAATAGGTGTTAGCAGGTCAATAAATAGATAAGCCTTGCATAAAAGTAAATGCAGGGTCAGTATATAATCGAAAGAAGGGCTATTCACGTCCTATTCTATCATCCATTTCTAAGGGTTTCATCCTAGGGTCAAGTATGGCTCTGATACCAACTGAAATGACCTAATTTCCGCGAAGGGGAATCCATAGAGTCGAAGTGTATTATGACCGTTGTAGATCATATTACCCAAATTCTAGTCGAATACCACATCCATACAATGATAATATCAGAGTACATAAAGTGCGGAATTACATAAATTATTACATCGCCGCATTGGCGGAATCAAGGGTAGCATTCATCCATAACAGCTTGGAGATAAGATCACCAAAACTCGAGCGTAGGAACAAACTCCTCAACCGTCAAACTCCTCAGAGCTATACTCCTTAGCAGAACCTATGTGTCAAAGTTTATCAGTACGATTTGTATTGGCCACTCCCACCCTATGAGCCATGCTTTGTGGAATTTGGATGCAAGTTGGACATAATCAAAAGGAACCTATAAGGCTGGGGTTTCCTATATATTAGCATGTCAAGCATATAATAGTATAGTCAAGTTTTAACACCATTCCCATACACATTCCCCTCATTTCCGTCCAGAGCCATGTTTCGATCCTAGGATCAATATACCACCATCTCCATATCATCACCATACCATCGCTTAGTCGACAGGCCAACTCCCTCTCGGCACTATCTCATGGCCCGTAGCCCCTAGCTATGACTGACACTCTCTCATGGGGGAAGAAGAGAAGGACTCATCTCGCTATCTAGTTTAAGTGAAACCTAGGAAAGGTCCATAGCCGACAAGTCGGCATATGTATCGATCGATCAACCATACACTCTGCAGAGGTTTTACATAACCACAAGATCTGCCTTCTTCGCTGACCATCATCAACTGGGCTGATTTCGGCCGCTTGCTAGCCTAGGATAATGCCACTCTACCATTCAGCCCTGGTACACCCCAAGTCTAGTCTGGGGTGGCTGAAACTATGAGTCATGAGTTGGGTCCACAAGGTCTCCATGAAGTCTCAGGAGGGTGTAGGGGAAATCCTCTGCGCCCCGTACCTCCTTGCACTGTCCGCTATCAGCCTAGCAGTAGTGGCAATATCCTACCAATTAGTCCGGCCGTCCCACACCATATAGGATGAGTGGTACGTAAGGCTTCCCGGTGAATCTGAGTACTAGTAAGTCCTTAGGGATGACCAAGCCAGAATGTCTTCAATAGAGTTTCCATTTACCGTGCCACCACAACACCTCCACCCTGGGCTCCTCCCATCACAGGTTCACACCCAGGGCCACCTCATATCACCATTTGCCCACCATAGGTATTCATTCCAGGGGTGCCCAGGTAGCACCTCACAACAAGACTTGCCCTAGGCTCGTCATATACTCCAACTTGGTCGACACAACCCTCACCCTCCACACACACCCAAGTCACCCACGCAGCAGTCTCCCCAAAGTCCAGATAACTCTAGTTTCCACCACGCATCAATATAGTATATATAAGCATAGTAGAAATAATAAGCAGTGAAATATAGCAGCGTGCATGTGACTAGCCTAACAGCAGGGTGAGCAGGGGTAAGGTTGCGTCAAGGTAAAGGCCATCAAGAAAGCATACTACCATGCAAGTCCTATCATATTGTGAAAATAACGATAAAGTAAGGTAGTAGCAATTCTATATTAGCCATGCGTAAAAGGTGCTACGAGATTGGGTAGGATGTGGCACCTTCAGTGTAGTCGTCTCCGTACTCCTCATGGTACTCTCGATCCTCGTCTGTCTGGTTGTCCTTTGAGCCTACAAACGATCGTATTATAGTCGTGTTAGCAACGTCTATAGAATAGCACAAAGAAGCAATGAAAATTCAAAGGAGTCAAATGCACACAAACATGGGTCCATTGCATAGAGCTCGATTATTAGATGAATTTTGGTCCTGGTTTCATATTTTTCCGAGTTCGTATGAATTAGTTATGAATTTCCAAAGTTTACATCATTTCTGAAAATGGGAAAAGGCTGAATTAATATCGTGCTGACACGTGTCATGCTCTTGTTGGTCTCACGTGGCATGCTGATGTCAGCATGATGTTAGCATGATGTCATCGTCTCAGTTCTCGTACTGATAGGTGGGGTCCCGCTGATGTCATCATGACGTCAGCATGACATCATCTATGTCATCAGCTACTGAGAGGTGGGACCAGGGGCTCTTGGGTCACTAACATGTGGGTCCAGTCAAAGTCAACGGGCAAGTCAATGGTCAACGGATCACAGTCATTGATTGGTGGGGCCAGAGCTGCTGATGTCAGCAGCTGACGTTATCATGACGTCATCTCGGCTGTTTCTTCCTCTGACAAGTGGGTCCCGCATGGCGGTGTCACTGACATGTGGCCCCGGTCAACGGTCAACATTGACCGGTTAATGGTCAATATAGGCCAGGCCTCGATTGGGCTGGTTGGGCCTAGATTTGGGCTAGGCTTGGCCCGCCACGTGGCACACATTGGTGCAGCCATGTCACGACCCTGGGCCTCTACTAGGCTCTGGTCCATCGATTAGGTGCATGGTGGACTACGCGGTGTTGGTTCATGGACTGCAGACACGGTCTACATAGTCCGGGTCCACCGATCCTTCTCCTCCGTTTAGTTCACCAGGACTGGGTGCACGTGTACGTGAACTAGTCGGGGAGAATTCCCCATCGTCCCCAAAGCTCCCACCAGCGGTGAGCTCACTGATGAGCCTCTCGGGCGGTACTAGTGTGCAATTAAGGTTGGCAAAAGTGTTGCCAAGCCTTGGCGAGTGCAGTGGTGGGGTCAAGGTGGCGGCTGGGGCTTCCTAGGGTTCCGGCCATGGTGAACGGCGGCGTGGGTTCATCGACATGCATGGACAGGGCTACAGTGGTAGCGAGGGCCCAGTTGGAGGAGCGTGTGAGCTCCACGGTGCTTCTACGACCATGGTGGGCATGTTGAAGGAGCTCCTGGTGCTCCTAGTGACTCTAGCCACGGTGGTGGGGGCAAAGTGGAGGCGGTGGTGCTCCGATGAGGTGTGGTGCGGCAACATAGGGCTCTAGTGGGCTTCTTCCTCGGCTAAGGTGAGCGCGGTGTGTCTCTTGTTAGGGCGGAACCAGTCGGGGTGTCAATGTCGCCTTTACCACAACATAGAAGATGTGGTGGTCTTGCCATGGTTGTGTTCTCGGCCATGGTGAGCGTGCCCGTGCATGTGCACTCCTGCTTCAATGTACAATGTCATGGCTGGGGTCCTCCTTTTGGCTGATGGTAGCACGCATGGTGTGTCCTGGGTCTCGGCAAGCGTGGCCATGGTGGTCTCCCTAGCTAACCAGTTGGGCTAGGCTGGAGCTTGAAGCTTCAGCAAGGTTTTGATCATGGCAGTGCATGTTCCATTTGGCTAGGGAGGTGGTCTCAACAAGATGGCTCACCATGGGGAGCTCGAAGGCGATGGTGGTGGTGCGGTGTCGATGGTGTAGCAGAGTCGAGCCGGGACAGAGGTACTCGCCGTCTTCCACGCCGGTGGCTCCTCCCTTCTTGCTTTGGCAGCTGAGTCCTTCTCTGCGCCTCTCCTTCTCTTCTCGTCCCTCAGCTTAGTGTGTTGGTGTGAACCGCATGGCGGCGGCGAGGTGTGGTGAGGTGCTAGGGTTTTGGGCTCCTCCTTTTATAGGCAAAGCTCTAGGCTTCTCCAATGGTGGTTGATCGAGTGGCGGTGATGTGTGATGCGCATCAGATGGCTCATGGGCACGGGGCAGTTGTCATGGGGGTCGCATGAGCGCTATGCCAAGGGGGACAAGGTCATGCTCTTTGCATGACCCCAGGCCCACGCCTGCTACTCCGGTCGGTTCCCGGTCGAGGGAGAGGTTGGTGTGGGGAGGAAGAAGACCTTGTTGCTGTGTGACTGACGATGAGGGCCCACCCGTCAGTTTGTCATAGAGCGGGGAAGGCTACAGCTGCTACGCTGTGCTACTGGGCCACGGTGTTGGGCCGGCCCACTTTGGCTGGCGCACGAGGGAGTGAGAGGCAGGGGCCCTCGACTGGGCTGGGCAGGCCGTTTGGGCCGAAATGGCCTTTGCCATTTTCTGGTATTTCTTGAAGGCTTTTCTATTTTCTGTTTTTAGCAATTAGTTACTAAGTCAAGGTTTAGTCAAAGTGTCTTAGGTTTTATTGGCTTGATGGTGGTTTACAAGGGTCATACATGGTGGTTTTTACCTTTCCCATATATTAGGGATATTATTGACTATTTTTGTTATACAAAAATAGTTGTGGTTTTTATTAAGGCATTTTTTTTCAAAATCTAGATATTGATTTAATTCAAGGAATTTAACAATTGTTATGAGGGTTTATTTACTCATCACATAAATCAATAAAATCCAAATCACATATTGAATTAAGATGCATGCAAGATTCTATTTCATGGGAGTTTCAAATACACATGTGGCAATGCATCATGCTCTGCTTATGATATAACCTAGTTGGGTTGCACCTAATGCAAAACTAGGGTTTGGGTTCCACACATGTCACTTAACAATACATAGTTTTTTTTAAACAAAAATTTTTCAGTTGGAATTTTGGTGTGTGGATTTTTGGGTTGTTACAATAGGTACCTTCCTCCTAGGCAACATTCCAACCTATGAATTCTACAACCCCTCTTTTGTAGCTCATCAGTTTGGTTTTGGTTAATTGCCCCCTTAACTTTTCTTCAAGGATATACTGAAGCCAAGAGAGGATATTGGTGAAGTATTGGAAGTCTCCAGAGTTTTCCAACTAGGGTCAGATCTTCCTTCCCTTTACTTGCATGACTAGATCAGAGTCAGCTTCTCTTCCACACACTTTGACTCCTGGTGGCAAGAATGGCACTCTCATCTTTTCTGTGGGTTGGTTCACCCTTTGTGTATAGCTCTAGATGGGGAATTTGCTTTTGACAGAAACGTAACTTGCCATTTCTTCTCAAGAAAACTGCTCGATGAATTCCTCTACCAACTATTCTAATCGACCTTTTTAGGATGCTAAATTTGATCCTCTGAGCTTGGATAGGAAGGGGCGTCCTATAGATTACCAGCCACCATGCCTAGTTTCAAGAATGGGATCGACTGCGCCTTCACTGAAGAAATTAATGAAAACTCATGCGGCCTCCACTATTGTAACATATCATTCTTCAAAGCGCAAGGCGGCTCAAGAGACAACCCAAAAAACCACTACTAGGAAGAGGCTCCATAGAACAAGAACGTCAGCTGCTCAGGTAAACAATTCATTGTCTTCTCAAACCGATATTCAACTTCTAATCTCATCCCTTCATAGTTATCGAGTATTGCATCTCAATCTGCTCTTGGTGCGGTACTACTATCCCAAGCGTTTGATTCAGCACCAGTTGAACCCCTATCGGCTGATCCTCAAAAGGAGCCGATTTCGGTTGAAATAACCGATGCCTCCACAATAGCAGAGAACGTGAGTTTTATCCTTGATGCTTGTCGAAGTATCTTTCTTCAACTTCTTGATTTACTTAGTTTTTTTCATCCTTCATCTGACTTCTTACCATGCTAGATACTTTTTGAGGACACATCCATGCCAGAGCAGGACCCTAACTGCCTACTTAATGATCCTGCCAGCGCTAAGGGTGATCCTGTTTCTATCGACACTTAGATTGTCGATTCCCCAGTTTGGCATATAACTGATGGCAAGGAAGTTATATGTTCAATTTATTTTCTCTGCAAAAACATGAGCTAAAAATCTTTCTTGATGTTTGCAGATGTTAATGTTGAGAGTGTAACACCCTAGGTGTTGAGCTTACATAATTTGACTTGCATTGCATGAGCATGAGCATCAAGCATTCATATTTAAGCTTTTACATTTGAAACATGTGATTGAAACATATGAAACATGCTTGATATTTTATGTTTCCTTGTATCTATGCATATGATCATGAGTGAATACATGTAAATGGTTGATGTGAGTCACTAAAACATCTTAGCTACACTTAGGATGGCTAGTGAAACAATGTTCATGAAAATCATTTTGTCTAATCAAGTACTTAAGTGATGCTAGGTATGTTGATCTAGAAAGCTTTATGTGTAACCAATGTATGAATTGATTGTGTGGCCTTATAAATAGCTTAAACATGTTTAGAGTGTCATTACTAACAACTTTGGTATTCATGGCTAGGGCTAAATTGGTCACTAAGTCATAGTTCAAGTACAAGTCACCATTTGAAAGTAATGGGTTTGACCAAGTTTGAACTATATGATCGAGACTTTGCATGGATGTGTGCACTAAAGCAAAGTTGTAGTATTTGATAAGGGTAACAACTTTTATGTTTGGGTCATAGACTAGTTTAGCTCCTAGCATGCTTGAAATTGGCTCATAAAAATCAGCTTTTCACTATTTTCAACACTTAGCAATTTTTTCTAAGTCAGTTTCACTGACAGTGTCGATGCAGCCAACTTTGAGATGATTTTACTCACTAACCATTTAGAATTAGGCCTTGATCCTTAAATAAGAATTTTAGCTGGTACATAGGGCTACAACTTTGGTTTAGATCGTTGGCGCTAATGCTTCACGGATTAGAAGATCGAGCTTCACAAAATCATGTCGTCAGGCTCGGACTCGGGCTCTGATGGCCACCTCGCTCGGCCTTTGGTGGCCGACTGGCCATAGACGTTGGCCACCGCGTGGAAGCGATGAAGCCGCGTGTCACTGCCGGTATGAGCAGCCAGGCCCTGTTGAGCCAGGGCGCGCCTTCATCATCCCCAGCACTCGTCCGCTCCATCCCCGCGCTTGCATTTTATTTTCCCTGCCTCCTCTTCGCCTTCCTGCAGCAGCGCAGCAGCCGCAGCAGCTCTGTGAGCGCCGCTGTCGCCATTGCCAGCACCAAGCTCGCCCATGTCGTTCCTTCACCACCATAGAAGCTTCACCATACTCCTACCATCGCACCGTGCCTACATTGCTCGCTGGCCGCGCTTGGTAAGGCCTCAGCGCCATGCACGACATCGCCGGAGTTTCGCCGCCGTGCCACGTCGCCGTGGCCGGGACGTCTCCGACCGCCTCTAGCCGTGTTAGTGGGTGCGTTAGATTCGCCATCATGTGTTGATGCTCAGCATAACCCTAGACCGAGCTTTTGTGGCTAGCTCCGGTGTCTCGCTGACGTCCAAGTCCGCCGCCCCGCCATGAACGCCGCCATTGTTGTTAGCTCCGAAGATAGGCCTAGCTAGGTAGCTCTATAGGTGCGCGATGTTGTGTGGAAGCTTGTAGTACGGGTGTCATCACTGGTGAAGCTCGCCGTCGGTGAACTCTGGCCGAGCCGCGTCGAGCAGCACCGCCTCCCCTGTTTTTCGGTCGCTGACGCGCGGGCCAGTCTGACCGGTGGACCCGTCTGTCAGTGACTCAGTTCAGAAAAGATAGCTCAATTATTTCCAGATTTCATGCTATTTTGTAAAATTTATATCTGGAGTTTGGTAGATCTAAATTTGGTGGTTCCAATTTTTTTAGGATCTTGGTGAAGTGTAGTATTTAGGAAAAATATAATATTAGCACTTGTAGTAGAGTTTTTGGAAGAATTAAATTGAAACTTGAAATGTGTTTTTAAATGAATGCAAACTTGTTTAATTTATATCTAGAGTTCCTGTGCTCCAAAAATTATGACATTTATACGGTGAGCTTTTCTTGATAAGTATAAGCACTGGTAAAAATTTGAGGGTCAGTACATGAATAGTGTTTGAGTTATAGATTTTTCTTTTATAATTAGGTGATCCTTGTGTTAATTGTTATAAATTATCTATGAATCCAATGCTCATGAAATTTATTGGAGGTTGTCCTAGTACCTTATGGATGCTATGAAAAATATAAAATCTATTTCTTGACACTTTTCACTAGGGTTTCCTATTTATGTTATTTTAAGCCTTTATGCTTTGACATTTTTGCATAGGATGTTTTACTTGGTAAAATGGCATGAAACTTTTACAGGAGTCTATTGGTAGCATTAGTAAGCCACTGTAAATTTCTGAGAATTTATGATATAAATTTGGTATATGTTTATTATTTACCCTAATTATTTAATTAAATTAATAAAGGCATTTAAATAATTAGATTGTGATTAAGCATGATGTTTTCTATGGTTCTTATGATGCATAGTAACTGTTGATGTCAATGGTAAGGCTTAGAAGCCATTGATTGTATGCAAATAACTAATTATCACTTTATCATTCAAATACAAGGCTGCATGTATAGTTTTGATTGTGTGGATGATTTCATATGGATAATGGTCTTTGCTGTAAAACTTGTTAATAACAAAGTTGTATATAACTTACTAATCTACCTGGTGTTAAATTTTCACAGTTATAGGACTTAGGGTTTTTGAGTTCTAGCTGTTACAAGTTTGCTGTCTGAAAGGTTTACTTTCTGGATAGATTTTATTGAACGATTTGTTTTCCCTATATAACTCTTGAATCACAGTAAGAGTATTAAAATAAAGTTGTAGAGAATTTTATAAGCTTTCCAGAAAGTCCAAGATCACAATATTTGGATAAGTAGAACTTCAGTTATGAGTAAAACAAGTAGCTGTTGTGTGGTATAGTAAATGAATTGTTGAAGTGTTTGATTAAATAATCAAGAAGAGATATGCACAAACTCAGTAAAATGTGATACACTTGTTATTACTTTAATGCCATGCTATTAAGAATACTTGCATGAATGCATTCATCATGTGTCATCATACTATACTTGTCGGTATGTATGCATTTGCAATATCCTATGCCATATCCATGCATATAGGATCGACAGAGGAGATAACGTTGCTGGAATTCAATAAAGGAGAGGAAGGGGACCAGCAGGAGATTCCTCAAGCCGCAGCTCCCAAAGGCAAGGAGCAGACCCCAGAAGAGCTTTTGGAGTGCCCTGACCACCGCCCCACTTCCTTTCTGAAAGGCAAGCCCCCGGAGCATTCTAAGTCTCCCAGTATTTTACAAAATATTACTCGAGTCCTTTATGATTGATGCATTAGGTTATAAGAGTTGATTGGAACCACTTGATGCATATGATTTCCTTGTCCAAAAATACCCCTTTAACCCTATGTAGGTCCAGGATCGAGTATATGCTTAGCCATGCTTAGACCGGTAGAAGTCGGGTGATTTCCTGTCACCTGCGAGATATAGGTGGATACCGAAGTACGGTTGGCTATATTTGCTATCGTGGAAAAGAACCATGGGGTGATGTAAATCGAGGCCGGACGGAGTCTATGGTTGGTTGACTCATGTGATTCCGCCTGTGCCAATTAAGAACCATACCGTTGTTGGCACTTCTGACAAGATTAAATGCATGCCTATCACTTAGCTGGCCGGATAACTCATTCTGACCACGAAGCCGAGTAGCTCAACTCAGGCCGGACCCTGCTCTATAAGAGTGCACACTCTGGATGGTAGTAAGGATGTGCGGGGAACCAAACTGAGCCTAAGGGTAGGCTAGGCCTGAACATCCTAGCATTTGGTATCCCTGATTGTGCGGCGCTGGACGAACCTACGAAATGTGTACTTGAGTTGTACCAAAGGTGACCTAAGGTGACTGTTGATCTGGTCTACCTGGGTTTGTGTTAGGAATAAATTCCCAGCTGGTTGAAATCGATTCGAATCGCCATCTCTCCCAGATAGTGAGAAACTTGGCTAGCCCCAACATCGTAGTAATTGTATTATGGAATATGATGGTTCAGATAAACATGGAATTACAATACCTGTTATGGTTACTATTGTATGCTCTTAAAATGATATACCACATGTTTGGCATAGGATAGTTGCTAATTTAGAGATGGATAGTCATATTTATATTGATAACGGAATCATAATTGTATAACTAAGTTAATCGGTTTTTATGCAAATTGTTGTCAAGCTACCTCCACTTATACAGCCTTGCATAATCCTTGGAGTCAATTTATTTCTGGTTTATGACGGGTAAGTCTAGCTAAGTACTTTCTCGTACTCAGGGTTTTATTTCCCATTGTTGAAGATGGCACAGTATATCATGGTTATTGCAAGAGTTGCTTCTATCCTGCTGTGGATGAGGAGTAAGCCTTGGGCAGGATTCTTTATTAATTCCTCTATATGCTTTTGTGGACTATGATCGTATGTTGGCACTGTATTAAACTATGTTGGAAACACTACTTTCAACTTAATTTGCTTCCACTATTATCTATCAAACTTGGTTTGTAATAACTTTATTTCATACTCTGATGATGGAAATGTATCTGCAAACTTTATGTAATATGTGACATGTATGTTGAATCATGTACGATCTTGGTTGTATGTGGATCGTTTATCAAGACCCATCGTGGTACTCGATAGACAACCGGGTTTGTATGGGCTCAAGTATGACCGTGCGATCGCTTGCGGACTGCCATTGTACTTGTGCTCTTATAAATTGGTCGGTTCTGCGATAGAGAGTCTAGAGCCAATTCAACCAGACATCACTGGTGCATCATCAGTTATCCCTTCTCAGATAGAGGCTATCACGGAAAAGGTATTGCATTATTCTTGCCGTTCATTTCATCATAAACTGATCCAATCCTCTTAATCAAGATTCTATTAAATGTAGGCATTCGATCTTCCAGCCCTGAGCTACTCTTTCAATCTTGAGGAGTATCTTGATGAAGATGAAATTAGTTCATTAGCCACCTCCTCTAAGGAAACCTTGCCAGAAGAGACCAAAAATCAGCTAAGAGATGTTCTACCAATGCTTGAGAAGAATATAGCCGATTTGGTCCAAGACACTGATCCAATAAATAGAGTCTTCTTGGCCATTAAGGGTAATCCATCCCCAGCTCTCTCTAGAGTCTTGTCTCCTTTATCTATCTTTGAAGATCAGGTCCTAAAGGTGAAATAGGCTCAGAGGAATCTGTTTGATTGTGAAACTTTATTGGCCAAGGGGAACTCTAATAGGCAAGAGGCTAAAGAGCTAACATAGTTGATTGATCATTTGAAGAATTCCTCCCTCAATATCGACCCAGAATTGTCTCAACTAGAAGCCAGGCATGCAGAACTTGAGAATGACCTAGAAAATATGAAGGCTGCCATTGATCATCATAAGTCTACCCTGGCTCAAATACCTGATGCCATTCAATAAAAGAAACAAGAACTACTGGCCAAGAGAAGGCAGAGCCATCCAAAGTAGCCTCGAGAGCATTCCTGGATCAGCTGAAGAAGATAAACAACAGATCACAGAAGTTGATGCTATTCGACTAGAAGTGTTGAAAGCGATCCAGGATGTTCTAGACTTGTAATTCGTGTATCAACATATGTCTTGTGTAGAACCAATGGCAACCATACTTTCTGTTGTCTCGCTGTGTTTCTTTGTTTTGGCTAAAGAGCTAATTTGAAAATAGCTAATTCCAGACTTCCATCCTTAATCCAATTAAGTCTGAAAACATGGCCTTTATTATTAAGAGAACCCTTCAATCTTCTATCCTTAGTCACCTGGCGCCGTATTCTCTTCGGTAATAGTGAGGTGGAGCTTTGCCTTCTATTAATTGCGGTTGCCTTTTGCACGTCTCGAGGCGTCCACCTCTTCACTCCGTGGCTTCAAATACCAGCCGAGGGCTCCAACCTCGAATAGATCTACTCTTGCAACCGCTCCTATTTCTTTGCACTTCTCTGCCCTCACAAACTCTGTAGCATCCTTTTCCCCTTCTTGTAGATTCAATGGCCAGTGAGGACAGCCAAGGCAAGCGTGCAGCGGGGGAGATTCTAGAGGAAAACATGCTAGCAAGCCAACATCTTTGACGCATGAGGTGAGATTGACATCTTCTGTTTATGCCGATGAATTGTTCTAATTTGTCTATAGATTTATTTTGAACGATAGTCTTCATCCTCTTCCTAGGGCCGGTGAGCCCTCTGATGCTGCATCTTCTACGCCGGTGTCATCGTTGAATTCTTCCGACTCCTACAATTGCGACGATGCCAGGCGTTTTCTCCAAGAGTGGAGGGTGGCTCAGAACCGCTATTCTGAGGCAACTCAGGAAAATGGCTAGCTTGAGATCTACCTCGGGGTCTCTTAGGCTGCTCTTCATGTGGCCGAGGAGGAGACCAGCACCGTTCGAGCATGGCTGGCCGAGTCTAATGCCACGGTGGTGGATAAGACAAACTTTAGGAATGCCTCTATTCTAATTTCCATTGTATTTATCATGATAGTTTTTCTATTTTCTATGATCATCAGCCCTGATAGTGTAGTTGGAGTCCCTCCAACTAGCAGCGAACGTGGCCATGAATGACATTAACGCTAGAGGCTCCCTCATCAACGCTCGCCTCCACGACATTCTGGCCCGTGTTTAGGAGATCGCCCTTCATGGTGTTCACCATGGCGTGTCGGTGGCGCTGACCATGGTGCAAGTCCAGACCAGGTACGAGCTCCACACCATGGAGACTAGTTTCCCAATGGGCAACGACCCCGTGGAGCCTGAGGATCTGCTCGAAGAGTTTGTTGTCGCGGCCGAGGCCATTGTGGACATCACATCTGCTTAGGATGTGGTGAACAAGGTCTTTGATTAGTTTGTACTTAGGACAAATTAATGAACAAAGTCTCTTGCTCTTTCCACGAACGTGTCTCAGTGCAATTCTCTTATATATGTCATGACTGTCTTTGTTTTTGTTTTTGCTCTATAGGTGATACGTATCGTATCGGCTTTCACTTCTTCAAGCTTATTTTTGAACTAGAGGCGATACCCTTCTAGTACTAGCTATTAGAGACGATGACTAAATGAATCAGCTATCAAGTGTTGATCAAATGTTAGGATAATGTCCCTTCAAATATTTCTCATCGATCGCTATTGATATGTTGCATCAGCACTTTTTAGACCAAAGGTTAAACGATCGAACGGTCCAGGCCAAGCATCTCATTAAGCAAAACAAAACTTCCTTTAATAGATTTATCAACTCTAGATTGCACTTATGATTTGACTTAGCATTCACAAATGTTGGCCTAAGCCAATCTCTAGGACCAATGCTTACTCCCCTTAATTCAACGGCTGACGCGAAGCCATGATTATTTATCAAAACAAACTCTTAGAGCCAATTGCTTGGATCAGCTGTTGGCTTTCATTTCTGATCTTAATGAAGCCTCCTTCCCATAACTTGCTAAAAAGCATTTGAAGTCTCCTAGTTCCCAAAAGACTAGATCAGCTACTGTGATACTCTCAGACTCATCAGTGCAAACTAGCTCGACATCATCTCCATGCCATTAAATCAAACATTGATGCATGGTCGATGGTACACAATAGTTTGCATGAATCCAATCATGACCAAGGAGTAAACTATATGACCCTTTTCCATCGATGTTGAAGAACATGGTAAGCAGAGTCTTACTCTCAATTGTTAGTTCGACATTCATTGCCCCCCTGGGTCTTACACGCATTACCCCCAAAGTCCTTAAGCATCATGTTAGTCTCAATCAGATCTCCTTGTCCCTTGCCAAGTTTATAAAAAGTGGTGTAAGGCATGAGATTGACAGAAGCACCCCCGTCCACCAACATTTTGTTCATCGACTTCCCATCAACAAAACCTTTCACATATAAAGCCTTTAAGTGCCGATGGTTGACTGGTTTATCAAATATAGCCTATTGTATAACTATCAACTTGACAACTATCTCCTCATACTCTGATTCATCAAAATCTGAGTAAACTTCTTGATCTACTGGAGCTCTGAACTCTAATGGCAATAGAAAAGCCATTTGAATATTAGCAGATGGTTGCCTTTTATCAGCTGCTTGCTTAGAACGCCATACTTGAAGTTTATTGGATGCCTGAGCCTGTTCCAACTCTCTATTCCTTAGGCGTTGCCCCCTTCTCTTCTAGCTTCTTATCAAACCTCCTGGACACCGTTGGCCTTCCTGCCAAATATATTCTTCTTCATTACTTTCTTCTTCATAATCAGCCTAGTTTTGATCAACAACTCTTTTTCTAAGCCAATTATGAACACTTTCATTTTTAAGCGCCGATCCATGTTATTATGATGATATGCATCTTGAGCATGGATAGACCGACTGTTGGCTTGAGATTACCGGTAGGCAACTTCAAACCTTCATTCCAGCAATGTCTGAAGAAAGGACAATTCCAATGTGATTCTACTTGCTTTCTTTCATACCTGTCTTTTTCCTGTTGAAAGCTCTAGTTTGGTTTTGGTGAATTGATGAAACCCTAAGTGCTAACCTAGTTTATCAAGTGATCATGAGATAGGTAGCACATTCCAAGTGATGAAGCAAATGAAGATCATGACGATGGTGTTGGCATGGTGATGATCAAATGCTTGAACTTGAAAAGAAGAAAGAGAAAAACAAAAGGATCAAGGCAAAGGTATAAATAGTAGGATCTATTTTGTTTTGGTGATCGATACACTTAGTGAGTGTGATCACATTTAGGTTTGATAGCCATACTATTAAGAGGGGTGAAACTCATATTGGAATGCGGTTGTCAAAGTGCCACTAGATGCTCTAACTCATTGCATATGCATTTAGGATCTAGTGGAGTGCTAACACCCTTGAAAATGTTTGTGAAAATATGCTAACACATGTGCACAAGGTGATACACTTGGTGGTTGGCACATTTGAGCAAGGGTTAGGAACTTTACCGGTAGAGTGTCCACCCGTAGAGTGCGAGCAGTCTGACGGTGCCACCGGCGTCCTAGACAAAAAAAAGATGGAGGTCACTGTAAGTGACCGGACGCTGGTCTCTGAAGGACCGGCATGTCTGGTTAGTAGCAGCAGAAAAAGCACAGCGTCAGTCATCGACCGGACACTGGCACTAAAATGACCGAACGCTGGCTGGCTGCGTCCAGTCACACTGACATGGTCATGCACAAAGGAGTTGCCGAGTGACCGAACGTTGGGTGTGTCCGGTCGAGTATGACCGGACACGTCCGATCAAGAAAAGTCGTCTCTGGATGCTTACTGGAAATGACCGGACGCTGGGGGTTCAGCGTCCAGTCACTTTGAGCTACAACGTCTGGTCATCATATGACCATTGAGATTTGGCGTTTAGTAATTGAAGAGAGGGACACATGGCATGCATCACATGACCGGACGCTGAGGTCCAGCATCCGGTCAATATGACTGGAGCGTCCGATCACCTTGTGTTGTGCCCAGTGAAGGGGTACAATGGCTCTATTTCGTGGGATCTTCTATTTAAGCCCCATGGCCGGTTCAAGCTCACTCTCTTGGCCATTTGCATTGACATAGCAACCTTGTGATCTTAGCCAAAGCCCTCCCACTCATCTCCATCATTGATTCATCATCTTTGTGAGATTGAGAGAGAATCCAAGTGCATTGCTTGAGTGTTTGCATCTAGAGGCACTTGGTGTTCGTGTTTCACTATGGGATTTGCTTGTTACTCTTGGTGGTTGCTGCTACCTAGATAGCTTGGAGCAGCAAGAGTTAGAAGTCACAATGGTAGTGAGTTAGAAGTGACAATGGTAACGAGTTCAAGAACACTAGAATTGATGAGTTGTGTGATGAATTTGGAATTAGACATCAATTCTTGGCCAAGTACACTCCACAATCAAATGGCCTTGTTGAGAGGAAGAATAGAACACTCATTGATATGGCAAGGTCTATGCTTAGTGAGTACAATGTGAGTCAATCTTTTTGGGCCGAAGCTATCAACATGGCTTACTATTGTAGCAACCGCCTCTATTGTCACCCATTGAAAGAGAAGACATCATATGAGCTCTTGAATGGTAGAAAGCCCAACATTGCATATTTTTGGGTCTTTGGTTACAAATGCTATATCTTGAAGAAAGGCACTAGATTGGGCAAGTTTGATAAGAAATGTTATGAAGGATTCCTACTTGGTTATTCCACTACAAGCAAAGCATATAGAGTTTGGAATTTGGATAATGGTACTCTTGAGGAAGTTCATGATGTTGAATTTGATGAAACCAAGGGTTCACAAGTAGAGAATGAGAACTTGGAAGATGTTAGAGGCATTCAACTTTCAAACACCATGAAGAACATGGATGTTGGTGAATTGAGGCCTAGGCAAGTGAATGATGATGAAGATGATCAAGTGCAAGTGCTCTCTAACTCAAATGTGCAATATAATACAAATCAAGTTATTACAAGTGGCTCTCATGATAATGAACAAAATCAAGTGTCTAGTACATCATCTCAACCCAATGATCAAGCAAGTGCAAGCAATCAAGTTCCAATCCTCCAACCAACCAATATTGCAAGGGATCATCCATTGGACACTATCATTGGTGATATTTCTAGAGGTGTGCAAACTAGATCAAGATTGGCTTCATTTTGTGAGTATTTCTCATTTGTGTCATCCATTGAACCAAAGAAGATAGATGAAGCATTGAAGAATGTTGATTGGGTGAATGCTATGCATGAAGAATTGAATAATTTCACAAGAAATCAAGTATGGGAATTAGTAGAAAGACCAAAGGGACACAATGTGATTGGAACCAAATGGGTCTTTAGAAACAAGCAAGATCAAGATGGGATAGTAGTATGGAATAAAGAAAGATTGGTAGCACAAGGCTATACATAAGTTAAAGGTCTTGACTTTGGAGAAACATATGCCCCGGTTGCTAGATTGGAAGCAATTAGAATCTTGCTAGCCTATGCTTGTGCCCACAACATCAAGCTCTATCAAATGGATGTCAAGAGTGCATTTCTCAATGGTTACATCAATGAAGAAGTATATGTTGAGCAACCTCCTAGTTTTGAAGATAATAAGAAGCCCGACCATGTGTACAAGTTGAGGAAGGCATTGTATGGATTGAAGCAAGCACCTAGAGCATGGTATAAGAGATTGAGAGACTTCCTACTCTCTAAAGGGTTCATGATGGGCAAGGTTGATACCACTCTTTTCATCAAGAAGATTGGGAAAGATTTATTTGTGTTGCAAATCTATGTGGATGACATCATATTTGGATCAACCAATCAAGACTTTTGTGATGAGTTTGGAAAGATGATGGCTAATGAGTTTGAGATGTCCATGATTGGAGAGTTGAGTTACTTCCTTGGTCTTCAAATCAAGCAATTGAAGAATGGTACATTTGTGAGTCAAGGCAAGTATATCAAGGACATGATCAAGAAGTTTGGCATGAGTGATAGTAAAGCCATTAGCACACCAATGGGAACAAATGCCAACTTGGATAGTGATGCAAGTGGAAATATGGTGGATCAAAAATTGTATCGGTCTATGATTGGAAGCCTACTCTATGTGACCGCATCAAGGCCGGATGTCATGTTTAGTGTATGCATGTGTGCAAGATTTCAAGACTCACCAAGAGAAAGTCATTTAAAGGCTACAAAGAGAATATTGAGGTACTTGAAGCATACACAAAATATTGGTTTGTGGTATCCCAAAGGAGCAAAGTTTGAGCTAGTTGGTTACTCAGACTCGGATTATGTGGGATGCAAGGTTGAAAGAAAGAGCACCTTGGGCACATGTCAATTGTTAGGAAGGTCACTTGTTTCATGGTCATCAAAGAAGCAAAATAGTGTTGCATTATCAACCGCCGAAGCCGAATACATATCCGCCAGTAGTTGTTGTGCACAAATACTTTGGATGAAGGCCGCTTTGAGTGACTTTGGAATCAAGTTCAAGAAAGTGCCATTGCTATGTGACGATGAGAGTGCAATCGAGTTGACCAACAATACAGTTCAACATGCAAAAACAAAGCACATTGATGTCCACCATCATTTCATAAGAGATCACCAACAAAAAGGGGACATTTGCATTGAGAGTGTAGGCACCGAAGATCAACTTGCCAATATATTCACCAAGCCATTGGATGAGAAAAAGTTTTGCAAGCTAAGGAATGAGTTGAACATATTGGATTTCTCAAATATGTGTTGATGCACCCCCCCACTTATATGACATGCCTCTCCTTCGAGCAATCCAAGGTAAAAGTTGATTGGCATGGCATACATCCTTGCTAAGGACATGTTTAGTGCATCTAGACATCTTTCGCATTCAATAAGCTCATTCATGAAAATTAAACGAATTTGATGATTGTATGGTACCACTATTGCTTCTATGTTTATCTTGGTCTAGTGGTAGCATATGACATGTTTGTGGGCTTGTAAACCTAGTGTTTGATCTAGAAAATGAGCTCTAAGTGTTTAACTCAACATGGTACAAGATAACCCTTATTTGGAGGTGTGAAGAAGTTTGTCCTTGGATCAAACCGAGTTAAATATCTTTGGCAAATGATTTAGGTTAGACCAAATTTGAGAATATGATCCTCACCTCATTGATTGACATTGATAATTTCAACCTATCTACATTCTGAACCTTTGTGGTCATTGATGACAAAGGGGGATAAAAACAAAGATATTAGTGATATTAGTACATGGGGAGAAAAACAAAGATATTAGTGTACTAAGATAATGAAAAGGGGGATTTGACATAGGCGGAGAAATATGACAAAGGAAAGGGATCAATTAAAATTTTGAGCACACAAGTAGGGGGAGCAAGCTCATGAACTTGTATGGTGCATTTGAATGTGCATTTCATATGTTTGCTTGCATGGCACAAGTTTTAAATTTTAATATCCATGCTTGTGTGGTGTATGCTAGTTGTAGGCTTGAATGATGAAATGAAAATCTAGCATGCATAGGTTATCTAGTTATTCCATTTCCAAGTGTTTCCAAGTGGTATCAAGCTAACCATGGTGCTAAGGATGGTATAATGGTGCACTCTGATTGGTATCACGCTTCAAAGGTCCATCTTTTATACCTTAGCATCATTTGGTAGACGTTGTCTCCTATATTTCCTATCTAAGCATATGTCCAAGATACAATCCAAACTCTTAGCACATATGTAGGGGGTGCAATTGCTACCATTTGGGGTTCATGAAACTTCTCCATATCCTTTTACACATGGTAAATATGCTTGGGCAAGCAACATGGATTCAATCGAATTTCAATTCATATCTTTGTGTAAGGGTTGTCATCAATTACCAAAAAGGGAGAGATTGAAAGCTCTAGTTTGGTTTTGGTGAATTGATGAAACCCTAAGTGCTAACCTAGTTTATCAAGTGATCATGAGATAGGTAGCACTTTCCAAGTGATGAAGCAAATGAAGATCATGACGATGGTGATGATAAAATGCTTGAACTTGAAAAGAAGAAAGAGAAAAACAAAAGGCTCAAGGCAAAGGTATAAATAGTAGGAGCCATTTTATTTTGGTGATCGAGACACTTAGTGAGTATGATCACATTTAGGTTTGATAGTTGTACTATTAAGAGGGGTGAAACTCGTATCGGAATACGATAATCAAAGTGCCACTAGATGCTCTAACTCATTGCATATGCATTTAGGATCTAGTGGAGTGCTAACACCCTTGAAAATGTTTGTGAAAATATGCTAACACATGTGCACAAGGCGATACACTTGGTGGTTTGCACATTTGAGAACTTTACCGGTGGAGTGTCCACCCGTAGAGTACGGACAGTCCGACGGTGCCACCGGCGTCCTAGATAGAAAAAAGATGGAGGTCACTGTAAGTGATCGAACGCTAGTCTCTAAAGGACTGGCGCATCTAGTCAATAGCAGCAGAAAAAACGTAGCATCGATCATCAACTGGACACTAGCGCTAAAACGACTAGACGCTGGCTGGCTGTGTCCGGTCACACTGACATGGTCGTGCACAAAGGAGTCACCGAGTGACCGGACGCTAGGTGTGTCCGGTCGAGTATGACATAGCAACCTTGTGAGGTTAGCCAAAGCCCCATGGCCAGCTCAAGCTCACTCTCTTGGCCATTTGCATTGACATAGCAACCTTGCGAGCTTAGCCAAAGCCCTCCCACTCATCTCCATCATTGATTCATCATCTTTGTGAGATTGGGAGAGAATCCAAGTGCATTGCTTGAGTGTTTGCATCTAGAGGCACTTGGTGTTCGTGTTTCGCTATGGGATTCGCTTGTTACTCTTGGTGGTTGCCGCTACCTAGATAGCTTGGAGCAGCGAGGATCGTTGAGCGAAGGTTGGTGATTGTCTCTGGCTTTGATCATGGTGATTGTGAGGGGTTCTTGACGTTTCCCCGGCAGAGAGCCAAAAGGTACTCTAGTGAATTGCTCATGGCTTGTGTGATCCTCATCTTGTGTTGGTTGTGTGGCACCCTATTGAGGGTTTGGCGTGTGATGCCAATTAGCGTGGGAACCTCCAAGTGAGTGAATCGCCACAACGAGGAGTAGCTTGTAGGCAAGCAAGTGAACCTTAGTAAAAAATCATTGTGTTCATCATTTGATTCTGAGGTGATTGACCTTCATTGTTATTCATTCTTGTGATTGATTGGCTCCCTTCCTTGACATGGCGGTATAACCTTCTTGCTCACTCTCATTACATTACCGCAAACTAGTTGTCAAGCTCTTTAGTGTAGCTAGTTGTGAGAGCTTGTTAGTTTGGTTAGTGTGGCTCTTTAGTTAGCTTTTGAGAGCACACTAACTTAGTGTAGTGTCATAGCTATTGTGTGGATAGATACTATATAAACTAGAATTGTGGTAGGTGGCTTGCTTTTTAGTAGGCTAGTGCAACACTTGCTTTGCCTCATAATTGTCTAACCGGTTTGTTAAGTGTTGTTGTAGAAATTTTTAATAGGCTATTCACCCCCCTCTAGCCATTAGGACCTTTCACCTGTTGACACTGGTATTCTTTCTCTTCTAACCAATGTTGATAATCCTTTTTCTTCTGCCACTGCCATTTATTCAACAGAATTCGAGATGTAACCCGTGGCTTTGTCGCCCCATCTTTTGACATTTCTCCCTACTCATATCGGCTCTTTTGCTTGTCGCAATGTCTTCTAATTTCTCTATATTCGCCAGCCGATATTTGCCTCTCGGGATCGACTGTTCTAGCTTCTCTTGATTTGGTTGATGTCAGGACCTTAGTCTTTCCTTTGAGCAGCCTAGCATCGACCATGTTTTGATCTCCTGGAAAAGGATTATCATCAACTTTCATTTTTCGAGGCCTATCAAATTTGAGTCTTCCTTGCTGAATAGCGCTATGTATATGCTGCCGAAAAATTTTGCATTCATTAGTGGAATGAGAAGTAGCGTTATGGAACTTGTAGAACTTCTTATTCTTCAACTAATCATGGGGCAACATAACATGATTATCGGGCAACTTGATCTGTCCCTTCTCAAGCAAGAAATCAAAGAGCTTGTCTAATTTTGTGATGTCAAAGCCATAGCTGTCCTTAACCCCTCTTCCCCAAGGATTTGGCACCATTACTATCTTTTTGCCCTAATTCCTTTCAGCCATGGCAGCCTCTTCTTCTTCATCTTCATAGCCGTCATCAACTGAATATGGATTATAAGCTTTGACCACTGTGGTACTCTTCTAGAATCAGGTATCTCTACGCATACTCTAGGATTGGCTATTGAGCACCGCCACTCATTGAGCCAATTGACCCAAGTTGTCAAATTCTTATCCCAGCAGTTTTTTTCCATGTTGGCAGCATCCCTTGAATGGCCAAAGCGGCTAGCTGATCATCAGCCAAATTTAATGAGAAGCACAAATTCCTAGTTTCTCGGAACCTCTGAAGAAACTCAGTGCCCGATTCATTAGTTTTCTACCTTATAGTTGTCAAATCGGTAATCTTCTTTTCTCTAGTCCTAGTATAAAAATATGTATGAAATTTCTTTTCTAGGCTAGCCCAATTGGCAATGGAGTTGACTGGCAGTGATGAAAACCAAGTGAAGGCTGACCCTGATGGGGACAAGGAGAAGAAACAAACTTGATGGGCCTATCCAATGGATGCTTCGCCCAATTGTGTAAGATACCGACTGACATGTTCTATTGTGCTTGTGCTATCTTGGCTAGTGAATTTAGCAAACTCTAGGAGCTTGTAATTTGTAGAAAGAGCGACCAAATCATACCATTCTGGATATAGGTGTTTGTACAAGAAGGTCAGTCCTTTTGGCTTTAGACTAACTGATTCTTCATCATCTCGGTCACCTTTAGCTACAACTCATTAGCATGTGAATTTGGATTTCTCTACACTTGCTGACCCATCTGTGGATTGAAATCCCATGTGCCTTGATACCCTGGATTTGGAATCATGTGAAGGGTGTTATAATCTATGCCATAATGCTACCCCTGTGAATCTCTATCTGCTGGATCCTTTGCTGGTTTGCTACTTGAAGTCTCTGGTTATAGACATTAGGATCTATATCTCTATGGATCCTTTGAATTGATGGTGCTATTTTCTGAGCCGACGATGGTATGTGGCCTAATGTGCCAAAATTAGTCATCTAGTTCTGACCTTGCCCCATAGGCTGTTGCACATGCTGTACTGACGATCTAGGATTATACTGTATCTGATTCATAGTAACACCTTGAGCTTGCTTAGATGAACTCTGAACTGCCTAGATGTCATCATTACCAGCTGGTGCTGCTTCTTAATGGCTGGTACCAGTTTAATTAGTCCCTTGAGTTGACAGATGTGGAATGTTGTAATAAGCTAGTCCAACCTAATCAACTGGAAACCCATGAAACACCTCTTTTATGGTGTTATGGAATATGTTCAAGAAAACTTCATTATGGTTTGATATGGCATCATGAACAGATTTATTTATAGCTTCCATGAAGAAATGCCTGTCTTTAGTTTCATCTGCATCTATCTGCCCATGCAACATAACTCTTGGTAGTGGATATTTCTGAACAATTGTATTGTCGCGTGTTTTGGTGTAGGACAACAAACATTTGTTCTGAAATTCTTCTATAACTTTGCTAATGACATCTTTATCTCCATCAGGTAAGTCTTCGTAAGGTACCATAAGGATGTCATTGTTGTTGTGAGCCGCCATGACGATTATGGGGTCCCACCAGGCATGCCAGAACGTGTGTCGGCATGAAATTTCATCCCGTGCTAAGGCAGACGAGCAAGCCAGAAGGGTCCGCTTGATGGATATGGAGATCCGCCTAACTTCAACGTAGGGATTATCGATTCTGTGCACTCCTCCCAAGACATGCCAGCCAATTTGACCCTGCACTTGACAAGGAGAGAAAGCTAATCAGTAATTTAAGGCGGAACATGCCGATGTTGCCAGACAATCCCGAATGTACGACTCTGAGAGCCGATGTGGAAGGAGATTGTCACATAACCAACCAATTTATAAGAGCACAAGTACAAAAACAATCACTGAAATGATCAAATTCTCGCACTTGAGCCCATATAAACCCGGTAGTCAATTGAAACCTCGAAGGATTTCAAACCAACTTGCATACAACCAAGATCACAGTAATTCAACATAACATATCATACATTACAACATTTCGCAGATGGTTTGCAAATAGATTACATCACCTTAGAGTCAACGTTATTACAAAACAAGTGTTGTAAAGTACGCGGAAGCAAATAGTTTAACTTACATACCCAAGTTCAAATACAAATACTGGTTTGCTGATCACAACCCGCAAAAGCATTCGGATAAGAGAAACAGAGATCATGCCCGTGATCTAGTCTTCGTCACCCGCTGGGTGGAGACAATACTTATAGAAGCCCTAATATAGAAGGTCATCTGCAACAAGAGGGAATAAACCCTGAGTACGAGAATGTACTCAGCTAGACTTACCCGTTGGAAACCAAAACAAATGATACCAAGGATCATGCATAGCTTAATTTAGTGGATCTGGCTGACACTTTATTTTTGCGGAAAAGCATAAGTAATAATGATCAACTCTTAACCTAAACTAGCAGTGACTTTTAGCCATTAACCTGTCATCTATATTAGCACCTGTACTAAGCAATCATTTGATTAAGATGCAAACATTAATAACCATAGCAGGTATAAATCGTGACAACATTATCATCGTCATCCATTTAACCATATCGTTAAATTAATTAAATCTACGTTGCCGCTGCTCAGTCAAGTTCTCACTATCCGGGAGAGATGACGATTTGAATTGATTCCTATCCAGCTGGAGGGGTATTCCTAAACACAAACCTTGCTTCCCCCGTCAGGGTCGCAAACAAGTCACTTTTGGCACAATTCAGGAGTCACGAGTCCAAATAGATCGGCATTCTCAGAGAGCCACTCTGCCAAGGTTGCTCGGGACTCAAACCTGCCTTGGACTTATGCCAATGGCTCTCCGCACATCCCTACTACCTCTAGAATGCACGCCACTGCTCACATTCCCGGCCTGAGTCGAGCTACTAGGCTTCACGATCGGAATG
The DNA here is from genome assembly GCF_019320115.1 of Miscanthus floridulus. Classification (NCBI taxonomy): domain Eukaryota; kingdom Viridiplantae; phylum Streptophyta; class Magnoliopsida; order Poales; family Poaceae; genus Miscanthus; species Miscanthus floridulus. The sequence continues at coordinate 78,553,110 of NC_089583.1, forward strand.
ACTTATTCAGCCAGCTAAGTGTTAGGCTGCGTTCAACATGATATGAGGACATACAGCATATCAGTCCTTAAATGACACAGACAGAGTCACTATGTTCAACCCTGCACAAGACTCCGCCCGGTCTTAATTCATTATTAACATGGTTCTTTTCCACGATAGCAAATATAGCCAACCGTGATCCACCTCATCCTAAAGCTCGCAGGTGACAGGAAATCACCTGACTTCTACCGCACTAAGCATGGCTAAGCATTTAACCCATTCCTGAACTTAAATAGGATTCTAGTGCGATATCTGGACAAGGATGGATATATAATGCAACAATTGGTTCCAATCAATTCCTATACTTAATGCATCATCAATGAATAAAAGATACTCAAGGTATTTGTTAAAACATGGGAGACTTAATATGCTCCGGGGCTTGCCTTTCAGGAAAGAGGAAGGACGGTGGTCAGGGCACTCGGGCAACTCCTCCTCAGCGGCTGCTTCGTCTATTTCCTGCACCTCGGGCTCCTCCTCCTGGCTAGCTCCCTCAAACTCCAGCAGCGTCACTCCCTCTAGCACACCTATTGCATGAATGCACAAGATAAATATCATGGATGCATATGAACGAAGTTAGGGATGCTTGGGGAATGCACATGCTTACTGCAGTCCGTATTTTCCAACTTAGGCTCTATTTAAATCACTTTAACATACCAAGTTTATACAATCTAATGTACAATTGCTCATCTTCAGTTAAGGACCTAGCTCCTGCACCTAAGCATGTTCTCAAGTTAGGCTAGCACCTAAACAATCAACAAGAACATTGCAACAAAGCATGCACACAAACATTCATATTTCAGCGAAACAGAGACTATACAGCGGTACGGTAAACTGACTATAACTGAAGATCTACAATTCCAAATGATATGCAACATGACAATTTGGAAAGCTTATGAAATCACCTACAATTCATTTTTAGACCTCAAGGCATTATTCCAACATTTACCAGGTCAAATTTACAGAATTACATGATCAGGTCCAAACAAGACAGAGAACAAGCAACTTTGTGATCCAGCTTTGAACGACTGTAACTCCTAAACTACTGGGCCAAATGCTACCAAATTTCGACATAAGCTAGATACATAAGTTATCTACAACTTTTGTATTCATCACATTCCTAGCAAACCAAAATATCATGGGGAACTTTGTAAAGTCCCGAGAACTATCCAGAGAGACATAATGCCAGGAAATATTTATTAACTTACGTTGCAAACAAATAATTGGACAAAACCAACTCTACTCACTTATCACACATGTCACAAGAACACCAGAAAGTAAAGTGCTCACCACCAATTCATTTCTTTTAATGCCTTTCTTAATTTATTTAATTAATTAAGAGAAATGATAAACCTATATAAGAACTACACCATTTAATCTACAAAAATTAAAGTAGGTACTACATGCTCCAAGTAGACTACTATAAAAATTTCACATCATTTGAGCAAGTATAACATCCTACACAAAAATAACAAGACATAAAGGCTTAAAATGACATAATTAGGAAACCCTAGTGAAAAGTGTCAAGCAACAGATTTTATATTTTTCCTAGCATCCTTAAGGTACTAGGACATTCCCCACAAAATTTCATGGTCATTGGATTCATATATAAATTACAAAAATTCACACAAGGATCATTCAATGATAAAAGGAAAATCTATAACTCAAAACCCATAGATGCAATGACTCTCAAATTGTTACTAGAGCTTCTACTCAGCAAGAGTAGCTCACCAACAAAATTTCATAATTTTTAGAGCAAAGGAACTCAATATATAATTTAAACAAGTTTGCATGCATTTGAAAACACATTTCAAATTTCAATTTAATTCATCCAAAACTTCCACTACAAGTGTTCATGTTATATTTTTCCTAAATACTACACTTCACCAAGATCCTAACAAAATTGGAACCACTCACTTTGGATCTACAAAACTAGAGATATAATTTTTACAAAACAGCATCAAAATAGGAAATATTTGAACTAGCTTCTAATACTCAGTCACTGACAAGCGGGGCCCTCGGGTCAGATGACCCCATAGGTCAGCGAGAGGAAACAGGGGAGGCGGCTACGACGGCACGGCAGCGGTGAAGCTCGCCGACGGTGGCTTCACCGGCGATAAGGAGGGTACCTCTATGCTCGCCATGATCTCCCGCATCGATTGACCTACTAACCCTAAGCTCTAGCAGACTCTAGGTAAGGCAGCCATGGTGCACGGTGGCTCGGCGGAGCTCCGGTGGTAGTGCTAGTGACAGTGAGCCCCCATTGCCTCTTCTGAGCTCGGTATGAGCTTCACGAGGTCACCACAGAGCTAGCTAAGTAGGAAAAGGAGGATGAGAGGGACCCTAGCTATCCCAACCACGGCGGCCTCGAACTCCGGTGAGGTCACGCTCATGGCGGTGGCGGTGGAAGTGACAAATGTGCCCTCACCTCGACACGATAGGCTCAGCTAAGAGGTGGAGGAGGTAGAGGAGGACACGATGGAGCTTTGGGCTAGCTGGAGGCAGCGTTTTCATGGTGGCGAGGGAGCTAGGCGACGGCGCATGCTCGGCGGCAATTGCGGAGCCGGTGCGCTGCTGCTGCTATGAGCGGAGGGGGCGAAGGAGAGTGAATGCGAGCACTGGGAGGGCAGAGGGACGCGACTTCAAGCTGAGGACACCGGGCAATGGCGTTAGGCCAGCCACGGTGTGTGGTGGCCACACGGCGACTGGTCTCTGTTGCCGGTCGGCACTATAGCTCCAATTCAGTTAAGAGATCAAGGTCTACCAGCAAGAATTGACAGTGCTTGATCTCCTAAACCGTGAAGAATCAGTGAAAACAATATAAATGAAAGTTGTAGCCCTTCATACCATCTTCAATTCCTATTAAAGTACCAAAACCTAATTCTCAAAGTATCATGAGAAAAATCATGCCAAATTTGAGTACACGAAACTAAAATCCTAGTTTATGACTTAGAAAATTTTCAGAGTTTCCAAATAGACCTCAAACTGACTTGTGGGTCCTTTTTGAGCATGTTCTGCACATTTTCATGACTTAGCTCCTAAACAAAGTTTGTTCCTCATAAATTTTTCTATAACTTTGCTTTAGGTTGCTTAGACATGCAAACACTCTAAGCTATACTTTTTAAACAGTCAAACCCAGAAGCTCTAGGGGTCTAAAGTAGTCAAACCATGACTTGGAAACCTAATTAGGCAAAATGATCAACATGAACATTGTTCCTAATGACATTCTAAGTATAACTAAGTTTCTTAAGAGGATAATTAGCCACACCACACATTGGTCACACCAAAATCAAGCATCACATGCATTGAAACAAGGAAAAACAAGTGAAATGTTACCTTTGTTTCAAAGTCATGTTTCACATGTTTTATGATTTTGTTGCATAGTACTAACTAACCATGTTTCACTAAAGTGAGTTGCACATGTTGCACTTGAGTGTTGCACACTATTCATTTCATAAAACAAACACACATGAAATATAACAATATGTTGCAATGTTTCAAAAACATGTTTCATGCAATATAAGCTCATAAATGGATGAATGATGCTCATGTTCATGAAATGCAAGTGCAAATGTGGAAGCCAAACACCTGGGGTGTTATAGAGATCGACTAAATAGCCGACTCCAGCATACTCATAAGAATAAATCAGTTAAAGCTCATGTAGTTATGGAAGAAAAAATTGGTTATCTTTCAGGGTGAATATCGTTATTTAGACAAATATTAGTCAATTGTAATAGGATGTCAACACTAATCAGTTTATGCTAAGCCAATGACTATAAGTAACCGAATCCCTTTTTATATGAAAATTTAGTCCATCATCATTTAACCATTTAATAGAGATAAATCTATGAACATATTAGATCTCATCTATTGCTATGACTAGTGGGGCATGAGGCAGAATCATGTAGGCCATAGAAACAACAATAAATTCGATGACCCTAACTTATTACTAATATCAATGGGGCATGAGGCAGAATCATGCAGGCCGTGATACAATAATAAGATCATGGGGCTAACACATCTTTTAACCTATCTTTACTTCAACGGTCTCATGACGTGAACTACATATGTGAAAACACTCGATATCGGCTAAAACAGCCGATTAAGGCATAGCGCACAATTAAGGTCATGCCCTATCAGGAATAGATCTACCAAATAACAATCCCCACTCCACGGTGCTAATAGTGGAGTGTGAGGCAGAATCACACAGGCCATGATAACGGGCCATGGAATGGTTTTTGTTAGCCAATAGATCTATTCAAGGCCAGACATGCCTGAACCACACACTATATACGATCAAGATTGACATAAAACAACTGATAAAACATAACTCATTGTTTAAAGTGCAGATTAGATCAATTTAGATTAATAAACGATGGGTTAAATAGGATATAAGGCTGATCTAGATCAATCCCAATCGGGCGAAGTGATATTGCTGTAATTAAATAAATAATGAAAACAATAAGCAATATTGGTAACTTAATGAATCTATCCAAAGGACGCCACCCTTAGATAGAGCCGATAACTTGACCTTAATCTAGTTTGAGCAGTGGAGGTCAACCAGATCGATGCAGCCTTACTTGAACTAAATAAGAGTCGATAACTAGCTTATACCAGAGTCGCAGTGGAGGTCAACCAGATCGATGCAGCCATATGAACAGAAGTATAAGCCATGATGGTACTTATAGACAAGCCAGAGGTTAGCCGGACTGATGCAACCCTGCTCGCTGAAGAACTCACCGAGATCTACTCTACTCCTACTCCTATGGGGTGGCCGGAGCCAAAAAAGTAAGTAACTTCTTTTTGATTGATTGTGTGTCCTCTTACAATAGCCGGGGTCCAATATTTATACCTAGAGCAAAAATATGAATCCTACTCGAGCATGACTCATTACAATCTTCGGTATAGAAGAAAATATTCCTAATTTAAGATAACTTGGACTCTAATCTTTCCCTTTTTGTAGAGTCTAATATGTAGTTTCCTAGCGCCAACTGTAGCTCATCATCGTTATCTGCTGACATCATCCAAAGAGATCCAATTCTAGAGTCGTATCCGAATCAACTCATATCGATCCTTATGCAATCGATTCCTTGATTGGCATAATCTTGGAAGCCTTTGAATTCCCACGTTCTTCTCCCAAATTTTGGTGTAAACACATGCCCCCCAATTTTGGGATAAAAGTCATTTTATTCTAAAATTCCTATTTATCCGTTTACCACACCGCAACCGTTCTATTCTGAGATATACACATGATTCCTGACTTCTCGGCCCAAGTTTTATATAATGTCCCAACAGTACCTCTTCTAACTCACTTGGCCTATTTGCTTTTCCCCTTTTCCTTGAGCAAATGTTAATATCCGACGCCGTCATCGCCAAGGCCTCAAATCCTAGCAAATCATCTGTCTTATCAAGCCGATATTCAAGCGTTCTTCGTCAGATTCAAATCTACTTCAGCCTTAATGGCGACCAGTGACCACGTCTAATGAGGACATGACACCCATGCATATGACCATGTTTGGCACATGGTATGGAGGGGTAGGAGGCCAGCAAGGGTGTGCAAGTCAAGAAGGAGGTCCGAGGCTAATTCAGTTCGAGTCCCCAAGGTGGAGGCCCAAACAAACTCAAGTTCGAGTCTACCTCGGCTTCCAGGACCAGTCTACCTTAAACTAGTCACCCAGGACGCATCCGAACTCCATTTTCGATGATCCATATATGGATGGAAAGCTAATTGGATAAGGAAGCCAACCCAATTTGTTTCACATTAGAAGCCCTTCGGAATCAACAAGAATCGTCGAAACAAGTCAGCATCCAGAATCTGCTAGGGTGCTATGACACCGTCTTTTAATCCGTTGGACCGTGTATCATGTTTGGGCCCATTAGGGGCGCGTCTAGGAGGGGTGATGCCCAAGACTCTATAAATAGTAGCCATTGCTCTCTTTAGGGTTTGGGTTTTGTTTAGTTCTTGATTTCCTCATGAAACAGACATCGTTTTGCTGCAACTGTCGCCACCAAGGCCGCTTGCTGTGAACCAGGGCCCTAGTTCTTGATCTTGTTTGCCTGTGGCGATTAGTCCTTTCGAATAAAGACTTGAACTCCATCTTATTTTCATAAGCCTCATATTTATTTGCAATTTCAGATTGCATTCATCCCGTTCTTGCTTGTGTTCTCGATTCGCTTGCAGGAAAGCCTTCTCGGCGAGGTCAATCGCGTTCGCGTAGTTGATAACCAACAGAGCAGTGGTGTAATGGTTACGGGGTCCAAATCAGTCTTGGTTCAAAGCCTAGATCGTGAATGTCGAGTCTCCACCAATCGACGCTATCATACCTTTCGAAAGATCGGGCCTAGTCTACATCAAGTGGTATCAGAGCCCTTGTTGCCCGTTAGGCATACCTTTGTTTTTCCCTTTAGATTGAATCTATTGTTGCATTACCTAAAGTCTAGAAAAAGGCCAAAAAAATACACCGCCACATATTCCTTGTCCTACAACCCCTTTGTGCCATTGCAATAATTTTAATTTTAGTTTGCTTTGTTGAACAGTCATCCCTTGTGTATCATCTGTTCATCTTGTCTAGGTCTTGTTCTTGGTTTCTAGTGCCAGGTTTTGTTTTCCTTGTGTGACGTCCATCAGATTGATTCTCTCCATCTTTCTAGTGTTTCTGGTGTGCTGTTTCCTATTTTTGGTCAACAAACAAAACAAAAAAAGGAAAGTCTGGATATTTGGGATAGCTTGTTCCTGTGTTCTTCTCAGTCACTTTTTCCACAAGAAAGGAAAGTCTAGATTTTGCCATAGCTGGTGTCAGCCACGCATGCATGTTTTAGACTGATTAGCACTTAAGTTTTGTGCATCAAAAAAAAAGATTTGCTGCTTGGTGCATTGAAGGTAGAAGATCTACGAGCACTTGTCTTGCGGCACATTCTGTTATTATAAAAAAAGATAAAAACAAGGTCAAGGAAAAGGCAAAGAGGTGCAAAAAAAACAAAGAGAAAAAATCCGCACCAAAAAAAGGAAAGAAAAAAAAGAAAATTCAGAAGTGCTTGCATCTTGTTTAGTCCTTATGCTGGGATATTGTTGCGTGCTGAACTAGGTCTAGGACGAGTCTAGGCCGGCGACATAGACTAGCTTGGGACTAATTTTCAATCTTGCAATTTCTGAATTAAATTATTGTTATTCCTTGCTACTATATTGTGCCTGTCCAAGCTCCACTTTCTTCTAACCAAGTACATGTTTGCCTTGCAACTGTTACACTCTAGCTACAATGGTATCACAGTCACTAACCGATTGCACCGCCTGTTGCTTTGGTAAGAACACTTGTAAGACCATGGTAAGACGCTTGAGAGTTGAGTGCCTTGTTTTTCCTTGTCCACAACCTAAGTAGTTGATAGGGATAATACTCTTGTGTTGTCTTCTAACAATGATAGGTTGTTCATATCCACCGACTTATGATGGTATAGGTGCTGATGAGTACATAGAGTGGGAAATTGCCATAGATAACATATTTGCTACTCGCTTTATGTGTCCAAGGAGGAAGGTAAAAAATGCATCTAGTGTTTTGCGATATTCTGTTTTATCTTGGTGGGAGTCTTTAGATCCTTCTGATAAACCTCAAACTTGGAATGATATGAAAGATCTTATGAGAGAAAATTTTATTAATCCATCTCTTGTAATTAATTCAAATGATGAGGTGCATCAACTAGATCAATCTCTTGTTATTCCTCCTGCTATGCCTAACCTTTTGCAGGACAATGTACAAAAGAGCGAGGATGACATGACAGAAAATGAGGAGCTCACAACCTCATATGCAAATTCAGAACCATCACTTCACAATGCACCTATTACTCCTGCTAAAAACACAGGTAATGCCCGTGGTGCTACACTCACAGAAAGTGAGAATTGTTTTAATGCACTAAATTCTTCCACACACCATGCTATCATAGAGCAATTGTTAGTGGAACCCTCTCTTGATTTATCTTTGTCCCATGATAATTTGCTTGATGTTCCTTGTGATAAAGATGAATTGGTTGATGATGCTTCAGTTTTACATGTTTTGGAACCAACCACTTGCGCTAAAAATAAACATGTTATTCATATTGCTACTAAAACTGATGAGTTCAAACTGTTGTCTTCTTTACATACTTTGGGTTACATTGAATTTGATGTTTTGTGTAACCTAGATTGTTTGTAGGAGAGCCTATTTAAATATGTTGATTTGCCTTGGTTTTTTAAACATACATATCATGTTATTGGTAAATATAACAACAAGGGACAATATATGATACATCGAGTATACATTCGTAGTAATATGAATTCTCCTTTTGTTGTACAAGATTATGATCGTTTAGAGGTCAACCATAATCATACAAACATTTTTTCATGTTTCTCAAAGAAACAAGTTCACTTCCAAGAAGGGGAGCATTGTTGGTTGCTACCTATGTCTGCTAGATCATCTATTCCTGCATTGTCTTTGGTTAGTTCTAATCTTTTGCATGATAGTGTTGACATACATCATGTGCATTCGGATCATGGAGTCTACATGCTTGCTGAAATTTTTATGCGAGATGACATGCTACAAACTTGGATGATGAGGACATGACACCCATGCATATGACCATGTTTGGCACATGGTATGGAGGGGTAGGAGGCCAGCAAGGATGTGCAAGTCAAGAAGGAGGTCCGAGGCTAATTCGGTTCGAGTCCCCGAGGTGGAGGCCCAAAGCAACTCAAGTTCGAGTCTACCTTGGCTTCTAGGACCAGTCTGCCTTAAACTGGTCACCTAGGATGTATCCGGACTCCATTTTTGATGATCCACATATGGATGGAAAGCTAATTGGATAAGGAAGCCAACCCAATTGGTTTCACATCAGAAGCCCTTCAGAATCAATGGGAATCATCGAAACAAGTCAGTATCCAGAATCTACCAAGGTGCTGCGACATCGTCTTTTGGTCCGTTGGACCGTGTATCGTGTTTGGGCCCATTAGGGGGCGCGTCCAGGGGGTGACGCCCAAGACTCTATAAATAGTAGCCGTAGCTCTCCTTAGGGTTTGGGTTTTGTTTAGTTCTTGATTTCCTCATGAAACAGACATCATTTTGCAGCAACTATCGCCGCCAAGGCCGCTTGCTATGAACTAGGGCCCCAGTTCTTGATCTTGTTCACCTGTGGCGATTAGTCCTTTCGAATAAAGACGTGAATTCCATCTTATTTTCATAAGCCTCATATTTATTTGCAATTTCAGATTGCGTTCATCCTGTTCTTCCTTGTGTTCTTGATTCGCTTGTAGGAAAGCCTTCTCGGCGAGGTCAATCGCGTTCGCATGGTTGATAACCAATGGAGCAGTGGTGTAATGATTGCGGGGGTCTGAATCAGTCTTGGTTCAAAGCCTAGATCATGAACATCGAGTCTCCACCAATCGACGCTATCATACCTTTCAAAAGATCGGGCCTAGTCTACATCAACGTCCCTGAGGTATGCCTTCCAAGTTTCCCATTCTCCAAGTACCGGTCGCTACCCTATATTTATTTTTTCCTTAAATTTATTTCATCTAATTTCTAGGAAATGAGGAACGAAATCTTGATTCCTTCAGCTGTTGCTTCCCATGTTTATTTTCTTGGGCCTATGGGTGATCCTGATCCATCTGATTTCATCCATCAAGAAACCAACCAAATCCCCTTCAAATAGTCTGCAGTGGATTTGCCCTCTTAGAATACCAAAACCCCCTTCAAAAATTGGCCCAAAATGCCTAAGGGATGGAGAAATTGGTTCCGTAGGGTGTTTGAGAAAAAGGGTGGAGATTGGGAGCTTTATGATTTAAATCAATGCTTGACACTCTCCTTGTCCGGGATGGAGAGGAATGATTCACTCTTGATTTCCGCATCTTATTTTTGGTCCAATGCCCTTAATGCCTTTGTATTTGGTCACGGTCCAATGATCATCACTCTGGCCGATGTTTACATGTTGACCGGCCTTAGAATTACTAGATCAATGTAGCCTTATGAGTACCTGAGTGCTGGATCTAAGAAATTAGCTAAGATATCAGACTACACAGGATGGGCCACTTACATTCTGAACCATACTGGAGAAGAATCAAATGTTAGTGAAAGGGAATATGTAGCCTTTCTAAACATGTGGCTTGAGAGATTCATCTTCTGTTGGCCATCTTATGGCCTGACTTACAATCATAAACTCATGGCCAAGCATCTAGCAGTAGGCAAGGACATCCCTCTCAGAAAGTATCTGTTAGGAGCCACTTATCATCTGATGTACCAAGTAGCTACCCAATTACTGAAGAATGAACCAGTACATGCTATCAGTGGCCCCTAGTGGTTGATACAACTGTGGCTTAACCTGTACATGCACAAGATTGTAAGGCTTGATCTCAAAAACCTGAGTTTCCCTTCCTCTAACTTTGATGAGGAATATAGAGGCAAAGAAGGAAGAACATGTCAGTGTACAAGCTATGGTGAGGCTGCATCGGCCATAACAATCGATATTGACATTGGCCATCTCTTCCAAAAGTTTTATAGGGGGTTTGATGTAGACATCCTAACTTGGCTACCGTACGATGAGGATGAAAATAATGAGTTGATCTTTCCATTCAAATTTCAATTTGAATCAGGCTGCTTGGATGAGACGGCGGCTGCGTTCTTCAATTCCTTTATCAAGCCCTACGTCCTTCCAGCCGAATTTTGTCATGGTCGTGGCAAAATGGCCATAGGTTACTTCCTCCTAGGCAACCTTCCAACCTATGAATTCTACAACCCCTCTTTTGTAGTTCGTCAGTTTGGTTTCAGTCAATTGCCCCCTCAACTTTTCTTCAAGGATATACTGAAGCCAAGAGAGGATATTAGTGAAGTATTAGAAGTCTCCAGAGTTTTCCTTCTGGGGTCAGATCTTCCTTCCCTTTGCTTGCATGGCTGGATTAGAGTCAGCTTCTCTACCACTCTCTTTGACTCCTGGTGGTAAGAATGGCACTCTCATCTTTTCTGTGGGTTGGTTCACCCTTTGTGTATAGCTCTGGATGGGGAATTTGCTTCTGACAGAGAGGTAACTTGCCATTTCTTATCAAGAAAACTGCTTGATGAATTCCTCTACCAACTGTTCTAATCGACATTTTTAGGATGTTGAATTTGATCCTCCGAGCTTGGATAGGAAGGGGCATCCAATAGATTACCAGCCACCATGCCTAGTTTCAAGAATGGGATTGGCTACGCCTTCACTGAAGAAATTGATGAAAACTCATGCTGCCTCCACTATTGTAACATATCATTCTTCAAAGCACAAGGCGGTTCAAGGGACAACCCAGAAAACCACTACTGGGAAGAGGCTCCATAGAACGAGAACGTCAGCTGCTTAGGTAAACAATTCATTTCTTCTCGAACCGATATTCAACTTCTAATCTCGTCCCTTCATAGTTATCGAGTATTGCATCCCAATCTGCTCTTGGTGCGGTACTACTATCCCAAGCGTTTCATTCAACACTAGTTGGACCCCTATCGGCTGATCCTCAAAAGGAGCCGATTTCAGTTGAAATAACTAATGCCTCCACAATAGTAGAGAACATGAGTTTTATCCTTGACGCTCATCGGAGTATCTTTCTTCAACTTCTTGATTTACTCAGTTTTTTTCATCATTCATCTGACTTCTTACCATGCCAAATACTTCTTGAGGACACATCCATGCCAGAGCAGGACCCTGATAGCCTACTTAATGATCCTGCCGGCGCTGCAGGTGATCCTATTTCTGTCGACACTCAGATTGTTGATTCCCTAGTTCGGCATATAACTAATGGTAAGGAAGTTATATGTTCAATTTATTTTCTCTATAAAAACATGAGCTAAAAATATTTCCTGATGTTTGTAGATGTTAATGTTGAGAGTCTAGAGCCGATTCAACCAGACATCACCGGTGCATCATTAGTTGTCCCTTCTTTTTAGATAGAGGCTATCATAGAAAAGGTATTGCGTTTATCTCGCCATTCATTTCATCATAAACTGATCCAATCCTCTTAATCAAGATTCTCTTAAATGTAGGCATTCGATCTTCCAGCCCTAAGCTACTCTTTCAATCTTGAGGAGTATCTTGATGAAGATGAAATCAGTTTGTTAGCCACCTCCTCTAAGGAAACCTTGCCAGAAGAGACAAAAAATCGGCTAAGAGATGTTCTACCAATACTTGAGAAGAATATAGACGATTTGGTCCAAGACACTGATCCAATGCATAGAGTCTTCTTGGCCATTAAGGGTAATCCATCCCCAGCTCTCTCCAGAGTCTTGTCTCCTTTATCTATCTTTGAAGATCAGGTCCTAAAGGTGAAATAGGCTAAGAGGAATCTATTTGATCGTGAAACTTTATTGGCCAAGGGGAACTCTAATAGTCAAGAGGCTAAAGAGCTAACACAGTTGATTGATCATTTGAAGAATTCCTCCATTAGTGTCAACCTAGAATTGTCTCAACTAGAAGCTAGGCTTGCAGAACTTGAGAAGGAGCTAGAAAATGTGAAGGCTGCCATTGATTGTCATAAGTCCACCCTGGCTCAAATACCTGATGTCATTCAACAAAAGAAATAGGAACTGCTAGCCAAAGTTAGAGAAGGTAGAGCCATCCGAATTAGCCTCGAGAGCATTCCTGGATCAGCCGAAGAAGATAAACAACAGATCACAGAAGTTGATGCTATTCGACTAGAAGTGTTGAAAGCGATCTAGGATGTTCTAGACTTGTAATTCATGTATCAACATATGTCTTGTGTAGAACCAATGGCAACCATACTTTCTATTGTCTCGCTGTGTTTCTTTGTTTCGACTAAAGACCCGATTTGAAAATAGCCGATTCCAGACTTCCATCCTTAATCCAATTAAGTCTGAAAACATGACCTTTACTATTAAGAGAACCCTTTGATCTTCTGTCCTTAGTCACCCGACACCGTATTCTCTTCGGTATTAGTGAGGTGACGCTTCACCTTCTATTAATTGCAGTTGCCTTTTGCACGTCCTGAGGCGTCCACCTCTTCGCTCCATGGCTTCAAATACTAGCTGAGGGCTACAGCCTCAAACACATCTACACTTGCAACTGCTCCTATTCCTTTGCACTTCTTCACCCTCACAAACTCTATAGCATCCTTTTCCCCTTCTTGTAGATTCAATGGCCGGCGAGGACAGCCAAGGCAAGCGTGCAGCGAGGGAGATTTTGGAGGAAAACATGCCAGCGAGCCAACGTCTTTGATGCATGAGGTGAGATCGACATCTTCTGTTTGTGACGATGAACTATTCTGATTTGTCTATAAATTCATTTTGAATGACAGCCTTCATCCTCTTCCTAGGGCCGACGAGCCCTCTGACGCTACATCTTCTACACTGACCTTGTCATTGGATTCTTCTGACTCCTACAATGGCAATGATGCCTGGCATTTTCTCCAAGAGTGGAGGGCAGCTTAGAACCGCTATTCCAAGGCAACTCAAGAAAATGGCCAGCTCGAGATCCGCCTCGGGGTCTCTTAGGCTACTCTTCATGTGGCCGAGGAGGAGGCTAGCGCCGTTCGAGCGTGGCTGGCCGAGTCTAACACCGTGGTGGCGGGTAAGACAAACTTCAGGAACACCTCTATTCTGCTGTCCACTTTTTTATCTTGATAGTTTTTCTGTTTTCTATGATCGTCAGCCCTGACAGTGCAGTTGGAGTCCCTCCAACTAGCGGCGAACGTGGCCACAGATGTTGTTAACACTAGGGGCTCCCTCATCAACACTCGCCTCCATGACTATAACAGAACCGACCAATTATACGAGATTAAGTAAGAAAATCTTCCGCCGAAGCAGATAATTTGGCAAACTTAAACCCATATAACCCGGTAGTCCGTGAAACCACGAAGGATTTCAAACCAATCGACATACAAACCAAGATCGTACAAGTTTAGCAAATACCATCACACGTTACATAAAGTTCACAATGATAGTGGATACATCAGAGTTTAGAACATAAAGTTATTACAAACCGAGTTCAACTGAAATAGCGGAAGTAAATAGTTTTAAAGCCACACACACACTTTTAGTTCAGATACAGTGCCAGTAGGTAGTCATCTCCAACAAAAGCATCAGGTGAGAGATACAGAGTGACCATTTGCCCTTGGTCCTAGTTGTCACCCATCGCTGGATATAGGCAGTTAATGCAATAGCCGTAGTACATTTGACCATCTGCAACAACAATGGGAACAACGCCCTGAGTACGAGAAGGTACTCAGCTAGACTTACCCGTCATAAACCATAATAAAACGACACTAAGGATTATGCAAGGCTTTCTTTAGTGGACTAGCTGACTTGTTTGTGAAAAGCATAAGCTATCCTGGAAACATCATTTTAGATACTTTGCATCATCTTTATTATAACCTATTCATCTAGGTAAGCACCTGTACTATAGCAATCACATGATTAACCATTAACATCCAGTTACCAATTTAGCTTTAGCATGTCCATACCATCTAGATAACCATCATTGTTCCATAATAATTACTATGATGCTGTAGCTCGAGTCAAGTGCTCACTATCCAGGAGCGATGGCGATTTGAATTGATTCCTAACCAGCTGGTGATTTATTCCTCACACAAACCACACCCACCGATCAAATGAGCTACAGATCACCAATGACACTTTCCAGGTAGCCGCGGGATAATCTAGAGCCGCAGTACCTAGGGACCGCCCGACTGCCAGGAATCAGGTCGCACCTGCCCTTGGGCTCACTCTTCGCGCCCCTGTCATACCCCCATCAGCACCAATACGCGCACTCATGTAGATCCTGGCCCGAAATGTGCCACTAGCTTCGCGGTCGAAAGGTACTTTATTCGGCCAGCTAAATGTGAGGCATGCGTTCAACATGACAAGAGGGACGAGCAATGATCGGTCCTTAATCGACACAGATGGAAACTAACAGCACCCCAGAACCCTGTCTGGTTGCCTCCAACTTTTCCGTTCGGTCTCTAGTTTTCCATCACATATGGTTATAATCCAGGATATCATTCTTTCCATAGCCAATTTCTTCCAGTAACCACCCATAATGTAGGTGATCGAGTATCATCGATCGCTACCAGTCTAAGCAAGGCTAAGCAGTTATTCGATCCTGATCTAACAGGGAAAAGGTAATAAGGTAGGCAAGGATAGTAATAAATGCATCAACGGTTTCAATCAACTCCTACAACTTAATGCAATAATATATAACTCATATGTATATATATAAAGAAATGCTTTTATAAAGTAGGAGACTTATAATGCTCTGGGGCTTGCCTCGTTCGAACGAACTAGGTTGGTGATCCACGCACTCCGGCAAGTCCTCTCCTTGCTCCTCTTCCTCTGGCACCTCCGGTGCCTGGACTTCTTGTGGATCGGTCCCGGTCTGCTCTTCCTGAACTGCTACTTGTAAATCCTCTTGCGATCCTGTATGATGCAAATGCATAAGTGCTAATGCAGAGGTGCATCGGAGAGATGACATGTAATGATTATGGTGCATGAAATGTAGAGGAGCATGTATAGGTCGTAGCAAAGCTCTTCTACAAGGTAGTCAACATCATCCAAGAACATGTACTATTATCTACTATGACAACCATAGTACTAACATGCCAAATCACCACAGTAAATTAAGATGCTTCAAAGATACACCAAAGCGAACATTATCAACTAAACTCGCATTAAGGAAGATTATCTTATTTCATTTTAACTAGGGCTATATAGCAACATGTATTTCTAGTGCTCATAAAAATCTGAGAAAATTATAGTAGCATAGCACTACTCTAAGTAGACTATCATAAAATTTTTAGGGCATTTAGATAAGTAAAATAGCATAAGAATAGCACTCACCAAATTGCTTAAAAAGGCATAAATAGGAAACCTTAGTTAAAAAGGCATAATTGCTTAAAAAGGCATAAATAGGAAACCTTAGTTAAAAGTGTCAAGAAATAGATTTCACATTTTTCCTAGTATCATTATAGCATAAGAATAGCACTCACCAAATTTTACCTTTACTGGATTTATAGAAAAATTATGAAAATTCACACAAGTATTACTCAATGATAAAAGGAAAATCAATAACTTAAAAACCATACATGCAATGACTCTCAAATTTTTACCCGAGCTTCTACTAAGCAAGACTAGCATACCCACAAAATTTCATAATTTTTTGACCACAGAAACTCAAGATAAAATTCAAACAAGTTTGCATGCATCTAAAAACACATTTCAAGTTCCTATTTAATTCATCAAAAAATTATACTATAAGTGCTGATGTTATATTTTTCTTAAATACTAGACTTTACTAGGAACTCAACAAAATTGGAACCATAACCTTTGGATCTACCAAACTGGGGTTACACATTTTTGGATCTATACACAAATCTGTGAAAAACAAATAAACAAAACAAAAAGGAAAACCTAAATCTACGGCTGGGCCGGCCCGAAGGTCACGGCAGCCCACAACTCAGCGCAGCCTAGGTCTGGCTCCCGCCTTTGGCTCGGCGACTGACATGCGGGACCCGCATGTCATCGACACAGAACAGAGGAGACAGCACGCAACGGCGCGGCGATGGTCAAGCTCGCTGATGGTGGCTTCCCCGACGAAACCAGTGGCACCGGCGTGCTCTACGTGATGAACCGCGTCGATCTATGCCCTTCCCACAATCGCTACCAAACCCTAGCTATGACGGCGTCGGCAATAGCGGACAGCGGTGAGGTTGTTGCAGCACTCCGGCGACGGTGAAGCTCGCATTGCCCCAACCTAGCTCGGTACGAGCTTCACTAGGCTACTACGGTGCTAACCAAGCAGAGAACAGATGATGAGAAGGGATAGGTGGTGGTTGGCCGTGGTGAGCTTCGCTCCGGTGAGGCGCGGCCATGGAGGTGGCGGCAAAGAAATGACGAATACATGCTTACCCCGACTCAACTGACTTGATTGAATGGTGGAGGTGGTAGAGGGGATCACGGCGAGGCTCTGGGTGAACTGGGCAACGCATTTTTGCAGAGACACGGGAGCTAGGTGAGGGCGAAGGTTGGCCAGCAACGGTGGAGCTATAGCAGCTCTGTTGCTGCGCGAGGTGGGAGGCAAAGAAATGCAAATGAAGCAGGCGACTCGGTCGGGCAGGCGTGCGGGGTGCTCAAGACTCAGCCAGCAGCGTCAGGAAGCCCGTGGCGCATGGCCAGCACGATCAGGCAACCGGCGACGCGTGGCATCCACACGGCAGTGTTTCCCTGAACCGGTCGGCACTGTAGCTGCTGATTCAGCTAACCAACGCGACTGACAGCGAGTTTTCACCGGCCATTAACTCCTAAACCGTTGGATGTCAGCAAAAACAGTATAAATGAAATTCATAGCTCTAAATACCAGCTACAAATCATGTTAAAGGACCAAGACCTAATTCTCACTAGATCACAAGTTATATCAAGCCAAAGTTGAGTATTTGAAACTGGAATTTGATTTCTGACTTAGAAAATTCTAAGTGTTGAGTCAGCACCACAAATCTAACTTGTGGGACCAATTAGAGCATGTTGTGCACATTTTCATGAGTTCGTCATAAAACAACTTATGATCCTTATAAAATTTTCTACAACTTTGCTTTAGGTTTCTCAGACATGTGTAGACTCTAAGTTATACTTTTAAAACAGTCAAACTAAAGAGTTTAGGAGTCAAAACAAGTCAAACCATTATTTGAAAACTTAATTAGGCAAAATGGTCAACATGAACATTGTTCCTAATGACTTTCTAAGCATAGCTAAGATGTTTAACAATATATTTAGCCATACCACATATTGGTCACACAAGAATCAAGCATAGAATGCACTAAAACGATGAAAAACAATTGAAATGTTACATTTGTTTCATGGTCATGTTTCACATGTTTCATGTAAAATAAGCTCATGAATGGATGAATGATGCTCATGATCATGGAATGCAAGTGCAATCATGCAAGCCTAACACCAGGGGTGTTACAGCCCTCCCCCCTTATAAGAATCTCATCCTGAGATTTAGAGTTACGAACCATTTGTTATAAAAATCCTTATAAGCGTTTTGTAGATATTCTCCTGTTTCCCACGTCGCATCACCATCATCATGATGACTCCACTGTATCTTATATGTTCTTACCACTTTATTTTGAGTGACTCTATCCTTAGTGTCCAAAACTCGAACCGGTTGCTCATGGTATTCCAAGTCTGATTTGAGCTGAATACTCTGAGGTTCTATTCTCTCTTCCGGAATACGCAAGCACTTTTTTAACTGTGATACATGGAAGACTGGGAAGATTGAACCCATTGCTTCTGGTAACTATAACTTATAAGCCACGGGACCCTTCTTTTCTACGATCTGGTATGGTCCTACAAACCTAGGAGCAAGTTTTCTCTTTACTCCAAACCTTTGGACTTTCTTCATTGGAGTGACCTTCAGATAAACGTAGTCACCAACTTGAAATTCTAGCGGTCTCCTTCTCTTATCGGCATAGCTCTTCTGGCGTGACTATGCCGCCTTCATGTTTTGTTGGATAATATGGACCTTTTTCTCAGCATCATCAACAAAATTGACTCCGTAAAACCTTCTTTCTCCCGGCTCGACCCAATTCAATGGTGTCCTACATTTCCTGCCATACAATGCTTCAAATGGAGCCATCTTTATACTCTCTTGGTAGCTATTGTTGTAAGCGAACTCTGCCAAAGGTAACCATGATTCCCATGAACCCTTAGATGACAACACACAAGCTCTAAGCATATCTTCAAGAATAGCATTAACTCGCTCTGTCTACCCATCTGTCTGTGGGTGGTAAGCTGTACTACGAATCAAGCTAGTACCCAAACCTTTATGAAGATGCTCCCAAAAATGAGCGGTAAATTGTGACCCACGGTCAGACACGATAGTCTTTGGTATACCATGTAAGCGGACAATTTCTGCAATGTACTTCTCAGCATACTGAGGTGGTCAAAATGTTGTTTTGACTGGTAAAAAGTGAGCTGATTTGGTAAGGCGATCCACAATTACCCAAATCGAATCATTTCCCTTTGGTGAGGTAGGGAATCCGGTGATAAAATCCATACTTATATCATCCCATTTCCAATCTGGTATTAACAAAGGTTGCAACATTCCTGTAGGTCTCATGTGAAGAGCTTTCACTCTACAACATGTGTCGCAACGAGCAACATAAGCTGCAATCTCCTTCTTCATTTTTGTCCACCAATAATGAGATCTCAATTCTTGGTACATTTTGTTACTTCTAGGATGGATAGATAACTTAGAGTGATGAGCTTCATCCATCAATTTGTTCTTGAGCTCTCGATCTTTTGGTACAACCAAACGGTCCTTAAACCATAACACTCCTTGTTCATCCACTCTAAAGTGCTTAGTTGGTTCTTTCTTTATTTTCTCCTTGATATAGAATATTCCCTTATCTGTTTTCTGATCCTCAATGATCTTGCTCTCTAAGGTACAGCTGACCTAGATATTATGCAATACAGCAGGATGTAACAAATTGAACCCATCCTCAAACAATGGTTGCACAGCAAGAAAATGTGACTTCCTACTTAAGGCATCTGCTACAACATTTGCCTTTCCCAGATGATAGTGTACATTCAGATTATAATCCTTTATCAACTCTAACCATCTTCTTTGTCGCATATTCAACTCAGACTGAGTAAATATGTACTTGAGACTCTTATGATCTGTAAAGATATTGCACACATTCCCAAGCAAGTAGTGTCTCCAAATCTTTAGAGCATGCACAATAGCTGCAAGCTCTAAATCGTGTGTAGGATAGTTAACCTCATGCTTCTTCAACTGATGTGAGGCATACGCAATCACTCTTCCATCTTGCATCAGGACACATCCTAAACCATTCTTTGATGCATCGCAAAATACATCAAATGGCTTCTCTATGTCTGGTTGTGCCAGAACAGGAGCAGTGGTTAGCAACTTCCGCAAGGTGTAGAAAGCTGCCTCACACTCCTTTGTCCAAGCGAACTTATGGTCCTTTTGTAGCAAACTTGTCATTGGCTTGGCAATCTTTGAGAAATCCAGGATAAATCGGCGATAGTATCCGGCTAATCCGAGAAAACTTCGAACCTCATGAACTGTGCTAGGTGCCTTGCAGTCCATAACCTCTTGTATTTTACTAGGGTCCACTGAGATTCCATTCTCAGATAACACATGACCAAGAAAAGGAACTGTCTTCAGCCAGAACTCACATTTACTAAACTTAGCATACAACTGGTGATCTCTGAGTCTAGTCAAGACAATTCTTAGGTGCTTGGCATGATCTTGTTCATTCACAGAGTATATCAAAATGTCATCAATGAACACAATCATGAACTGATCCAACTCCGGCATAAAGACCGAATTCATCAGATACATAAAGTATGCAGGAGCATTTGTCAAACCAAATGACATGACAAGATACTCGTACAAACCATATCTGGTGGAGAACGCAGTTTTGGGGATATCTTGTGGCCTAATCTTGATCTGATGATACCCTGATCTCAAATCTATCATGGAGAACACTTTGGCTTTTGACAATTGATCAAACAAGATATCAATCTGAGGTAAAGGATACTTGTTTTTAATTGTCACCACATTCAGTAGCCGGTAGTCCACGCACATCCGTAAGGAGTTATCCTTCTTCTTCTTCATGAACAGTGTGGGGCATCCCCATTCTGAGGAACTAGGATGAATCAAACCCTTAGCCAACAGATCATTGAGTTGCTTCTTCAACTCGGCTAATTCATTTGGAGGCATCCAATACAACCTTCTTGAGATTGGTGGTGTTCCAGGGATTAACTCAATGGCGAACTCAACATCTCGGTTCGGTGGAAGACCAGGTAACTCATCTGGAAACACGTCCAAAAACTCGCACACTACTGGGATCTTAGCTATAAGTGTAGTTTGGATGGCACAAGTTGTACTGGCTAGCTCTATTCTCCGAGGTAAAGTTACTTGAAATGTACCTTCTCCAACAGGTTCCTTGAGAGAAATGTTCCTTCCTCCAACATCAATTACTACTCCCATCTTATTCATCTAGTTCATTCCTATAATCACATCCAGAACTAGACCTGGCATAACTATCAAGTTAAGCTTATACTGCCTGTTTGCTATGCACAGGGTTACTCCTTGGATTACTTGATTAGTTAATAGATCAGCCCCAGCTGAACTGATCCGATAAGCACATTCCAATTCAACTATCTTTTGCTCATACTTTCTTGCAAATGCTTGACTTATGAATGAATGAGATGATCCAGAATCAAACAAAACGACTGCAGGATGATTGTTGATAGAAAACATACCGGCTGTCATGGGTTCTCCTTCCGGGATGTCATCAATGGTGGTGTGGTGCACACAAGCTTGGTACTGATTCTGCTGCTTCTTGGGATATGGGCAAAACTTCGCAAAGTGCCCAGATTGATTGTAGTTGAAACATGGGCCTCTTACTTGAGTAGCAGCTCCAGATGAACTGCCATGTTCGGTCTTGGCTGGTGGCACCGCCATCTTGAATGGCTTCTGATTCCTCTGAGGTTGCTGGGCATTCTGATTCCTATGTTGGGGTGTCCTGAACCTCGCACCAGGGGCAGGCGAACGATACGCAGAACGGTTTGCCATCGGGGCCCTTGGCTGGGATGGACCTGACTCAAAAGCTCTCTTGCGAGTCTTGGAAGTAGCATACACATTGTTGTTCTTCTCTTGCTTTAAGCAGTCACTAACAAAGTCATTGAAACCCATCCTTGTGTTAGTACCCACGTGCTTCATCATCTTAGGATTCAGACCTCTCTTGAAACTAGCAATCTTTTTGGCATCGGTATTCACCATGTCAGAGGCATAGCGACTCAGATTGTTGAATGCATGTAGGTACTAGGTCACAGTCTTGGTACCTTGAGTCAGTGCGAGAAACTCTCCAAACTTCATTTCTGTCAACCTAGGGGGAATGTATGTTCCACGAAAAGCTTCAGTGAATTCCCTCCAAGTAATGTGGGCATTTGGGGGAAAAGTGGTGCGGTGGTGCTTCCACCACATTCCCGCAGGGCCTTGCAGCTGATGAGCTGCATACTCCGTTTTCAATACTTCTGTCATCCTCAGAACATGAAACTTATCTTCCATGGTGTTTATCCATTCTTCTACATCCAATGGCTCTGTAGCTTCCTTGAAAATGGGTGGTCTGGTGTCCATAAAGTCCTTGAAACTGCTATGCTAATTCGCTTCATGTCTACCTGGGTTTAACCCACGGCGGGTGTTGTCAGCAATATGGCGCAATGCAGCTTCCATGTTCTGCTACATGCCCTCCATGTTGCGTTGACTTCCAAGGAACTGTGCGAAGAACTATTCCGCAGTGTATGGTGGAGGAGGTGGTGGCGGTTCACGGTTCTCATTTCCAGCAGCACTACCACCTGCCTCAGTAGCGTCATACACGGTGCGTTGAGTGTTCGGCATCTGCATATTTCAGCAACAGTAATCATTAGGCGATGTTGTAGAAATTGCAGGTGAATGGAAAGAGATTATGCCATACTGAATTCACTGGAGAGAATAAATTCATACAATAAAACAGGGGCACAATAATTCATTCCAATTAACACAACATCACTAACTAGATTACTTAAGCACACACATTGCATCCATTACAACCGGGTTGCCAGCATACATACACTGGACTTTTATGTGTTCAGATATCACATTACTAGCCAAGTTCCAATCACATGCCAAGTCTCATAAGTTCAAAACAAGATACATCAGGTTACAAGCGACAAAAAGGAAAGTCACCGCGACAGGACCTACACACTAGCGCAAGGCCACTAGACTACTCCTCGGGGCTGTCGTCGGGGTCGGAGACATCACCATCGCCCCTAGGTGAAACTATAGGCTCATCCTCATCGTCGATGTCCATGCCAGCGGCGTCTGGAGGAGCATAGGGGCCAACCCCATTGTAGAGCGCGTGAAACTCCTCGTGCAGGTTGACGTTGTACTCCTCTAGCTCATCGACCCTCTGTCGCAGAAGGTTCCTTGTGTTCTAGGCTTCATTCCTTTCCTGATCCAGCTATCCAATCATGCGGTCTGCATTGTTGTTGGCCTGAGTCAACGTATGCACCCGCTGCATAGCTCTATCACCTCTCTCTACTGCTTGGTCCCGCTGTAAGCTCATATCAGCCAACTGCTCTAGCAAGCTATCTATAGCATGTGCTTGCTGCTTCTTTTGCTTTCTTGCCTTGAGCTTACCATCACCACGCAAACTAGTCAAAGTCCAGTAGGTACACTCAAGACCCTGGTACACTCTGATAGCGGCAAACATAGCACTCATAGCATGGTTGTCGCTAGCCTGTCCCTTAGCTGGACCTCTGACCAAAGCACTTCCATGAGGCTGAACCCAAATAGCATCACGAGGATCATCCCTAGGAAAAGTGCCAGCTAGAGCTGCTGCTAGCTCTCTGGGAAATCTGCTCATGATGTCCCTGATGACACAGAAAGCTGCTCCCTCTGCACCCTCAACAGGAGTGCGACCCTCAAACTCCAAGTGCCAACCATCCCATTCTGGAGCATCACCAAGAGCAGGAATGGTGATATCTACCACTACGAGTCCATCCTCTGCTAACTAGCTCTCATTCCAAGAGTACACCGGCTCTTGACCCTCTGGCTACCCCACATCATGGAGCACTCTCCAAAGCAAGGTCGGCATGCCAAACTCGCTCAAGAAGGTGTCCGTGGTGCAGTGCTCCCTCAGGGCCAACTGGGTCGAGGTGCTCTTCCTCTGGTGGACTTACGGGCAGTCTGCTTCGTGCGGGCCATCTGTAGCAAAATTTTGTTTTATTACCCATGTAAGAACAAGGTTAAGTTGTCATTTTTATCAAAATGAGATAATCAACTTATAAGGGGAGGAACAATGCCATGAATGATATGTAACAACATGATGCATGCACATTCCGTACATTCTCACAAACTTAGAAAAATAAAAATGGCTAGCGGCATAGACGGTGGCATACAGCGATCTCTCATAACATAGCTAATACGTACTACACGATAGCACTGTTATGTACCTGCAAAAGATCCACTTCAGCCCAAACCCCGACATTATGAAATTTATGCATGGAAGCAGTAAAGTAATCTACTCGTTTTACACGTATTCCTAGATACGCGTACAACGGTAGCAACTACCCGAAACATCGTCCTATCGACGGCATCGTCACTATAGGACGGAATTCCCACACATTGGATACCTTCATACAAACATGCGTATAGCATGTAAATAATCCGGCATCATATAAGCACTTCCCTAGATTGGCAGTGTGTCCGACCATGCTCTCACAACTCTCACTTACCGAGGCGTAGAGGCAATGGATCCATTCATTACCATTCAAGTGAATGGCACTCATACAATAGCACGCCGTATGAGCGATGAAATAGAAATATGATGCAAAGACCCCCAAGTTAGTACTTAAATAAGCCACCTAAAGTCCTTAACTGGGCATATAGGATATGACCACTGGCACACTCTTAAGTTTTAAATTAAAGGTTGAAACACCTATATACTATAAGTTCGTAATTAGTTTTGTAACACAAAACCCTTTTGTTTTAAATACACACATGAACAGTAACCTGCTAAACCTTGCTCTGATGCCAGCTGTAACAGAACCGACCAATTATACGAGATTAAGTAAGAAAATCTTCCGCCGAAGCAGATAATTTGGCAAATTTAAACCCGTATAACCCGGTAGTCCGTGAAACCACGAAGGATTTCAAACCAATCGACATACAAACCAAGATCGTACAAGTTTAGCAAATACCGTCACACGTTACATAAAGTTCACAACGACAGTGGATACATCAGAGTTTAGAACATAAAGTTATTACAAACCAAGTTCAACTAAAATAGCGGAAGTAAATAGTTTTAAAGCCACACACACACTTTTAGTTCAGATACAGTGCCAGTAGGTAGTCATCTCCAACAAAAGCATCAGGTGAGAGATACGGAGTGACCATTTCCCCTTGGTCCTAGTTGTCACCCATCGCCGGATACAGGCAGTTAATGCAATAGCCGTAGTACATTTGACCATCTACAACAACAATGGGAACAACGCCCTGAGTATGAGAAGGTACTTAGCTAGACTTACCCGTCATAAACCACAATAAAACGACACCAAGGATTATGCAAGGCTTTCTTTAGTGGACTAGCTAACTTGTTTGCGAAAAGCATAAGCTATCCTGGAAACATCATTTTAGATACTTTGCATCATCTTTATTATAACCTATTCATCTAGGTAAGCACCTACACTATAGCAATCACATGATTAACCATTAACATCCAGTTACCAATTTAGCTTTAGCATGTCCATACCATCTAGATAACCATCATTGTTCCATAATAATTACTACGATGCCATAGCTCAAGTCAAGTGCTCACTATCCAGGAGCGATGGCAATTCGAATCGATTCCTAACCAGCTGGTGATTTATTCCTCACACAAACCACACCCACCGATCAAGTGAGCTACAGATCACCAATGACACTTTCTAGGTAGCCGCGGGATAATCTGGAGCCACAGTACCTAGGGACCGCTAGACTGCCAGGAATCAGGTCGCACCTACCCTTGGGCTCACTCTTCGCGCCCCTGTCATACCCCCATCAGCACCAATACGCGCACTCATGTAGATCCCGGCCCGAAATGTGCCACTAGCTTCGCGGTCGAAAGGTACTTTATTCGGCCAGCTAAATGTGAGGCATGCGTTCAACATGACAAGAGGGACAAGCAATGATCGGTCCTTAATCGACACAGACAGAAACTAACAGCACCCCAGAACCCTGTCTAGTTGCCTCCAACTTTTCCGTCCGGTCTCTAGTTTTCCATCACATATGGTTATAATCCAGGATATCCTTCTTTCCATAGCCAATTTCTTCTAGTAACCACCCATAATGTAGGTGATCGAGTATCATCGATCGCTACCGGTCTAAGCAAGGCTAAGCAGTTATTCAATCCTGACCTAACAGGGAAAAGGTAATAAGGTAGGCAAGGATAGTAATAAATGCATCAACAGTTTCAATCAACTCCTACAACTTAATGCAATAATATATAACTCATATGTATATATATAAAGAAATTCTTTTATAAAGTAGGAGACTTATAATGCTCCGGGGCTTGCCTCGTTCGAACGAACTAGGTTGGTGATCCACGCACTCCGGCAAGTCCTCTCCTTGCTCCTCTTCCTCTGGCACCTTCGGTGCCTAGACTTCTTATGGATCGGTCCCGGTCTGCTCTTCCTAAACTGCTACTTGTAAATCCTCCTATGATCCTGTATGATGCAGATGCATAAGTGCTAATGCAGAGCTGCATCGGAGAGATGACATGTAATGATTATGGTGCATGAAATGTAGAGGAGCATGTATAGGTCGTAGCAAAGCTCTTCTACAAGGTAGTCAACATCATCCAAGAACATGTACTATTATCTACTATGACAACCATGGTACTAACATGCCAAATCACCATAGCAAATTAAGATGCTTCAAAGATACACCAAAGCGAACATTATCAACTAAACTCGCATTAAGGAAGATTATCTTATTTCATTTTAACTAGGGCTATATAGCAACATGTATTTCTAGTGCTCATAAAAATCTGAGAAAATTATAGTAGCATAGGACTACTCTAAGTAGACTATCATAAAATTTTCAGGGCATTTAGATAAGTAAAATAGCCTACACAAAAATGACAAGGCATAATTGCTTAAAAAGGCATAAATAGGAAACCTTAGTTAAAAGTGGCAAGCAATAGATTTCACATTTTTCCTAGTATCATTATAGCATAAGAATAGCACTCACCAAATTTTACCTTTACTAGATTTATAGAAAAATTATGAAAATTCACACAAGTATTACTCAATGATAAAAGGAAAATCTATAACTCAAAAATCATATAGGCAATGACTCTCAAATTTTTACCCGAGCTTCTACTAAGAAAGACTAGCATACCCACAAAATTTCATAATTTTTTGACCACAGAAACTCAAGATAAAATTCAAACAAGTTTGCATGCATCTAAAAACACATTTCAAGTTCCTATTTAATTCATCCAAAAATTATAATATAAGTGCTGATGTTATATTTTTCTTAAATACTAGACTTTACTAGGAACTCAACAAAATTGGAACCATAACCTTTGGATCTACCAAACTAGGGTTACACATTTTTGGTTCTATACACAAATCTATGAAAAACAAATAAACAAAACATAAAGGAAAACCTAAATCTACGGCTGGGCCAGCCCGAAGGTCACGGCAGCCCACAACTCAGCGCAGCCCAGGTCTGGCTCCCGCCTTTGGCTCGGCGACTGACATTTGGGACCCACGTGTCATCGACACAGAACAGAGGAGACAGCACGCGATGGCGCAGCGATGGTCGAGCTCGCCGACGGTGGCTTCCCCGACGAAACCGGTGGCACCGGCGTGCTCTACGTGATGAACCGCGTCGATCTATGCCCTTCCCACAATCGCTACCAAACCCTAGCTATGACGGCGTCGGCAATAGCGGACAGCGGCGAGGTTGTTGCAGCACTCCGGCGACGGTGAAGCTCGCATTGCCCCAACCCAGCTCGGTACGAGCTTCACTAGGCTACTACGGTGCTAACCAAGCAGAGAACGGATGACGAGAAGGGATAGGTGGTGGTTGGCCGCAGTGAGCTCTACTCTGGCGAGGCACGGCCATGGAGGCGGCGGCGAAGAAATGACGAATACATGCTTACCCCGACTCAACTGACTCGATTGAATGGTGGAGGTGGTAGAGGGGATCACGGCGAGGCTCTGGGTGAACTGGGCAACACATTTTTGTAGAGACATAGGAGCTAGGTGAGGGCGAAGGTTTGCCAGCAACGGCGGAGCTATAGTGGCTCTGTTGCTGCGCGAGGTGGGAGGCGAAGAAATGCAAATGAAGCAGGCGACTCGGTCGGGCAGGTGTGCGGGATGCTCAAGACTTGGCCAGCAGCGTCAGGAAGCCCATGGCACGTGGCCAGCGCGATTAGGCGACCAGCGACGCATGGCATCCATGCGGCGGTGTTTCTCTAAACCGGTCGGCACTGTAGCTGCTGATTCAGCTAACCAACGCGACTGACAGCGAGTTTTCACCGGCCATTAACTCCTAAACCGTTGGATGTCAGCGAAAATAGTATAAATGAAATTCATAGCTCTAAATACCAGCTACAAATCATGTTAAAGGACCAAGACCTAATTCTCACTGGATCACAAGTTATATCAAGCCAAAGTTGAGTATTTGAAACCGGAATTTGATTTCTAACTTAGAAAATTCTAAGTGTTGAGTCAGCACCACAAATCTGACTTGTGGGACCAATTAGAGCATGTTGTGCACATTTTCATGAGTTGGTCATAAAACAACTTTTGATCCTTATAAAATTTTCTACAACTTTGCTTTAGGTTGCTCAGACATGCATAGACTCTAAGTTATACTTTTAAAATAGTCAAACTAAAGAGTTTAGGAGTCAAAACAAGTCAAACCATTATTTGAAAACTTAATTAGGCAAAATGGTCAACATGAACATTGTTCCTAATGACTTTCTAAGCATAGCTAAGATGTTTAACAATATATTTAGCCATACCACATATTGGTCACACAAGAGTCAAGCATAGAATGCACTGAAACAATGAAAAACAATTGAAATGTTACATTTGTTTCATGGTCATGTTTCACATGTTTCATGTAAAATAAGCTCATGAATGGATGAATGATGCTCATGATTATGGAATGCAAGTGCAATCATGCAAGCCTAACACCAGGGGTGTTACAATGACATTTCGGCCCATGTTCCGGAGATCACCCTTCACAGCGTTCATCATGGCACGTCGGTGGCGCTTACCGTGGCGCAAGTCCAGACCGGGTATGAGCTCCATGCCATGGAGACTAGTTTTCCAATGGGCGATAGCCCTAGGGAGCATGAGGATCTGCTTAAAGAGTTTGTTGTCGCGGCCGAGGCCATTGTGGACATCACATCTGCTTAGGATGTGGTGAACAAGGTCTTTGATTAGTTTGTACTTGGGGCAAATTAATGAACAAAGTCTCTTGCTCTTTCCACGAACATGTCTCAGTGCAATGCTCTTGTATATGTCATGACTTTCTTTGTTTCTATTTTTGCTCTATAGGTGATACATATCGTATCGGCTTTCACTTCTTCAAGCTTATTTTTGAACTAGAGGCGATATCCTTCTGGTATCGGCTATTAGAGCCGATGACTAAACAAATCAGCTATCAAGTGTTGATCAAATGTTAGGATAATGTCCCTTCAAATATTTCTCATCGATTGCTATTGATAGGTTGCATCAGCACTTTTTAGACCAAAGGTTAAATGATCGAACGGTCCAGGCCAAGCATCTCATTAAGCGAAACTAAACTTCCTTTAATAGATTTATCAACTCTGGATTGCACTTATGATTTGACTTAGCGTTTAGAAACGTTGGCCTAAGCCTATCTCCAGGACCAATGCTTACTCCCTTTAATCCAACAACCAACGCGAAGCCATGATTATTTATCAAAACAAACTCTCAGAGCTAATTGTTTGGATTGGCTGTTGGCTTTCATTACTGATCTTAATGAAGCCTCCTTCCCATAACTTGCTAGAAAAGCATTCAAAGTCTCCTAGTTCCTAAAAGACTAGATCAGTTGTTGTGATACTCATAGACTCATCAGCGTGAACCAGCTTGACATCATCTGCATGCTCTTGAATCAAACACTGATGCATGGTTGATGGTACACAACAGTTCACATGAATCCAATCACAACCAAGGAGTAAACTGTATGGCCCTTTTCCATCGATGACAAAGAACATGGTAAGAAGAGTCTTACTCCTGATTGTTAGTTCGATGTTCATTGGCCCCCTAGGTCTTAGACGCATTACCCCCAAAGTCCTTAAGCATCATGTCGGTCTCAATCAAATCTCCTGGTCCCTTGCCAAGTTTACAAAAAGTGGTGTAAGGCATGAGATTGACCGAAGCACCCTCATCCACCAACATTTTGATCATCAGCTTCCCATCAACAAAACCTTTCACATATAAAGCCTTTAAGTGTCAATGCTTGACTGGTTTATCAAATATAGCCTGCTGTATAACTATCAACTTGGCAACTATCTCCTCATACTCTGATTCATTAAAATCTGAGTAAACTTCTTGATCTACTAGAGCTCTAAACTCTGATGGCAACAGAAAAGCTATTTAAATATTAGCAGATGGTTGTCTTTTATTAGCTGCTTGCTTAGCACGCCATACTTGAAGTTTATTGGATGCCTGAGCCTGTTCCAACTCTCTATTCCTTAGGTGTTGCACCCTTATCTTCTGGCTTCTTGTCAAACCTCCTGGACATCATTGGCCTTCCTGCCAAACATATTTTTCTTCATTACTTTCTTCTTCATAATCAGCCTAGTTTCGATCAACAACTCTTTTTCCA
Organism: Miscanthus floridulus; assembly: GCF_019320115.1. Lineage (NCBI taxonomy): Eukaryota > Viridiplantae > Streptophyta > Magnoliopsida > Poales > Poaceae > Miscanthus > Miscanthus floridulus. Next base: position 78,583,560 of record NC_089583.1, read on the forward strand.
ATCCAATTATGAACACTTCCATTTTTAAGCCCCGATCCATGTTATTATGATGATATGCATCTTGAGCATGGATAGATCGGTGGTTGGCTTAAGATTGCCTAAATTCCCAATATTGATCGCTGCACTCTAGACAGTTATTCTAGGTTGGCAACTTCAAACCTTCGTTCTAGCAATGTCTAAAGAAAGGACAATTCCAATGTGATTCAGCTTGCTTTCTTTTATACCTCTCTTTTTCCTATTGACGCTGGAATTCTTGCTCTTCTAACCAACATTGATAATCCTTTTCCTTCTGCTGCTGTCATTTATTTAATAGAATTCGAGATGTAACCCGCGGCTTTGTCGCCCCATTTTTTTGATGTTTCTCCCTGCTCATATCGGCTCTTTTGCTTGTCGTGACGTCTTCTAATCTCTCTATATTCGTCAGTCAATATTTGCCTCTCGGGATCGATTGTTCAAGCTTCTCTTGATTTGGTTGATGTTATGATATGACCACGCCATCACCAATTCAAGTTGCACCAAGTCCAACCCAAACACCACCTATAGCTACACCATATCATGTCTTTAAGGGACCGATTACATGTAGTCGAGCAAAGAAGCTACAACAAGAGGTTCACTAAAGAGTATGGCAAGAACACACAAGGTGATGACCACAGAGAAGAACCACACTCGAACCAGACCAGTCCTGCAGAACAGTCAGAAAGAAATATTCATAACTTTTGATTTCCAGAAGCTATGAAGATGAATGAGCACATTTTGGAAAGCTTATTGAGTCTACTTTCCAATGATGCTAGTGCCGAGCAGTAACTAATGAAATCTGACCAGCTTAGTGCATACTGGTCAGACCGCTCAAAATTGACAGTACTGTCAAGAAGAAAATATCATAACTTTTTATTCCCGAAGGCTATGGAGGTCCATGAGGACTTTTTGGAAAGCTTGTGAAGTCTAGTTTCTAATGCTTCAAGGCTGACCAGAGCCGACCAGTTTTAGTGCAGATCCAACCAGCTTTAGTGCAGACTGCTCAGAGGGTTAACAGTCTTCTCGGGACATGATATTGGTACAACTTCTCATATTAAACTGTACCATTCTACAATGTTTCGTGGTGCATGCTATACATGGTGTGAAACCTTATCAAGTTAGCTTTCGAACGCAACCAATAGCACATCATTTGGATTTTCTAAGATGGAGTTATTGCCAAAACACTGAAGACTGCACAGAAGACCAACAGCCACGTGGAAACTACTCAGAAACTTATTTCGTGGAAGCTTGTTCATATAGCCTACCCTTTCTTTTTCTTTTCGTGTTTATACCTATCTAGGAGGGTTGTTCCTAGTATAAATATCCATGTACTCCTAAGTAAAGAAAGACTTTTGATAATCGAAATATAGAACCCCCTTTGTTCAGCTGTGTACTAACAAATATTGAGAGTGATATCTACCCCTTTGCTCTTGTGATTTCCTTCGCGGGATTTACAGAAGCGGCGGCTTCATCCGCTCCCAATTGGTGCTCCTACTCCCTTCAAGGTTTGCCTTGATTGATTGTAGGTTGTGTTGGTTGGTTCTTTGAGAGTGTGGTTGGGCGAATCCTCGATTTAGGTTGCTGGTTAAAGACAGTGGTTGGCTTCAAGTTTTATTTGCCAGGTTGCACTAGTTATCGCTGCCTGTAGCAAGTTATCCGTCTGTTCTTCAGCTAGTTATCTAGTGATTGATCCTACGTCGTGAAGATTGGGACCTCACATCATATCATCTGGTATCAAAGCTTTCGTTACCACGGTAGGATTCTTTACCCTTAGCTACATATATTTTGTGTTCGTCCTATCCACTAAAAGCCACAAAAATATTTGCCATAGCCCTTTGTCTCAATCTGTTATTTTAGTGAGTTTTGTTAAGTTTCAGTCCATTAGAGTCTTGTTTTAGTTGCTGATCATTTTTTTCCTTCGCGTGTCCTTTGTGCTTCTTTCGTATATCTGAAAATTCCCACAAAAAAATTTTGAAACCCATATCATCTCCTTCGCGTAAACTTTGATCCTATCAAATTATAGTTACTGGTTACTTTCATTTCTATCATAAAGTGTGCAAGTGTTATATCTGATCCCTGTATTTAGTTCTATATAACAAAAAAGAAGTGCAAGAAAAAAACAGAGAGTTGAGAAAAGTTGTGAAAGAAAAGTTGAAGATCAGTTGGTTTATGTGCACAAGTGCTGAAAGATTTTTATATCAAGTGAGTAACCAGTTTGCTATCTTTGTTTGGAATAAATTTTGGTTGGGTCTGATCGCAACACTTGCATCCCAATCATACTCCTTGTTTGCATCAAATCCGAAATCTCTTTGCGCGTGTGTTTGATCTATTTACATCCTTCATATCCTGTGGTCAGCACTAGGCAGAGAACTTCTAGTTTGGGTTGTTATTTAACTTTACAACAACTAGATTTCAGATTGCATTCCTTGTGTATCACTCCCTACCAAGCTCCACATACAAGCCATCATAATCGGTACTCTCTGGTCTTGTATTCGCCTAGCCATCACTTTCGTTACCACCACACGTTGTTTTTTCTGTAACCCGCAGGGACTTCATAAGAGCTTTGGTTGGTACGAGAGGTGAGGTTGTGAGAGCTCCACATATTATCCTATACCACATATAAGCTTGCTATTTTGTATATATATTAACCATGATAGGTCAAAGATATACCAAGCTTCCTTTCTATGGAAGTACTGATCTAGAGGAATTTCTTGATTGGCAAGAGCAAATGGAGATTGAACTTGAAGTCCAAGAATTTTCTGAAACCAAGAAGATATCACAAGCCATACTTGAATTTGAAGATTATGCTCTTGATTGGTGGAAACAATATCCACATAAGCATCTCATCAAGAATTGGGAAGATTTGAAGAAGGCCATGAGAAAGGAATTTATTTCAAGAAAATATGGGCTGATTTTGCTTCGTCGTTTCGAGAATGTGAAGCAAGGAACTAAATATGTCCAAGTATATTATGACAAGCTATATTCTTCCATGCATCGAGCCAATATTGTTGATGGCATCGATACAATGAGCTACTTCAAGAGAGGCCTTAATCCTAATATTGCTACTGCTGTTGAGGGAAAATATTTTAGAGGCATGCAAGATCTTTTGAGTTGTGCAATTAGAGAAGAGAAGAAAATTATGAAGGTGCAGCAAGACAAGATCACAAGGTGCATTAATTTGTGTGAATACATGTGTTCTAAGCTATAGCCCATTGTATCCTCTGTTGCTAGAGAGAAGCAAGCATCAACTACATGCAAGAAGAGAGGACATGTTGTCCCAAAAGTTTCTTCAGTTGATTCTAGTGCTAAAAGAAGTGAACATCAGCAATGCAACTCCAAGAAGAACTCTATTGAGCAGCAAGAAGACAACATTGTGCCTCAAGTTGATAAGAGAAATGATGAGGTGTGTAATGTTACTATGGATCATAATGTTACACCAACTCCTGAGAGAGTTGCTATCCTAAAGTGTCGTTTACGGTCTGAAATTGTGAAGAAAGAAGTCACATATAATCCCTTCATTGATTGTCTCAATTCTAAGCAAGAGAAAGAAGATAAATCTACTACGCATGCCACACAAATTGAGCTTACAGAAGCCACTATGCCAAGTTGTGAAATTAGAGAACATCTTTCTCTATTCGAGGTTGATCATTTGAGTACAGAGTTGAAGGAACATGCTACAGTCCCACACCATGGAAATCCAAATATTATTCAGCAAGAAGCACCATCACAATGCATGAACACAAGTGTTGTAGATCCTACAAGTCTTGTGCCTTGTTCTAGTTTCAATTGTGGTGAAGTTACATGTCCCAAAACTGTCCATAATTTTTATGTGCAACACGGTGAAAATTTAGAGCCAAAATGTGATCAAGAGATTGATAACACTTCAGATTTTGAAGGCATATCTAATCTGAATTTGAAGACTAACTACAGTGTCAATTTGAGAGCTGAATGTGAGAAGAAAGATGCTTCTATTGTGACATCTAGTGGAAGTGACAAATCTGTCCAAGATGAAGTTTATCATGCTCCAACAAATCCGAAGATTGAAATATGTGTTGTATCACCAATTATGGAACATGACAAATTATTGGACAGTGGTGCTGAAATTTTGTGCTCCAACATGCCACCTAATGTTCAGATTGAAGGCAAGATCAATGCACATGATTCCACTCCTACCAATGCAAATTCAATGTCTTTTGAGAAGTCAAAAGATGGTTGTTGTGCTTTGACTATTGCTGTCACAATGCCACTGGAAGAGACCATGAATGATGGCGCCTATTCGTATGGTGCTCCACAAGCCGACGAAGTGATTGTGCATCAATACCCATGTGAGAATGAGAGCCACATAGCCGAATTGAGTGAGAGTGAAAATAAAAGTGAGTTGTGTGATTCCACTAAATGTGAGGTTGAGAGCATCAACAAAAGGAGTGTGAGGGATATACCACACAAAAAGAGAGAGCTTTATTGCAAGACATGTGAGGATGATTTTAACACTAACCCCCTAAACTCTACTTCTAGTGTTGTCTCTGAAAATGTACAGGTGTGCCAGGGAAATGAGGAAGAGATGGATGCTCATAACTCCACCATACCTGACGAGAGAAGTGAAAAGGTAATCGATGTTGATAACCAATTCATTGCTGTCCCAAGTTTGAATCAAGGGAATGATGGAGGTAAAAATTCAGAAATACATTTTATTGTACATACACCCTCATCAAACCTAAAAGGTAATAATCTACATATGAATCTTTATAATGCCATGAATGTTTCACTCCCATCGTTTGATATGATTGATCTCCCTATGATGAAACATGATAACATGAATAAAATAAGTGGTTTGGAAGAAATTTTTGTGCTACCATTTTCAAAGCTAATATCAGGTTCACAAACATTCAGAAACTATTTCTCTCACCAGAAAAGAAATAATGTGCATACAAATTGTGAAGAAGGCAATGAACAATCTTCAATAAGTGACCATAGCAATTGGCATTTGGATCCACTCTCTATTTTCTTTTGGTTGTTTTCAGGTGAACAAAAGTCAAGGATGACTTTTCTTGAAGTGAGGGAGGATGATATGACCATGCCAAGGACATCAACATTCACTCTTAAGTCTAAGCATCCATTCAAGGTGAAAGCTAAACTTGATTCTAAATCCTTTTGGTTTCCACCTACAAGACTACTACTTGGTTTATATGATTATAGATTCAAACACCTTGCTGTGATGGAAGAAGTAGATGGTAATAGAGACAAAGCATTTAGCCCTATTGGCCTAGCACAGTTATTGGGCTTAGATGAATTAGAGTTGAGGATGACTCCTTTTCAAGGGGAGGATGATATGACCATGCCATCACCAATTCAAGTTGCACCAAGTCCAACCCGAACACCACCTACAGCTACACCATATCACGTCTTTAAGGGACCGATTACACGTAGTCGAGCAAAGAAGCTACAACAAGAGGTTCACTAAAGAGTATGGGAAGAACACACAAGGTGATGACCACAGAGAAGAACCACACTCGAACCAGACCAGTCCTGCAGAACAGTCAGAAAGAAATATTCATAACTTTTGATTTCTAGAAGCTATGAAGATGAATGAGCACATTTTGGAAAGCTTATTGAGTCTACTTTCCAATGATGCTAGTGCCGAGCAGTAACTAATGAAATCCGACCAGCTTGGTGCATACTGGTCAGACCGCTCGAAACTGACAGTACTGTCAAGAAGAAAATATCATAACTTTTTATTCCCGAAGACTATGGAGGTCCATGAGGACTTTTTGGAAAGCTTGTGAAGTCTAGTTTCTAATGCTTCAAGGCCGACCAGAGCCGACCAGTTTTAGTGCAGATTCAACCAGCTTTAGCGCAGACTGCTCAGAGGGATAACAGTCTTCTCGGGACATGATATTGGTACAACTTCTCATATTAAACTATACCATTCTACAATGTTTCGTGGTGCATGCTATACATGGTGTGAAACCTAAGTTAGCTTTCGAATGCAGCCAATAGCACATCATTTAGATTTTCCAAGATGGAGTTATTGCCAAAACACTGAAGACTGCGCAGAAGACCAACAGCCACGCGGAAACTACTCAGAAACTTATTTCGTGGAAGCTTGTTCACATAGCCTACCCTTTCTTTTCCTTTTTGTGTTTATACCTATCTAGGAGGGTTGTTCCTAGTATAAATATCCATGTACTCCTAAGCAAAGAAAGACTTTTGATAATCGAAATACAGAACCCCCTTTGTTCAGCTGTGTGCTAACAAATATTGAGAGTGATCTCTACCCCTTTGCTCTTGTGATTTCCTTCGCGGGATTTACAGAAGCGGTGGCTTCATCCGCTCCCAATTGGTGCTCCTACTCCCTTCAAGGTTTGCCTTGATTGATTGTAGGTTGTGTTGGTTGGTTCTTTGAGAGTGTGGTTGGGCGAATCCTCGATTCAGGTTGCCGGTTAAAGACGGTGGTTGGCTTGAAGTTTTATTTGCCAGGTTGCACTAGTTATCGCTGCCTGCAGCAATTTATCTAGCTGTTCTTTAGCTAGTTATCTAGTGATTGATCCTATGTCATGAAGATCGGAACCTCGCATCGTATCATGTTAGGACCTTAGTCTTTCCTTTGAGCAGCCTAGCATCGACCATGTTTTGATCTCCTAGGAAAGGATTATCATCAACTTTCATTTTCTGAAGCCTATCAAATTTGAGTCTTCCTTGCTACCGGAAAATTCTACATTCATTAGTGGAATGAGAAGTAGCATTATGGAACTTGTAGAACTTCTTATTCTTCAACTTATCAGGGGGCAACATAACTTGATTATCGGGCAACATGATATGTCCCTTCTCAAGCAAGAAATCAAAGAGCTTGTATGATTTTGTGTTGTCAAAGTCATAGCTCTCCTCGACTCCTCTTCCCCAAGGATTTGACACCATTAGTGTCTTTTTACCCCAATTCCATTTAGCCGTGGCAACCACTTCTTCATCTTTATAGCCATCATCGACTGAATATGGATTATAAGCTTTGGCCACTGTGGTACTCTTCTGGAATTGGGTATCTCTGCGCATACTCTAGAATTGGCTATTGAGCGCTGCCACTCATTGAGCCAATTGACCCGAGTTGTCAAAATCTTGTCCTAGCAGTTTTTTCCATGTTGGTAGCATCCCTTGAACGGCCAAAGTGGCTAGCTAATCATTAGCCAAATTTAATGAGAAGCACAAATTCCTAGTCTCTCAAAACCTCTAAAGAAACTCAATGCCCGATTCGTTAGTTTTCTACCTTATAGTTGTCAAATCGGCAATCTTCTTTTCTCTAGTCCCAGTATAAAAATATGTATGAAATTTCTTTTCTAGGTCAGCCCAATTGGCAATGGAGTTGACTGGCAGTGATGAAAACCAAGTGAAGGCTGGCCCTGACAGGGACAAGGAGAAGAAATGAACTCGATGGGCCTCTTCAATGGATGCTTCGCCCAACTGTGTAAGATATCGACTGACATGTTCTATTGTGCTTGTGCTATCTTGGCCAGTGAACTTAGCAAACTCTAGGAGCCTGTAATTTATAGGAAGAGTGACCAAATTATACCATTCTGGATATGGGTGTTTGTACGAGAAGGTCGGTCCTTTTGGATTTAGACTAAACTAATTCTTCATCATCTCGGTCACCTTTAGCAACAACTCGTCAGCATGTGAATTTGGATTTCTCTGCACTTGCTGACCCATCTGTGGATTGAAATCTCATGTGCCTTGATACCCTAGATTCAGAATCATGTGCAGGGTGTTATAATCTGTGCCATAATGATACCCCTATGGAATCTCTATCTGCTGGGTCCTTTACTAGTTTGCTGCTTGAAGTCTCTGGTTATAGACATTAGGATCTATATCTCTATGGATCCTTTGAATTGATGGTGCTATTTTCTGAGCCGACGATGGTATGTGGCCTGATGTGTCAAAATTAATCATCTGGTTCTGACCTTGCCCCACCGGCTGTTGCACATGCTGTACTAACGATCCATGATTATACTATATTTGATTCGTAGTAACACCTTGAGCTTGCTCTAATGAACTCTGAACTACCTAGACATCATCATTACCCGCTGGTGCTGCTTCTTGATGGCTGGTACCAGTTTGATTAGTCCCTTGAGTTGATAGATGTGGAATGTTGTAATAAGCTGGTCCAACCTGATCAACTGGAAACCCATGAAACACCTCTTTCATGGTGTTATGGAATGTGTTCAAGAAAACCTCATTATGGTTTGATATGGCATCAAGAATAGATTTATTTATAGCTTCCGTGAAGAAACGCATGTCTTTAGTTTCATCTGCATCTGTCTGCCCATGCAATAGAACTCTTGGTAGTGGATATTTCTGAACAATTGTATTGTCACGTGTTTTGGTGTAGGACAACAAATAGTTGTTTTGAAATTCTTCTATAGCTTTGCTAATGACATGTTTATCTCCACCAGGTAAGTCTTCATAAGGTACCATAAGGATGTCGTTGTTGTTGTGAGCCGCCATGACGATTGTGGAGTCCCACCGGGTGTGTCAAAACGTGTGTCGACATGAAATTTCATCCCGTGCCGAGGCACACGAGTAAGCCGAAAGGGTCTGCTCGATGGAGCTGGAGATCTGCCTAGCTTTAACACAGGGATTATCGATCCTACGCACTCCTCCCGAGACATGCCAGTCAATTTGACTATGCAATTGACAATGATAGAAAGCTAATCAGTAGTTTAAGGCGAAACATGCCGGTGTTGCCAGACAGTCCCGAATGTGTGGCTTTGAGAGCCGATGTGGAAGGAGTCGACTAAATAGCCGACTCCAGCATACTCATAAGAATAAATCAGTTAAAGCTCATGGAGTTATGGAATAAAAAATCAGTTATCATTCAGGATGAATATCGTTATTTAGACAAATATTAGTCAATGACAATAGGATGTCAACACTAATCGGTTTATGCTAAGCCAATGACTGCAAGTAACCGGATCCCTTTTTTATATGAAAATTCAGCCCATCATCATTTATCCATTTAATAGAGATAAATCTATGAACATATTAGATCTCATTTATCGCTATGACCAGTGGGGCATGAGGCAGAATCATGCAGGCCATAGAAATAATAATAAATTTGATGACCCGAACTTATTACTAATATCAGTGGGGCATGAAGCAGAATCATGCAGGCCATGATACAATAATAAGATCATGGGGCTAACACATCTTTCAACCTATCTTTACTTCAATGGTCTCGTGACGTGAACTGCATATGTGAAAACACTCGATATCGGCTAAAACAGTCGATTCAAGCATAGCACACAATTAAGGTCATGCCCTATCAGGAACAGATCTACCAAATAACGATCCCCACTCCACGTGTAATAGAACTGACCAATTTATAAGAGCACAAGTACGAAAGCAATCACCAGAGTGGTCAAACCGTCATACTAGAACCTATATAAACCCGGTAGTCAACTGAAACCACGAGGGATTTCAAACCAACTTGCATACAACCAAGATCATAGTAATTCAACATAACAAGCCACATGTTACATCCATTCCACAAGTAGTTCATAAGTACCTCATACATCAGAGTTCACATAGTTATTACAAAATGAGTTCACAAATAGCGGAAACAAAGTAGTTTGAGACCCTCACATACACTTAGTTCAAATACGAGCTAGCTCCATAGTCATATCCAGCAAAAGCAACAAGATAAGATAACATAGAAGATCATGCCCATGATCTAGTCTTCATTCCCCGCAGGGTGGAGACAATACTTGAAGTAGCTATTATAGAGCACGTCATCTGCAACAAGGGGGAATAAACCCTGAGTACGAGAATGTACTTAGCTAGACTTATCCGTCATAAACTAGAAATAAATGACACCAAGGAGTATGCAAGGCTTTATCAGTGGATCTTGCTGGACAACCTTTTTGCATAAAAGCTTGAGAAACCATTTGCATTATTTACCTGTACTAGCAGTGACTTTTAGCCATTTCCTACCATCTATATTAGCACCTATACTAATCAATCATTTGATTTAGTTGCAAACAATAATAACCATATCAGGTATTTCATGGCTCATCATCATTCTCATTGTCATTATCATCATCATTTAACCATATCTTTATATTTAGTGAATCTACGTTGCCGCTGCTCAAGTCAAGTTCTCACTATCTGGGAGAGACGGCGATTCGAATCGATTCCTATCCAGCTGGAGGGGTATTCCTAACACAAACCCTGCTTCCTCCGTCAGGGTCGCAAACAAGTTACCTTTGGCACAATTCAGGAGTCGCGAGTCCGAACAGATCAGCATTCTCAGAGAACCACTCTGCCAAGGTTGTTCGGGACTCTAACCCGCCTTGGGCTTATGCCAATGGCTCTCCGCACATCCTTACTACCTCCAGAATGCCGCCACTGCTCGCGTTCCTGGCCTGAGTTGAGCTACTCGGCTTTGCGGTCGGAATGACTTATCCGGCCAGCTAAGTGTTAGGCTGCGTTCAACATGACCTGAGGACGTACAGCGAATCGGTCCTTAAATGACATAGACGGGGATAGATTCACACCCAAGACCTCCATGCCTTGTTGCTGCACTACCGTCATCCCGTCCGGTCTCTATTTATTATTAACACATGGTTCTTTTCCCACGATAGCAAATATAGCCAACCGTGACTAGAGCTCATCCTACATCTCGTAGGTGACAGGAAATCACCCGACTTCTACCAGTCTATGCATAGCTAAGCATCATTCGATCCTACACTTAATTAGGATTCACAGGATTTTATCTGGACAAGGTAAGGATATAATGCAACAATTGGTTCCAACCAATTCCTGTACTTAATGCATCATCAACAATAAAAGATACTCAAGATATTTGTAAAAACATGGGAGACTTAGAATGCTCCGGGGCTTGCCTAGGATCCGACACAAGTTAGTTCAGTTAGCTTGCACCGTCTTGGTGACATCTCGGATCCTAGCACTTGCTTAGTTCTTCCATCTTCGGGATAGATCCACCAAACGCTGTCTTCGGGTTTGGCTCCAACATCTCATCCTTCACGTGGTTCATCTAGCGCACCTAGATGAGATGCAAGATGCAAGTGTATGAATACATGGAAATGCAATAGACAATGCATCGCATGCAGTAAGTAAGACAAGCACAAGGTTACATTAACATGCACAAGCACTTTGCATTGTCTACTTTAAATATCGCACAATTTATCATCCAACGATAGCAAAGAAGATGACAACACCAAGCATGACACAAATTTCCCAAGATCTCAGGTGCTCTAACTCAGTCATCATTCAAGGCATAAGTCACACTTAACAATATACAAGCAAACACTATAATTGGAATCTGCCAATTTCTGGACATGCAAACAGCAGCTACAAGATTTAGCTATAACTGGAGTTACACAAATCCAAATGACTTGCAAGAAGACATTCTGGAAATCTTATGAAATTGTCTACAATTCATATTTAAACCTATCAGCATGATTCCAAAGTTAACAAGGTTAAACAGGCACATTTATCAAGGCTGGTCCAGAAATTCTAGAAAGCTACAATTTCTAAAGACCAACTTAGAACAGTCATAACTCACAAACTACTTGGCCACATGCCATGAAAATTCAACACAAGCTATTTAGGTGAGTTATCTACAACTTTCTTATTATCATCTTCAGATGATTCTACAGTTAGAAGGGTCAATTAATCCAATAATTGCATCTCTGTCCAAAACATAGACAGAAACTGACATGCCACTTTAAACAGCTATAAATGGAGTTATACATATCCAATAAATGTGGTTCTAGACTTTTTAGAAATATTATCAAATTCTAAACAACTTTGTTGTAAACACCTAAAGCAAGTTCTACTATTAAGAAGGCCCCACAATACCAACAAGGTTACCCTGTCAGAGTTTGGGCAGAAATAGCCACTGATATTTAAGGAAGTATAACTCAAGATCTACTTAACCAAAAATCATGATATTTAGCTTTTTGAGAAGCTTAATAAAAGTAATACAACTCATGTATTATCACAAAGTCATGATTCATAACCTAACTAGGCCAATTAATTTAATCTTGCAGGCCTATTCAGAATAGGGTTAAGGCAATACAGGCAATTTGTTATTTTTATAGATCTTAAACTATCAAGCCTGAAATACTGAAATTTTTACTAGACATCACTAATCACATCAGTAACACTCCATAAAAATTTCACATTTATTTGAGTAAAATAACTGCAGTTATAAAAAGAACAAGACATGACTAGCATTAAGAACCTAACTGCCTAAATCTATTTTTACAGCTAAACCTTTAAACTAAAACATGTAATATTATTGACCTAGTACATAGAGAATTTCACAAGGATTCCAAAAAGTCCACATTTACTATTTTACGAATTTTCTACGATTTACTATGAATTTCCAAAGTTTCTACAAAATAATTACAAATCAGTCCTTAAGGCACTATTCACATGAGTCGCTGACTTCGCAGTTAGGACATTTCCTTTTCTCGAATTTGAAGGCAAGGTCCCTGACGCGAATCACAGCAGGGAAGTCGTCGGGGATTCGGCCGGTGGCGGCCGGAGAAGGGCTCGCCGGTGGCGGCGAGTGGCGGGGAAGCACCGAGGGACCCGCACACACCCGTGGGTAGCCTCAGATCGCACCGCGGTGGCCTGCAGTGGCCCGACCACGTACAGCCATTGACATGCAGCTACGGTGGCGAACTGCATAGTGGGCATGAGCTCAGGGACTTGCCCGGCTGGCTGCGAAGGGGAGCAGTGGCTGTGCCGGGGCCTGGCTCGGCCAGCAGCGGTGTGGCTGCACGGCTGCAGCCTGGCGTGAGCAGCAGCGGGAACTCGAGCTTCGCTCGGCGGCAATGGCGGCCATGGCCATGGCATGGCGCCCACGGCAGCAGAGTGGAGGAGGGCGAGTGCGTGCGTGAGGGAGGAGGAGTGGGGAGGCTCGGGCGTCCATTCAAGAGAGCGCAGAGGCGCTGGGACGCGCGTTGGCATGGAGCAGGGAGGTGGGGGCGCTGCTGCCCTGCATGGTGGCCACGCCCTGGACACGCGCCCATTACGTCGAGCACGTGGCGGGTGACAAACAGGGTATGGTGGGCGGCGCATTGGGCTGGATCAGGGCCGAATCAGGACATGGGCCGAATACGAAGATCGAAGCCCGCACGAAGCTCTACGTTTTTCATTAAGGGGGTTCAGCCATTAGCAAAACATATTAGAAGATAAATGTATGCCAAAACAGTAGTGTCAACACCTTGACGGCAGTCACGGAAACTCGCTTTCGGTGGTCAAAACTTCTTCAAACTGAATCCAACTTTTTGTATGCTCTTCACCAAGATGTAAACTCCAACTTTTGTTTTGGTACCAAATCAAGTTGCTTAACAAAATTTGGAGAACGCGGAATGCCGACGTGTCAATGTCCGATAAGTGACAACGTAACTTTTGCTGTTTTTGGAGAGTATTTTTGAAGATCCAAATAAACTCCAAATTTGATGAGACTTGATTTATTGTTTCCACCATGAAAGATACTTCAACTCATCTTAAGGAATCCAATTGAGATACCATATGAATTTTGAAGATAAAAATTCACAAACATTGTCGACTTGCCGTTGTCGATGAATTTCAGACTTAGAATATTTCTAAGTGCTGAAATCAGCAGCAGGTTCCAACTTCGAGCCTCTGTTTGACTTATTTCCAAGTTGATCTAGCTCTTGGTCCAAAAACAAAGTTTGTTCTACATGATATGGACTACAACTTTCATTTAAGGTCCAACCTCAAAACTGGTATAGAACCTACTGTTCTACTTTGACCAAAGTAGGATCACGATGGAGCTTAAATTATCCTTTTTGATCCATTGGAGCGTTTTCTTGGCATTTGCCCAACATGAACCTTTCATGACTTTTGTTGTAGAATTCATCTAGAGTCATTTTGGCAAGGTTGCAAGGTTTGGTTGACATCTCATGCTCTCATTCACTTAATAGTGCAATTCAAGCACTTAGTAAAATCATTCCAACAAGGATATAACTTATCATTTCATGTGACTTTTTTATTCCAAACTTTATGAAACTTTTCCATGGATCAATATAGATGGGTATTGATGTGAGACACATGAAGATATTCCCATAACACCAGCCAAGCATATATCTTGAAAAGGGCATATATGTAAAGCAAGGGTGCAATATCCAAGTTTAGGTTGGGGCTCATTTCTATAGGTTGGACCTTGGCATCTTCACCATCACTTAATCTGTCATGTTTAAGCTTAAACCCATTGCTTAACTGGTGACAAACACCTGGGGTGTTACACCACGGAGCTAACAATGGGGTGTGAGGCAGAATCACACAGGCCATGATAACAGGCCATGGAACGATTTTTGTTAGCCAATAGATCTATTTAAGACTAGACATGCCTTAACCGCACACTATGCACGATCAATATTGATGTAAAACAGCCGATAAAACATAACTCATCATTTAAAGTGTAGATTAGATCAATTTAGATTAATAAACGATGGGTTAAACATGATATAAGGCCGATCTAGATCAATCCCAATCGGGCGAAGTGATATTGCTATAATTAAATAAATAATGAAAACAATAAGCAATATCGGTAACTTAATGAATCTATCCGAAGGACACCACCCTTAGATAGAGCCGAAAACTTGACCTTAATCTAGTTCGAGCAGTGGAGGTCGACCGGATCGATGTAGTCTTACTTGAACTAAACAAGAGTCGATAACTAGCTTATACCAAAGTCATAGTGGAGGTCGACCAGATCGATGCAGCCATACGAACAGAAGTATAAGCCATGACGGTACTTATAGACAAGTCGGAGGTTGGCCAGACCGATGCAGCCCTGCTCGCTGAAGAACTTGTCGAGATCTACTCTACTCCTACTCCTAAGGGGTGGCCGGAGCCTAAAAAGTAAGTAACTTCTTTTTGATTGATTGTGTGTCCTCTTACAATAGCCGGGGTCCAATATTTATACCCGGAGCCTAAATATGAATCCTACTCGAACATGACTCATTACAATCTTCAATATAGAAGAAAATATTCCTAATTGATGATAACTTGGACCCTAATCTTTCCCTTTTGTAGAGTCCAATTTGTAGTTTCCTGGCGCCAACCGTAGCTCATCATCGTTATCTACTGACGTCATCTAAAGAGATCCGATTCTAGAGTCATATCTGAATCAGCTGATATCGATCCTTATGCAATCGATTCCTTGATTGGCATAATCTTGGAAGCATTTGAATTTCTGTGTTCTTCTCCCAAATTTTGGTGTAAACACCACCCATGTGCACGCTCCTATGTGGGAATGCAGGAGCATGTCGTTCATCAATTACACTATTTGAGTAGTCAAGATTTCAGATAGTCGGATCTTATATGATCCTATGAAGTATAGACAGTGCGGTCTAATACAAGCAGTTATGACAGTCGAGGGGTAGACTAAGGACTTGCTTCAATTTCTCTTGGTTTATAGAAGCACGCATTAGATTATAAAAACTGAATTTTGAATAAAATTACCTTTGATGCATGGTTCTTGCAAGTTCAACAAATCTTATAAAATACATGAAAATAAGACCAGTTGGATTCAACATAGATCAAAGCCACTCATGACTACTACTACTACTGATACAAATGTTGTGCCCAAGTGCACTCCGTTGGCAAATTGTTTTACTCACAGCTCGGTACTATATAGTGTCTAATGAGATCAAATGTGTCGCATCTAGACTTTCTTGCGAGTGCAGTAAAATATAAATAGCTATCTGGCTGCTCTGTTTTGGTGGCTCGTTTCTCATCGCATATTTCTTGGAAGGCGTGCTCCTCAGAGATCGTGGAGATGTGGCCTCACCTTACCTCTTGCTATCGCCTGGCATCTAGTGGAACTCCATCAGCCATGCATGTCCCTTGCTATAAAAATAGAGGAAAATAGGGGAGTAAGTATAGTTGCCATGTAACCTTGCGAACTCACATTTCCTGCTCGTTGCCTCCTCCCTAGGACCTCGTTCTTCAAGCTTGAACCATGGCGACGAAGAAGTGTCCAAAGGAGAGATGATGGTGCGGGACCTAGATGTGACTAGGTAGGCTTTCCACGTAGAGAACTGGGAGGCGAAGCGACTGTGATCGTGCCTCTCCGCTATGGAGACGGCACTCGCTACAACCGATAGGGAGACGGCCATGGCTGGAGCCGTAGCAAGTTAAGGGCAGGCGTAGCTTGATGGTAAGGCATTGTCATTACCATATCTTCTTATTTTGTGTGGCACCACATCTTATTAATTGGTAGGGTTTTCTTCATTCTTGCTCTTTCAGCCGTCATGGAGCAGCTGAACGTCATGTCCGTGCTATCGGCAAGGCCAAACTTTCTTAAGCACGTCCATGATTTGCTAGTGTGGATCCGAGAGGTAGTGATGCATGGCCTTTGCCTTGGGGTTACATTAGCTCTAGCCACTACCCACCTCCGTTCAGATGCGGAGTTGCGTGTGGTCGAGCCGGGGTTCCTGCCGGAGCTGCCGGTCCAAAGGGTTTCATAGGATTTTCGTATAGGATTTGGATCCTTCAAAATTCTTATTTCTCGTCCATTCCAAAGGAGCTAGTTTTTGAGTTTCTTTTGTCTATTTCTTGGGATTTCATTTTGTAGTGTTGGTGGGCCCTAAAAAGACGGGGAGATCTACCCGCATAAAAATTTGATTTTTGGCGAAAATTTCACACCGCGCCGAGCAGTGCCACCAACACGCACCGAAAATTAGATGTCTCTCTTTTGCCCTCCACTCAGAAATTAGGTTTTCCATGCCATCAATTTTAGACAAGGGCATTTGTGGTACTGTGATGGCCACATAAAAGTGCAAGGAGTCTCCGTCTTTGCCTCCATCTCCATCCTCCAGCCGTCACCATCTCTCCTCCTGCTCCAAATCCTAGCCCTGTGGCCTTCCTGTCCACTCTCTAGTCACCTCCTCTGCCACCCCTCTCTAGACCCTAGGCACCATCGACACAGTAGCTCGACTCATCAATCTCTACTCTCTAGCCACACTCTGTCTCATAGCTTTCTGAACCCTAGCTGGAGCTAGATCCCCTTTGATTCATCGATAGCAGGTCAGCTGATGGTGGAAGAACCTCCTCAATGACATATAGGATAGATCTGAATCCCCTACTTTGGCACCTATCATGCTAGCTAGATCTAAACCCTAGCTGGAGCTAAATCCGGTACCCCTTCATCAACGCTGGTCGCACTAGTTTCACGACCATGATGACAAGATGGTTGTGCCGATGACAAAGCGTAGCTAGGGTACGCAGAGGAAGAGGTACCCAAATTCCTTTTATGATGTGTGCTGTATTGTAGTGGTTCAACCTGGGATATGTAGATGGCGATGGGGTTGCATGTTTCCTATAGTTGAGTGTAGCTGACATGTGCTTTGTTGGATTAATGACTTCCATATAAGCTGTAGTTACTAGTTAGGCACTTATTTTCATACTCTTGCTCTCTGTTATGTTGACATTCACTAGAAGCTTTAGTTAATAAATACCTTTGTAATCTAGATGAACAACCACTAACTGCTTTTGAAAGAGAGCGGGAGGCATAAGTCATAAAGAATCATAGGAAGATGGAAGAACCTAGGGTGGTTATTGAGGGATTTGGTGATACAGATGAAACACATTCAGATTTACAAGATGAGCCTGTGGCCCTTGTAGTTGAGGTGCTTGTTCTACCTTGTATTGAGTTTGAGCAGGAGGGGTCAGGGGTGCAGATAGCAATGCAATGCTTTGTTGTCTAGATAGCAATGCAATTTGTACATGCTTCTTGCTTAAATTTGTTTCTCTAATTTCAGCGTCCAGTTCAAAGAAGCTGCAGAGGAGGTTTCGCCAGCAGGACAAAAGGCAGCGCTGATATTAGTCCTAAAGGAAGGCAGTCCATGAGAGTGAAGTCAACATGACCTAGAGAGTTGACTCATGGATCTATGAAGAACAAGCAAAACTAGGCTATAGGATCTTGCTCCTATGCTGTACAACTATAATAATTTGTAAGCGATAGTTGTGTTTTATTATTACTCTAGCCTTTGTATAAATAGAAACTCATGTTCACTATTAATAGAAGCAATAATGGCTGGAGCCTAAGGCCCCCTTTGGAACGCAGGATCGAAAAACGTAGGAACAGGAAAAATACAGGAATATGATTGAAATGCATGTGAAAAACAGAGAAATGAAAAATAGAGGAATTTTGTTTCAAGGGGTGTTTGGTTTTGTATAGGAAAAACATAGGAAACCAATACAATGAGGTTTCACTAGATGTTTTTTCCTTTGTTTTTCCTATAAAAGTTGAAGGATAGGAAACTTTCCTATTGTTTTATTTCCCCCATTTCTTCCTGTGAACCCAAGGCCGCTACAATGCTGATTCCATAGGATTACCGATTCCTACATTTTTTCTTTGGAAATCCTATGAACCAAAGGGGCCCTAAATTTGGCGTCATCATTTAATTTTGAAGTTGCAATACCTGTGCATTATGCTTATGTAATCCATATCTGTAACCTATTGTTTACTGCTTGAATTTCATAGTATGTAATCCATATCAGTACCTATGTATTGTGCTTATGTAATCCATATCAATATGAAAGTTACTGTTTGAATTTCATAGGAAGCTATGAAAACTATGTGAGCAAAACCTGTTGCTGATGGGAACTAATGAATGACAAGTGTTGATGTTATTCCCACGGTCCTTTGCCTCTCCTATGTCCAAGTCCACTCCCAGGTCAGCAACAACACCCCTTTTCTGAAGAATGTTGGTATCCCGACAAGCTCTGCCAGAACAGAGACATCGACGAAGAGAATGCTTCAAGCATAGCTTGTTGCTAAACAAAAAAGGTTTGCTAACCTTATCGAACAAGTGGATGAGCTGAAGAGGAAGATAGAAAAGACTAAAAGGGAGTTTGAGGAGTTCAAGATACAGCAACAGGTGTACAATAAGCTACTTGAGGATATCATGCGCTTTAGCTCTTCTTCTGGTAACTCTTAGTCATCAACTCTGTTGGCTTGATATAGTGAACATTTGTGGTTTGATGTGTGTACTCGTGTGCTGGTTTGATGTGGTGAAAGTGAAACTGTTAGTGGGTTGCTACTGATGTGTAAATAGTAATTTGTTGTATTTGATTGTCATGTAGATTAATTTTGTAGACATCGTCGAATTATTATGTAGTCAATCTGTGCAACCGTGACGATCTTGAATTACTTTTATGATGAATTGATTGTTGGGCACATGGTAGAACCTGGGCAAGCCACGTGATCAAATAAAAATGCGACACGTGGATGAAGTAGTGCATGACACGTGAAATATCCATCGTATGACACATGGGCTAATAAAAATCCAACACGTGGAAGGAAGTCGTAAAGCCATGTGGCCGAATCAAAAAACAAAACATGGATGAATAGCACCATGACACATGGTCGAATAAGAAACGGCCATGTGGACCAATAAAAATATGACACATGGTCCAATGGAGAAATGACACATGACCCAACCGCAACACGACACGTGTGCCAATAGAAAATTGACATGTGGAACAATAGGGCCTGACAAATTAAGAACCTAAAATGTGCAAGAACTAGGGATGGCTACATTGTCCAATAACAAGGTGACACATACCCAAACCATGTCCAATGCAACCAGCTATAGTAGGTACATGTGGAAAGCATCTCCAACAGAAGCAATCGCTAGTGTGGATGCCCCCTTGCCACGCATGCCAAAGCAGTTCTATGACGGTCAGTTTTTGTCATAGATATATCTGCGTCTATGATGAATTTCTAGAATTGTCATAGAAGTTAAGGAATGACGCGACTTTTATGATGAACTATTTTCCGGCATAAACTCATCACAAAACTAAAATTATGACGAATTTGACTCGTTCAGTGATGAAAGCTATTTGTCATAGAAGTGGACATTTCTAGTAGTTTGTGATCTCGCAAGATTATAAGCCCCTTGGTGTACAATTTTGGTGGGCACAAGCACCTAGTAGGAAGAGGTATGCAACCTCACTGAACACTAAGCATAAACCTAGAGCAAGAATTATTTGGTAGTCTAAACTACCCTAAGCACTTCACAAAGCACTAATGCTAATCACTTAATCTTTTATTAAGCATTTTTGATAGCTAAAGCACTTGGATGAGATCCGCAACCCTCATACAACTTCAACACACAGTCTAACACATCTCATTTGGCAAGGCAAAAGGGTATATATAGCTCCAAAATACAAAATGTTAGCTTTAGATTGCACACTTGCAGCGAGCATCACAGAGCTCTGGTGACCCACCATAGAGCTCTGGTGCCTACCACATAGACTAGCCGTTGATCCAACAATGGTTGACTATTGCAGATCCTAGCTCTAGTGGTGGTATTTGGTGATCCAACGAATATGACCCTTTGAGCTCACAACCTGTTCTACATAATCTATGTTCCAAGGATCCCACGCTAAGCTCTAGTGCCTCCTTGAAGGACTCTGGTGCCCTCTATTGCCTTCCATCGTGCCTCCAACTGCCATGACCCTAAACTTCAGTAGTGTGCACTCTGGTGCCATTCAAATTTAGAAGCTAGGCTTGCGCACCTTCTTCATCCTTGTGTCTACCTAGACTAGGTCCGGCACTCATCATAGGAGAGCTCTGGTGAGCTACCGTGAAGCTCTGGTATGTGATCCTGTGTGAGCACTCCCATGCTCTCTAGACTCTACTTCTTTGCTTTTTTTCATCTAGGCTTCTTCCACTTGATTTCTCTAACTTTTTGCTTGTCTTCTAGGGTCTTTAAGACACCTTCTAATCCTTTGCTTGCGATGTTGATCACTTGATCTTCACCGTTGCCTCATCCAAGTCCATCCTTGCATCCATAGGACTAAAATCTTATATACTAATAACACCCAACATTAGTCAAAATGATCATGCTATGACTCAATCACCAAAATCACTTAATGGCCCTAGCTAGGTTCCATTTTCCTTATTCTTAGTACCAGTAGAAGACGAGGGGTGGTTATGTCATCACCACTCATAATCTTATAGTGGTTATAATGTTAATTGCAACTAATAAGTGATGAAGGAATGAGCTAAAATGTGGACAACTATGGATGATGACTTGAGGCTCAACATGTAGCAGGGCAATGTTGGGGGTGGATCTCAAATAGCAGACTCGCTTGGCTTGTTACTAACCATATTTTTTGTTGCATTACCCTTGGGAACCTTTTCTTACTAACCACATGTCATGAATGGGAATGCCAAGCCTAATAATGTGTTGTGATCATGTTGTCTAGTGGATTTAGCACGCTTCATGACGATGGGTGGCTGAGATGAATCCTAGCACTTCCACTATGAAATTCCACCCAAATCACAACCCTATAAAATTAAGCTTTCAAAAAATTTCAATATTATGTTGGTGATGTGAATATTAGAAAGTAGTAGGCAACGGTGCAACTCAAAATCAAATCCAATTTAATTATGAGACCTATAAGGCCTTGCATTTGCATGCTATTTAATACTCCCTCCTATAAGACATTTTGACATTTATAGATACATTGCTTCTAGTATGTATCTAGACATAGTGTACATCTAAGTGCATAGCAAAAGCTATGTATCTAGAAAAGCCAAAAGGTCTCATAATTTGGAATAGAGGGAATACCTTATGAGTTGCTTCTTATGAATCTTATATGATTGACTCTCACCTAGTGATATTTTTCTTCAAAGAAAACCTATACATATATGTGTATACCTATGAGGCATTTATTGGATAGAAAATATAAAAGGGATGTAAAATAGAAAAAACATCCCATGCTGAACTTCACTGTTCATCACTTCCCTCACCTCCCAAACCACTATCCTAACCCTATACGTGACCCGCACTAGCGGTCTATGCCCTCTCTCTAGCGCATGTCCTTGTTTACCCTCTCTCTCTGCCACTACTAGCTAGGACCATGCTGCCACACATCGAGGCAAGATGGATCCTTTGCACTCCACCATATTGCTAGCCTTGCTTCCTTTTCTCTCACCCCATGACCCCCATACTCGCCACTGTACCATCATTTTCTGTTCCCTAGACCACACTCATGATCCCACCAACCAACCACCCTGGCTAGCACGCTTGTTTTCTTGCAGAGTCATGCCCCTATAAGCACGCACATGGATGTCATCCTAGCCCTATGTCTTGGTCTCACTTGTCAGCCACATGACATGATGTACCATCCATGCCCTATCTTCTTAGGGCTAACCCTAGGAAAACATTTAGTGGGGATGCTCCTCATGGTGCAGTTGTGGGCATATACTATGGATTCATAGTATGTGTGCATGTGAAACCATCCAACACCTCCCTCATGCATTGGATGGTTTTACATGCAGCCATGTTGTGAATCCACAGTAGGTGTCCACAACTACCCCATGGGATCGTCCACACTGACTTTTTCTTAGCCGTGGTGGTGGGCAGGTGTGCTACCACCATGGGCCCAAAATTGATATGGCCACTACCTTAGATACTACTCCCTCCACCTTAGGATAGTAGGAACAATTGTATTTTTGAGTTGTCTCACGATACTAGGCACTCGCCTCCTCATCTCTGCATGCGCCGCTCTCTCTACATGTAGAATTTATTGCTAGTTGCATGCATGGAAGTCGGAAGAAGTGAATAGTGCATGGGGTGGAAGGAAAATGCGCGTGGCTTTAGACTGCTTGCATGGTTGCATGGAAGAAGGAAAGGAAAATGCACGCACCGGATGTTCTATTTAATGGAGAAAGCGTGGCATGTAGTTATTAGGAGGTGGAATCGAAGAGGCTTTTCTAGGAATGAGAAATAACTAATTTGCTTCTTAGTCTGAGCATTTTTGGAGTTGTGCTTAGTATCTTGAGATGGAGGGAGTACATAGGTACTAGTACTAGTATATGTTTGTGGGCTATAGCTGAACACAGTGTCACTAGAAGGCTATGATGCCGGTGTCACCATTCCAGTTTCACTCGACAATGGAAGATGAAGCAAATTAATAATGCCAACGCAATCACGTAATGCATAGTGGCATGATCGCTAGAGTCGAGGTCTCAAGGAGATTGATTTCAATCCAATCCATCATCCATGACATCCATCCACATCCTCCTACCACTCACGGAGTACCAGAGTCATGCAGGCCCTAGTTCGCATCCTTGCTACGATGACAGGCTAGACGACCAACCAAATCACCCAATCATGACATTACACCGTGCCACCATAGCAGAGGGCAAAGAGGAGCACAACATGTCGATGGCCCAATGACTGCATCCTCAGCTCCTCATCCTAATTGGACATCATCCTTGATCCTTGTACCATGGCCAATGATTGCTACTTCAGGCCCCTTGTGTTTCTTAGGAAATTAAGCACTATCATTGTACTCTTATTGGTGATTAATTTGTTTGTAGATTACATACACTTTCACTTTTCATCTTTTGCGCATGTATTTAAATTTTAAGATCATGGGATAATGTCATCTAGATAGTATGAATTTGGTAACGAGAAAAGAAAAAGAAAAGGATGTGTGGATGAGTTGATATAATCATAGAGAGGAGCTATAAATAATTTTTTTTCAAGAGTAATACAACCACT
Organism: Miscanthus floridulus; assembly: GCF_019320115.1. Classification (NCBI taxonomy): domain Eukaryota; kingdom Viridiplantae; phylum Streptophyta; class Magnoliopsida; order Poales; family Poaceae; genus Miscanthus; species Miscanthus floridulus. The sequence continues at coordinate 78,607,151 of NC_089583.1, forward strand.
TTGATGACCCTGATGAGTTGGTGATAGTTGTTATGGATAAAGAAACTAATGAGAATCAAGAATAAAATGTTGATATCAACATCGATGATAACAATGTAAGTGACCCTGAGAACACAATTAATGCATTGGGTGCACAAGAACAATATGCTAATGTTGATGAGCAACCAGTTTACACTTTGATATTTATGATCCAAGAAAGTGGGATTATATAAGAGAAGAAAACATGGAATTCCCTCTAGAGGCTACCTCAAGACATTTTTCATATGCTCATTATTCTAGAAAATTAAGCAATGGATAGTTACATGATAGAAATGGTCAGTTTCTTTGAAGCAAGTTGACAAAGTATTTTGTTTCTGCTATAAGATCTTCAAGTCTAGCACTAGCAAGAGTCCAATTTCCTTAGAAAATGATGGGTTTAGAAATTGGAGGCATGTTAGTGAGAAGCTTAGAGACCATAAAAATAGTGCCAATCATATTGGTAATACGAATAGTTGGAATCAATTGAGACCTAGACTGAGGAAAAAGCAAACAATCGACAAAGAATTGCTACAACAAATCACAAAGGAGAAAGAAGCAAGTTTTATTAATAATAGTTGCAATTGTGAAATTTCGTAGCAAACACAACTTTGCTTTTAGAGGAAGCTGTGAGCAAACTTTATAATGATAATAATGGAAATTTCTTCGCTTTTAGAGGAAGCTAACATGATTAAAAAATTTGACTTTGTAATGGACCACCTCGGACATATTCAGAACAAAGAAATTCATTGTCATTATCTCAGTCATAAAATTAAGAATGAGTTGATATATCTTTTAGTTGCTGATATCACAACCACTATTGTAAAGGTTATTAAATGTGCCAAGTATTTTTTTTCCCATCATCCTAGACTGTACCCCTAATGCGAGTCATCAAGAAAAAAATGATTTTATCCAAATATAATATAATCGACATAGACTTGACAAATGAAGAGATTATCATTAAGCTTTTTTGTGAATAGTGTGGTGTCCAGCCTTCCAATTTTGAAGCCCTTCTCAATGAGAAAATCTTGAGGGCGCTCATACCATGCCCCTTGGTGCTTTCTTGAGCCCATATAGTGCCTTGGACAACCTATAAACATTATTAGTATATCCATGGTCTTCAAATCCGGAAGGTTCATCAACATAGGCTAGTTCATTAATAAAGGCATTTAAGAATGCACTTTTAATACCCATTTGATTGGTATGGTTTCATGTTATTGTTGGATGCATATGCAAGAAGGATACAAGTGGCTTCGAGTGTTGCAATCGGTACAAATGTCTCTCCAAAATCCAATCCTCCAACCCTTGACAACTTGTATTGCCTTGTTCATGACAACCTTGCCTTCATCATCTTGATTTTTGTTATGGAACACCCATTTGATCCCACGTCCATGGGCCATCATGTCACACCCCTCAATCATGTCATACTCCCTGGGTAACGGTTACAACTACTTTGTCTATCTATTACTTTTGCAAGATCTACTAGGGCTATCATTCCAACTATCCTAAGGTGCCTTTGCTCCTCTAGGCTTGCTTTGGTGCTTAGAGGTGGCTTCTTCTTTTGATTCCCACCCCCGTTGGGCTTCCTTGTTTGGCCCTTATTCTCGTCTACTTGGTGTTAGGGCTAGCAGTTGGTCCCAGCACTTTGAGGAGTGTATGTTGGCTAGTGTGGAGGCTATTGTGTTGGAGGAGGATCTTGCTAGCGTCGAAGCCTTTGTTGGTGATCTAATTACTGCCGAGGAAGCGGAAGACATGGCTGGTATGGGTAGGACATGGGATTTTGGGCCTTCGCTCATGATGAAGGATATGATTGAAGCTTTGGAGAAGGAGGGCTATTTTGATGTGGGGAAGGTGAAGCCTCCATAGGATGAGACAGTGCCTAAGTCATAGGCTGCTAATGCCGTTGTTTTTTGTGATTTCTTTGCTTGCAGCCTTCGCTTCCCCACTGCATAGTTCCTTTGCCATGTTTTGGTGGCTTTTGAGGTACAACTACACCATCTCACTCTGAATAGTATTCTTACTTTGAGTAAGTTTTGCTACGCTTGTTTGTCTTATTGTGTGGAGACACACATTGGCACATTTTGTGAGTACTATGAGCTTCAATGACAACCCAAGAAGGTGGGCAAAGACTAGCTTGTTGCCTAGTAGGGAGTTGTGCTTTTATGCCTAAGAGGAAGCAAAAGGGTGAGAGGTTGGAAATCTCCTTTGCTCAGAAGAATAAGTGGAATAAGGATTGGATGCAGTATTGGTTCTATGTCAGGACTGGTGGCATGCCTTCCATGGATAGAGAAGGGAAAAAACATACTTCCTATCCGCTAGCTTTGGTTATGACCCTGATGAAGCCTTTGACCCAAGGGACTCTTGGAGTGGAGGTTGTTGAGGGATGTGAAGCTTGTGACAAAGCCTTTGCTTTGGCGTGCTGTTATTTTGGAGGCCGTGACCTAGTAGAGGAGATGGTGCCATCCAAGTGTTGGCCGCTCGGCTGAAATAGACCAACGATGAGGATTGAGATGGTTAGTTTGCCTATTTTTGGTGATGGGGTTGGGGTCCCATTTCCCCATTTTGATGTGAAGCGAGCGGAGGATGTGAGCGCTTGCGATTTTGTTGCTATCGTGGAGGAGGAAACACGTGAGATCCTTGGTGAGATGTCTAACGAGGAATACCGGGCCCAGAGGTCCTTCACGGGCACCATGCCTCACCTTAACCGTGTGGTTGAGAAGTTGGGTGTACATCACGTGGAACACAAGATTCCTATGAAGGTGTTGAAGTCCATTGAGGACAAAGCCAAGAAGGCTGCTATGAAAAATGATACTGCAATAGCTGAGTTAAAGAAAAGGAGAGGTGCCAGCACAGCGAAAGCTATTAGTAAGAAGTGAAAGATCGATGCTACCTCCACCGGTGCTTCTGCGGACACCGCTAAAGAAGGCACGGAGAGTGTTCATGGGGGCTCTGCTTTTGCGGTGGCCAACACGAAGGGCAAGCATTCTGTGGCCTCCGCTGACCTCAGGGGGGATGACTTTGTTTAGACCACCCTTGGAGGCATGGTTGGTGTCACTATTGCTGAAGCCTTCATCGTGGCGCCCATGTCTGGTGTGCTAGGTGACGAGTCATCTGGTTCTGAAGGCGAGGATGGTGGAGGAGATAATGCCTCCACTCCTAATGAAGCAGAGGTTAGGAGTGTGGGTAGCAACCCTTCAACGGCTTCTTTGATTAAGGACTCTAAGGATGAGTCTGAGCATGCACCGACCCCGACGCGGCCTTTAAATCTGACACCTTCGATTGGCTCACGGTGGGAGGACATAGAGATGGATGTTACAAAAGCTACTTTAGTTTTGGGTAAGTGTTCTCTTACTTTTTATTTTTACCTTGTTTTTTTTCTTTTTATGCTTGCCATTAAACTTCTTTTGTTTTTACTTTTTCTAGGTGACTTGACTAAGGCTATGCGGACTCCTTTGTCTAGGGAGGTGCCTCTACCAGATGACCTAGACCTTGCCCAAGTTGGGTTGGATGCTGGTCCAAAGGAGTCATTGCTGATGGGAGGGGCTGGGCCTTTGGGTCCTAGTCATATCGGTAGCGAAGGTTTGGCTATTTCATTTTTTCCTGCATTTTTGTTATACTAGTTTGGTGTTACTAAAACATGTTTTTCGGCTTTCTCTTCAGGGAGCTCTGTGGATACACTAAGTGGGTGGGCGGAGCATCTCCATTCTCTTTACATGGAGATAGGAGGTTGATTGCGGCTAGCCGCTTTTTGTTCAAATTTTTGTCTTATGTTGCTTATGTTTGACTTTTCAATAGGCCAAGGTTGCCAATATTTTGTGAAGGTTAACTTCTATCAGCTACTATGGTACAACTTGGAGCAATAGTGCTTGGTGAGTGCCCCCCTCTTTTCTTTGTTTTGGGTAATCTTTTGGTTTTGAAATATTGAAACTCTCCTTTGCAGAGTCACCACATGGCAGAAGCTCTTGAGGAGCAGGGGACGAAGGAGATTATTGATCACGATGTCGCCATTGAGGCGTTAAAGAAAGAGGTGAAGGTGGTCGATGCCGAGAAGACCTGGCTTGTGGAGGAGGTCGTGGGCCTCCGTGTGGCCTATGCTGATTTTGAAGCCCTATAGGGAAAAGTGGAATCATTGGGCAAGGAACTTGTTGCCGAATGTGCTGTCAAGGCCCTTGAGACAGCTGAGAACCTTTGCAAGAAGGTGAATGTAGAAAGGGAGTTGAGTGTAGCCTTGAAGGTGTAGGTGCTGTCGCAGAACCGACTAATTTATAAGAGTACAAGTACAATGGCAGCCTGCAAGCGGTCGCACTGTCATACTTGAACCCATATAAACCTGGTAGTCCATCGAGTACCACGACAGGCCTCGATAAACGATTTACAACAACCAAGATCGTACATGATTCAACATACATGCCACATATTACATAAAGTTCACAGATACTTTTCATCATCAGAGTACGAATAAAAGTTATTACAAACCGAGTTTGATAGATAAAGCAGAAGCAAATAAGTTTGAAAATAAAGTTTCCAACATAGTTTGATATAGTGCCAAGTAGGATCACGGTCCACAAAAGCAAAGATAGGGATTAATAAAGAAGCCTACCCAAGGCTTACTCCTCATCCAAGGCGGGATAGAAGCAACTCTTGCAATAACTAGGATACACAGTGCCATCTGCAACAATGGGAAATAAAACCCTGAGTATGAGAAGGTACTCAGCTAGACTTACCCGTCATAAACCAGAAATAAAATGACTCCAAGGATTATGCAAGGCTGTATAAGTGGAGATAACTCGACAACATTTTGCATAAAAGCAATTGACTTAGTTGTACCATTACGATTCCTTGATCAAGTTAATTATAACTATCAATTTCTAGATTAGCAACTATCCTATGCCAAACATGTGGTATATCAATTTAAAAGCATACAATAGTAACCATAGCAGGTATTGTAATTCCATATTCATCCAAACCATCATGTTCCATAACACAGTTACTATGATGTTGGGACTAGCCAAGTTTCTCACTATCCGGGAGAGACGGCGATTCGAATCGATTTCAACCAGCTAGGAATTTATTCCTAACACAAACCTAGGCATACCGCATGAAGGTAGCCTTAGGTCACCTTTGGTACAACTTAGGTCCACATTTCGCGGGTCCATACCACGCCACACAATCTAGGACACTAGATGCCAAGACGTTCAGGCCTAGCCTGCCCTTGGGCTCAGTCTGATCGCCCCCCGCAAGGAGCGCACAACAGAACGGGTCTCGACCTAAGTTGAGCTACTCGGCTTCATGGTCGGAATGAGTTATCTGGACAGCTAAGTGAGAGGCATGCGTTCAATCTTGTCAGAAGCGCCAACAACGGTACGGTCCTTAATCGACATAGACGGGGATAGATCCACACCCAAGACCTCCATGTCTTGTTGCTTCTCTATCGACCTCCCGCCAGGTCTCAATTTTCTTCTACCCCATGGTTCTGTTCCACGATGGCAAATATAGCCAACCGTACTTCGGTATCCACCTATATCTCGCAGGTGACAGGACATCACCAGACTTCTACCGATCTAAGCTTGGCTAAGCATATATTCGATCATAGACCTATACCGATTAAAGGTGTAATATCTGGACAAGGAATTTATATGCATCAAGTGGTTCCATTCAACTCTTATAACCTAATGCATAAATCATAAATACTCAAGTAATCATTTGTAAAATACGGGGAGACTTAGAATGCTCCGGGGCTTGCCTCACAGAAAGGAAGTGGGGCGGTGATCAGGACACTCCGGAAGCTCTTTAGGATTCTGCTCCATGCCTTCAGGAGCTGTGACTTGAGGATTCTCCTGCTGGTCCCCTTCCTCTACTTCGTCGAATTCCAGCAACGTTATTTCTTCCTCCGACCCTAGATGCATGAATATGGCATAAGATATTGCGAATGCATATATGTTAACAAGGGTAGTGTGATGATACATGAAGAATGCATTCTTGCAATTATTCTTATTAGCATGTGGTTTAAGTAACAACAAGTGCATCGCGTTTACTGAGTAGGTGCATATCTCTTCTTGATTATGTAATTAATTACTTCGACAATGCATCTACTACTTCACAAATAGCAGCTACTTGTTTTACTCATAACTGGAGTTCTATTTATCCAAATGCAGTGATCCTAGACTTTCTGGAAAGCTTATAAAATTATCTACAACTTTGTTATTAACCATTTTTACAGTAAACATCATTTTTATCATGCAACTTATCAAACTCCAGAATCTATCCGGAATCCTTCCAATTTGCATTACAAAGTAACAATACTTCTACTTCATGTAATCATTCAAAGTTTGACAACACAAAGTCTACCAACAGTTTAAGCATACAAAATACATCCAAGAAAATATAATGATGAAGCCCAAACTATTCCTTTATATGCCTTTATTATTTTATTTGGATACATAGGTTAAATAATAAATATATATCAAATGTGCATAAAAAATTCTTAAACATTTATAGTGCCTTACTAATGCTACCAAAAGACTACTGCAAAAGTTTCATGCTATTTTATTTAGTAAAACACTCTATACAAAAAAGACAAAGCATAAATGCTTAAAATAGCATAAATAGAAAACCCTAGTGAAAAGTGTCAAGCAACAGATTTCCTATTTTTCTTAGCATCCTTATGGTAGTACAATTACCCCAACAAATTTCATGAATAATGGATTCATAAATAATTTATAAAAATTCATACAAGGATTCACTATTTATAAAAGAAAAATCTATAAATACAAATATACACATGCACTGATCCTCAAATTTTTACCAAAGCTCATATATGTTAAGAATAGCTTACCACAAAAATTTCATAATTTTTGGAGCACAGGAACTTTAGATATAAAATAAACAAGTTTGCATGCATTGAAAAACACATCTCAAATCTCCATTTAAATCTGCCAAAATTTCTACTATAAGTGTCAAGATCATATTTTTCTTAAATACTACACTTCCTAAGGAACAGTACCAAATTTATTACACAATTTTTGAAGCTACCAAACTGGAGATCTAAAATTCACAAAACACATGAAATCTGAATTCAAAATGAACTAGCTTTCAATACTGCTGTCGCTGACCGGTGGGACCCGCTGACAGAGGACCCCACATGTCATCGAGACAAGAACAGAGCAGGTGGCGCTAAACTACTGGCATGGCCAGAGCTCGCCGACGGCAAACCTGCTGACGGTGACATCTTCACACGATGATCTACTCGACCTCATGCACACATTGCATTACTTGGTGGGACCTCTCATCGGAGCTAGCGACTACGACGGCGCCAATGGCGGGGCGGAGGTGCGGGTCGACGGCGTTACGCCGGTGGAAGCCATGGTGACTCAACCTAGAGCTCGGACGAGCATAACTGAGCTACAGTGAACCTATCTATTGTTCTATCGTGGCCTGTAGTGGTCGGGTTAGGCCTGACCACGGCGATGGAGGTAGCGGCGGAGCTCCGGTGAGGCTGTGTGCGGGGCTGGAGCTTACCGAGCTCAATCAGTGGGCACGGGCTGGTGCAGGGAGTCGCTAGGATGGCGGTGGTGCTGTTGCGGTGATGGAGAAGTGGCTAGGCAAGCCGGTGACTAGCACGGCGATGGCGGTGAGCGGCGCTGTGGTTGCGGGCGCTGCGAGCGATGAAGGAGAGCCAGGAAATGCGAAATGGAGGCGTGGGCAGGAGCGGGTGGTAGCTGGGGTGGTAATGGCCGGCTCAGGCGCATCGTGGCCTGCGCGGTCAGGGCAACGGCGATGCATGGCCATTGCGACATCCACGCGGCGGCTCTGTCCTGGCGATGGTCGGCCACCAAAACGGTTCAGTCAGTTCGTCAGTGAACGCGACGATCAGCCTAACAACGAGTTTTTCAGTTGAAATATCTCCCGATGCAAAGCAATCCAGTGAATGATTCCAAAACAAAATTTGTAGTCCTAAGTACCATCTACAATTCTTGTTCAGTGAACTCGTGCTAATTCGCAATCGAAACAAAGTTATATCATCCCAAAGATTGGTTTGTCAGGCTGTCAGTCGATAGGACTTAGAAAAATTTGTATAAGTCTTGAAATGTTGATTTTACTGATTTTTGTGATCCAATTTCACACATGTTAGGAGCTGAATCAGTTAATGACCCAAAAATAAAAGTTATTCCTTATAGCAAATACTACAACTTTGCTTTAGTGATCTCCTCCATGCAAGGTCTCTAACACCTAGTTCAAATTTGGTTAAACATGTCACATTTAAATGATGATACACTTCAAAGCATGGCTTAATGACCTAATTACCCCTAACCATGAATATCAAAGTTGTTCATAATGATACTCTAAACATGTTTAAGCAATTTGCAAGGTCCTTCAATCATTTCATGTATTAGTCACTCATAGAGCTATTTAATGTAATCACATGAAACATGACTTAAGGGCTTGATCACGGGAATAACATTCATGAACCATGTTCCTTTTGCTAACCTAAGTGTTGCTACATGTTTGTGTGACTCACATCCACCAAGTACCTATGTACACTCATGATCATATGCATAAACACATGGAGACATGAAATAATGAGAAAAGTTGCATATGTTCAAGGAAACATGCGATAACAAGCAAATGTTGCAGATGTTTCAATCCAATGTTTCAATTGTAAATGCGTGTTTATGAATGCTTGATGCTCATGCTCGTGTTATGCAAGTTCTGGAAAGCTTATAAAATTATCTACAACTTTGTTATTAACCATTTTTATAGTAAACATCATTTTTATCATGCAACTTATCAAACTCCAGAATCTGTCTGGAATCCTTCCAATTTGCATTACAAAGTAACAATACTTCTACTTCATGTAATCATTCAAAGTTTGACAACACAAAGTCTACCAACAGTTTAAGCATACAAAATACATCCAAGAAAATATAATGGTGAAGCCCAAACTATTTCTTTATATGCCTTTATTATTTTATTTGGATACATAGGTTAAATAATAAATATATATCAAATGTGCATCAAAAATTCTTAAAAAATTTACAGTGCCTTACTAATGCTACCAAAAGACTACTATAAAAGTTTCATGCTATTTTATTCAGTAAAACACTCTATACAAAAAAGACAATGCATAAATGCTTAAAATAGCATAAATAGAAAACCCTAGTGAAAAGTGTCAAGCAACAGGTTTCCTATTTTTCCTAGCATCCTTATGGTACTAGGATTACCCCCAACAAATTTCATGAATAATGGATTCATAAATAATTTATAAAAATTCATACAAGGATTCACTATTTATAAAAGAAAAATCTATAACTACAAATCTACACATGCACTGATCCTCAAATTTTTACCAGAGCTCATATATGTTAAGAATAGCTTACCACAAAAAATTCATAATTTTTGGAGCACAGGAACTTTAGATATAAAATAAACAAATTTGCATGCATTGAAAAACACATCTCAAATCTCCATTTAAATCTGCCAAAATTTCTACTGTAAGTGTCAAGATCATATTTTTCTTAAATACTACACTTCCTAAGAAACACTACCAAATTTATTGCACAATTTTTCAAGCTACCAAACTGGAGATCTAAAATTCACAAAACACATGAAATCTGAATTCAAAATGAACTAGCTTTCAATACTGCTGTCGCTGACCGGTGGGACCCGCTGACAGAGGACCCCACATGTCATCAAGACAAGAACAGAGCAGGCGGCGCTACTCTACTAGCGCGGCTAGAGCTCACCGATGGCGAACCTACCGGCGGTGACAGCTTCACACGGTGATCTACTCGACCTCGCGCACACATTACATTACTTGGTGGGACCTCTCGTCGGAGCTAGCGACTACAGCGGCGCCAATGGCGGGGCAGAGGTGCAGGTCGATGGCGTTATTTTGGTGGAAGCCACGGCGACTCGACCTAGAGCTCGGACAAGCATAACTGAGCTATGGTGAACCTATCTATCGCTCTATCATGGCCTGCAGTGGTCGGGTTAGGCCTGACCACGGCGACGGAGGTAGCGGCAGAGCTCTGGTGAGGCTGTGCGCGGGGCTAGAGCTTACCGAGCTCAATCAGTGGGCACGGGCTGGCGCAGGGAGTCGCTGGGATGGTGGTGGTGCTGTTGCGGTGATGGAGAAGCGGCTAGGCAAGCCAGTGACTGGCACGGTGATGGCGGCGAGTGGCGCTGCTGTTGCGGGTGCTGCGAGCGACGAAGGAGAGCCGAGAAATGTGAAATGGAGGCATGGGTAGGAGCGGGCGGTAGCTGGGGTGGTAATGGCCGGCTCAGGCGCGTCGTGTCCTGCATGGTCAGGGCAACGGCGATGCGCGGCCATCATGATGTCCATGCGGTGGCTCTATCCTGGCGACGGTCGGCCACTGAAACAGTTCGGTCAGTTCGTCAGTGAACGTGACGATCAGCCTGACAGCGAGTTTTTAGTTGAAATATCTCTCGATGCAAAGCAATCCAGTGAATGATTCCAAAACAAAATTTGTAGTCCTAAGTACCATCTACAATTCTTGTTCAGTGAACTCATGCTAATTCGTAATCGAAACAAAGTTATATCATCCCAAAGATTGGTTTGTCACGCTGTCAGTCGATAGGACTTAAGAAAATTTGTATAAGTTTTGAAATGTTGATTTTACTGATTTTTGTGATCCAATTTCACACATGTTAGGAGCTGAATTAGTTAATGATCCAAAAATAAAAGTTGTTCCTTATAGCAAATACTACAACTTTGCTTTAGTGATCTCCTCCATGCAATGTCTCTAACACCTAGTTTAAATTTGGTCAAACATGTCACATTTAAATGATGATACACTTCAAAGCATGGCTTAATGACCTAATTACCCCTAACCATGAATATCAAAGTTGTTCATAATGATACTCTAAACATGTTTAAGCAATTTGCAAGGTCCTTCAATCATTTCATGTATTAGTCACTCATAGAGCTATTTAATGTAATCACATGAAACATGACTTAAGGGCTTGATCACAGGAATGACATTCATGAACCATGTTCCTTTTGCTAACCTAAGTGTTGCTACATGTTTGTGTGACTCACATCCACCAAGTACCTGTGTACACTCATGATCATATGCATAAACACATGGAGACATGAAATAATGAGAAAAGTTGCATATGTTCAAGGAAACATGCGATAACAAGCAAATGTTGCAGATGTTTCAATCCAATGTTTCAATTGTAAATGCATGTTTATGAATGCTTGATGCTCATGCTCATGTTATGCAAGTCAAGTTATGCAAGGCTAACACCAAAGGTGTTACAGCCCCTCCCCTTATAAAAATCTCGTCTCGAGATTTGCAAGACCTACCATTCTTAGAAAAAGGCAGGATAAACTTCTCGTAGATAATCTTCTCTTTCCCACATAGCATCTTGTTCACTATGATTGTTCCACACCACCTTATAGAACTTAATAATCTTACTCCGTGTTACTCTCTCCATCTCCTCTAATACTCGAATTGGCTTTTCTTCGTAGGTCAAATCCGATTGAAGCTGCACATTGGTGGGTGCAATAGCTTCTTCAGGTACTCAAAGACATTTCTTCAACTGAGAAACATGGAAGACATCAAATATTGCACTCATCTCTGGTGGAAGTTGTAACTTATACACAACATTTCCTTTCCATTCCAAAATCTTGTATGGCCCCACATATCTAGGTGAAAGCTTCTTTTTCATCCCAAATCTCTTCACCCCTTTCATGGGTGATACTTTCAAGTATACATAGTCACTAACTTCAAAAGTCAGTGGTCTTCTTCTTCTATCAGCATAACTCTTTTGTCTCGATTGAGCTGCCTTCATATGCTGTTAGATGATACGTACTTGCTCTTCGGCTTCATTGACAAAGTCAATACCAAAGTATCTCCTTTCACCGGGCTCAATCCAATTCAATGGAGTTCTACATTTTCTGCCATACAATGCTTCAAATGGAGCCATCTTGATACTCGCTTGATAACTGTTGTTATAGGAGAACTTAGCTAAAGGTAACCATTTCTCCCATCAACCTTTTGAAGATATAACACAAGCTCTAAGCAAATCTTCTAGGATTTGGTTCACTTGCTCCATCTATCCTGAAGTTTGCAGATGGTATGCCAAACTTCTGATTAGCTTAGTTCCCAAAGCCTGGTGTAAGTGCTCCCAGAAATGAGCTATGAACTATGGTCCTCGATCTGAGATTATAGTCCTAGGTACTCTATACAGTCTCACGATCTGGGAAACATATATCTCAGCGTATTTCCCAACTATATACCATGTGTTCACGGGTATGAAGTGTGCTGACTTGGTGAGGTGATCAACAATAACCCATATTGAATCATGACTTTGTGGTGTCATTGGAAGGCCTATGATAAAGTCCATGTTGATTTTCTCCCATTTCCAACCTAGAATAGGCAATGGCTGAAGTAATCTGGCAGATTTCATATGAACAGCTTTTACTCTACTGCAGTTATCACACCTAGCGACATAGGCTGCGATCTCTTTCTTCATCTTAGTCCACCAAAAACGGGTTTTCAAATCTTGGTACATCTTACTACTACCCGGATGGATAGACAATTTGGACAAGTGAGCTTCATCTAAAATTTGATTCCTTAGCTCATGGTCTTTTGGTACCACAAGTTGGTCTTCAAACCATAATACACCTCTTTTGTCCAATCTAAAATGTTTGGTTTCTTGCTCTTGCATTTTTCTCTTGATGTGACTTATTCCTACATCTGTCTGCTGTAGCTCTATGATTTTGCTCTCAAGTGAACAACTAATCGTGATATTGTGTAGTACAGTAGGATGTAATAAGTAGAACCCATCTTCCAATAATGCTTCTGTAGTGTTGCAATGAGACTTTTGACTTAGTGCATCTACTACTACATTAGCTTTACCCGGATGGTAATGCACTTCTAAATTGTAGTCCTTAATTAGCTCTAACCATCTTTGTTGTCTCATGTTCAGCTCTGGTTGGGTAAAGATATACTTGAGACTTTTGTGGTCGGTAAATATATGACATATATTGCCCAACAAATAATGTCTCCATATCTTTAATGCGTGAACCACTGCTGCAGTTCTAAATCATGTGTAGGGTAGTTGACTTCATGCTTTCTCAATTGCCGAGAAGCATATGCAATTACTCTTCCTTCTTGCATAAGCACACATCCTAAACCTATTCCCGATGCATCACAAAATACATCGGAAGGCTTTTCAATGTCTGGTTGTGCTAGCACAGGTGCTGTAGTCAACAAAGTTCTGAGGGTGTGAAAAGCTACTTCACATTCTGGTGTCCATTTGTACTTCTCATCTTTCTGAAGTAGTCTGGTCATAGGCTTAGCTATCTTTGAGAAATCTAGAATGAACCGACGATAATATCCTGCTAACCCTAGAAAACTCCAAACTTCATGAACCGAAGTTGGGGCTTTCCAATCTATGACCTCTTGTACTTTTGATGGGTCTACAGAGATTCCATCTCTTGATAAGATGTGACCTAAGAAAGGTACTTTGCTCAACCAAAATTCACACTTGCTAAATTTTGCATATAGCTTATGCTCCCTCAATCTGGATAAAACAATCCTCAGATGCTCTTCATGATCTGACTCATTTTCTGAATAAATCAATATATCATCGATAAACATGACCACAAACTTGTCAAGTTCAGGCATGAATACCGAGTTCATCAGGGACATGAAGTAGGCTGGAGCATTTGTTAGTCCAAAAGACATAACCAAATACTCATATAAGCCATACCTAGTAGAGAAAGTAGTTTTAGGTATATCCTCCGACCTGATTTTTATCTGATGGTAACCTGATCTCAAATCAATTTTGGAGAATACCTTTGCCTTCGCTAGCTGATCGAACAAGATGTCGATGCAAGGCAATGGATATTTGTTCTTGATGGTCATAGCATTGAGTGGTCTGTAATCTACACACATTCTCAGTGACTTGTCCTTCTTTTTCACAAACAAGGCTGGACATCCCCATGGAGATGAGCTAGGTTGGATAAGACCCTTGTCCAATAGATCTTGCAATTGAACCTTAAGTTCTGCTAACTCGTTGGGTGGCATTCTATAGGGCCTTCTTGATATGGGTGCCATACCTGGCACTAACTCAATCTTAAATTCCACATCCCTATCTAGTGGTAGACCTGGTAATTCTTCTAGAAATACATCTAGAAACTCATAAACCACTAGGATATCACAAAGTGTGGTGGTTTGGATAGCACAAGCTAAATGTTGGAGTTCAAAATTACGGGAGAGTGGTACTAGAAAAGCATTCCCTCCCGTGGGTTCTCTCAACATAATAGTACGGGTGCTAGTGTCAATAAGAACACCATGATCCTTCATCCAATTCATGCCTAAGATTACACTTATCGATAACCCAGGCAATACTATCAAATCCATTGTGTACTCCCTCCCTTGTATAGAGATGAGCACATTTTTGACTATCTTTTTGGTAGAAATAGTACCCCCTACTAAACTTATATTATAACCCCCTTTGCTTACTTCAATTATTTCTTGATCATGTCTAGATGCAAATGCTTGACTCATAAATGAATGAGAAGCTCCCGAATCAAATAAAACAACATCGAGATGCTTGTTGACGAGAAACATACCAGCCGTGACAACTTCTCCAGCGGGCACTTCCTCAACAGCGGTATAATGCACGTATCCTGGACGTGCCCTTGCGTTCGTCTGCCTCTGATTGTTCTAATTTGGGTTGCCATTCTTCTTGGGGTGGGGGCATTCCTTGGCCCAATGACCCATTTGATTGTAGTTGAAACATGGCTGATTATTCCTAGGTCCTATGGAGCTCCCCTGACTACCAGTCCCTTTTGGTAAGGCAATAGTGAATGCCTTATAGAATGGTTTCTATGGCCTGTTATTCTGAGCTTTAGGTGGTGGAGGCCTAAACTTGGGTGCAGGTGGACGGAATTGTGGCCTAGCTATGATAGGCGCTTTTGACTATGAAGATCCAAAGGCACCTACCTCATATGCCCTCTTGTAACCCTTAGCAACGGCATGCATGTTATTGTGGTTTTCATGGGTCAAGGCATCACTAATAAACTCATTGTACGTGGCACACCTAGAATTGGCCATGGTCTTCATCAGTTTGGTACCTAGACCCCGCTTGAAGCTCTCTATCTTTTTCTCCTCAGTATCCACAAAACCTGGAGCATATCTAGACAGGTTGTTGAATGCGTGCATATATTCTGTGAGGGTCTTTGTTCCTTGAGTGAGCCTCATAAATTTAGCCGCTTTCATGCGCATTAGGCCCGGGGGAATATGATGTCCCCTAAAAGCCAGCTTGAACTGTTCCTAGGTCACTCGCGCATTAGCAGGCAGAGACAACAAGAAATGTGTCCACTAGATCCCTGCTGGTCCTTGCAGCTAATGAGAAGCATACTTAGCTTTCAGATGCTCTGTGACCCTTAGCAGACGAAATTTCTGCTCAATGGTGTTGAGCCACTCGTCAGCCTGCAGTGGTTCCTCAGTCACCTTGAAGATTGGAGGCTTCATATCTAGAAATTCCTTGAATGTACTGTGCTGATTTGGCTCGGCCCCTGGTTGATGTGGGTGGCCACGAGCGATGTTTTGCGCGATGAGGCACAGAGCTTCTTCCATTGTCCTTTGGCTCCCTAAGAACTGGGTAAAGAACTCCTGAGCAGACGACGGCGGTGGGGGTGGCAAGTCATCATTATTGCCATCCTGGCTGCCACCAGCTCTAGCACGGGTGCGCGTCATCTGCGAAGTTGCAACAATAAGCGATTATTGGTTGATGTCAAGAGATTGCAAATGAATCATAATCATGCCAAACTGAAATTACTGGAGAAAATTCTCAAATTCACAATAAAAACAGAGGCATAATAATTCATTCTCACAACATGACATCCCCAATTTGACCACTTATCGCGCTCATAACGCATGCAAATTTAAATCGTGATCACCAATAAAGGACTGGAATTGCATTGATGTTTAACCAAACGTGCGATAGTCGTGCGATTAACAATATTACATGATAGTCGGATTACCAATACAAAATTCGAACTATAGGTCCATTACATGAATAAAGGTGATACATTAAGTACTTATACTAAGTACTACGCGATCTAATCCTAGTCATGATCACTATCGAGGTCAGAGATAGGATCATCTCCTTCCTCAGGCTCCTCATCATCATCTTCTTCCATATCTAGACCATCCTCTTGATCCATCTCTATGGCTCTAGGCAGAACATAAGGGTGGAGCTGGTTATTCAGCTGATGACCTCCTCATGTAGGTTGTCATTGTACTCTTCCGCATTGGCCAGCTGCTGCTCTAGCTCAAACTGTCGAGCTCTTAGAACATCTTCTATGGACCAGGCTTCATTCCTCTGGTGAGTTAACTGAGCCATCTCTGCATTGAGCCTCTCAATCTCAGTGTCATGCTCCCTCTGAAGCTGATGTCGGTCCTCACGGGCACGACCAAGAGTACCAGACACACGTCTTAGGCTACCTTCTACTCCATCTAACACCTTCATAACTATGAACATGGCGCTCATGGCAGGGTTATCACTATTCTGCCCTTCTGCTGCACCAATCTCCAAGGATCTTCCTCTTGCCTACTGCCATGAGTTAGTGGAGGGGTTGCCCCTCGGAAAGACTCCAACCAAAGCGGCTACCAGCTCCTGAGGAAAACGATCCATGATATCCCTCAGTATCCCAAAGGCTGCCCTGCCAGCTGCTTCTTCAGCAGTCCTGCTCGTTGACTCATAACAACAACCTGTCCACTCAGAACTGTCACCTCGGGGATGAACAACGGCCTCCACAGTAACCAAGAGACCCTCCCCCAACTGCTCATTCGCCCAGAAGTAGCGGGCCTCCATTCCATTAGGATAGCCTACATAGCTGAGCACTCTCCACAAGAGTGTAGGCATCCCAAACTCTCCAAGAAATGTGTGGCATTGACGGGTACATGGAGCAAGCTGACGGTGGGGAGCTCTGCCTTCGGTGGACTTGCGAGTGGTTTGCTTTGTGCGTGCCATATGCACCATTAACATGTACCACTTGGTGAGAGACTAGGCCATAATGGAGAAGAGTTACATATCCGAGTAAGAAATTTATAAGGGGAGGAACAATGTAATTATTTATTATCATGATGCATGCACGTTTCATACGTCCTCACAAACTTAGGAAAACATTTATTTCTAATGGTAGACACGGTGGCATACATACGTTCTCTCATATGTAGCGTAACTAGTCGAGCTACATGTTTCGTTGTTAGTGTACCTGCATAAAATTTCATTTCAGCCCAAACCCATAATGAAATATGCAGAAGGTAAATTTAAATACTTCCATATATGTATACCCATACATATACTTCCGTATCAAGCTACCCGACGATAATTTAAACCCACAATTAAATACGTACCCTATACACATGCAAGCATGCATACATAGCCGTACCAAAGCTAACTCTCCTCGACTGCACGCTCACATCTTGCGGTCCTACTCTCATCATCTTACCTTGGCGTAGAGGCAGTTGATCCATACATTACCATTCAAGTGAATGGCATCCATACAATAGCACGCCGTATGGACGACGAAGTAAAAACCCCCATGTTAGTACTTAAATAGCCACCTAATAGTCCTTAATTTGGGCATAAGGAAAGTGATCATTGGCACACTTTAGATTTCAAATACCTATTATATAACTATTAGTTGCTAGAGAAGGGGTTTTGGAAACAAAAACTTTTATTTTAAATACACATGTGACAATTAACATTGAATCTTGCTCTAATGCCAGCTGTCGCAGAACCGACCAATTTATAAGAGTACAAGTACAATAGCAGCCCGCAAGCGGTCGCACTATCATACTTGAACCCATATAAACCCAGTAGTCCGTCGAGTACCACGACGGGCCTCGATAAACGATTTACAATAACCAAGATCGTATATGATTCAACATACATGCCACATATTACATAAAGTTCATAGATACTTTTCATCATCAGAGTACGAATAAAAGTTATTACAAACCGAATTTGATAGATAAAGCAGAAGCAAATAAGTTCGAAAATAAAGTTTCCAACATAGTTTGATACAGTGCCAAGTAGGATCACGGTCCACAAAAGCAAAGACAGGGATTAATAAAGAAGCCTGCCCAAGGCTTACTCCTCATCCACGGCGGGATAGAAGCAACTCTTGCAATAACCATGATACACAGTGCCATCTGCAACAATGGGAAATAAAACCCTGAGTACGAGAAGGTACTCAGCTAGACTTACCCATCATAAACCAGAAATAAAATGACTCCAAGGATTATGCAAGGCTGTATAAGTGGAGATAACTCGACAACATTTTGCATAAAAGCAATTGACTTAGTTGTACCATTACAATTCCTTGATCAAGTTAATTATAACTATCCATTTCTAGATTAGCAACTATCCTGTGCCAAACATGTGGTATATCAATTTAAAAGCATACAATAGTAACCATAGTAGGTATTGTAATTCCATATTCATCCAAACCATCATGTTCCATAACACAGTTACTACGATGTTGGGACTAGCCAAGTTTCTCACTATCCGGGAGAGACGGCGATTCGAATCGATTTCAACCAGCCAGGAATTTATTCCTAACACAAACCCAGGCATACCGTGTGAAGGCAGCCTTAGGTCACCTTTGGTACAACTTAGGTCCACATTTCGTGGGTCCGTACCGTGTCGCACAATCTGGGACACCAGATGCTAGGACGTTCAGACCTAGCCTGCCCTTGGGCTCAGTCTGATCGCCCCCCGCAAGGAGCGCACAATAGAACGGGACCTGGCCTGAGTTGAGCTACTCGGCTTCATGGTAGGAACGAGTTATCCGACCAGCTAAGTGAGAGGCATGCGTTCAATCTTGTCAGAAGCACCAACAACGGTACAGTCCTTAATCGACATAGACGGGGATAGATCCACACCCAAGACCACCATGTCTTGTTGCTTCTCTATCGACCTCCCGCCCAGTCTCAATTTTCTTTTACCCCATGGTTCTGTTCCATGATGGCAAATATAGCCAACCGTGCTCCGGTATCCACCTATATCTCGTAGGTGATAGGACATCACCCGACTTCTACCGATCTAAGCATGGCTAAGCATATATTCGATCCTGGACCTATACCTATTAAAGGTGTAATATCTGGACAAGGAATTTATATGCATCAAGTGGTTCCATTCAACTCTTATAACCTAATGCATAAATCATAAATACTCAAGTAATCATTTGTAAAATATGGGGAGACTTAGAATGCTCTAGGGCTTGCCTCGCAGAAAGGAAGTGGGGCGGTGATCAGGACACTCCAAAAGCTCTTTAGGATTCTGCTCCATGCCTTTGGGAGCTGCGACTTGAGGATTCTCCTGCTGGTCCCCTTCCTCTACTTCGTCGAATTCCAGCAACGTTATTTCTTCCTCCGATCCTAGATGCATGAATATGGCATAAGATATTGCGAATGCATATATGTTAACAAGGGTAGTGTGATGATACATGAAGAATGCATTCTTGCAATTATTCTTATTAGCATGTGGTTTAAGTAACAACAAGTGCATCGCGTTTACTGAGTAGGTGCATATCTCTTCTTGATTATGTAATTAATTACTTCGACAATGCATCTACTACTTCACAAACAGCAGCTACTTGTTTTACTCATAACTGGAGTTCTATTTATCCAAATGCAGTGATCCTAGACTTTCTGGAAAGCTTATAAAATTATCTACAACTTTGTTATTAACCATTTTTATAGTAAACATCATTTTTATCTTGCAACTTATCAAACTCCAGAATCTGTCTGGAATCCTTCCAATTTGCATTACAAAGTAACAATACTTCTACTTCATGTAATCATTCAAAGTTTGACAACACAAAGTCTACCAACAGTTTAAGCATACAAAATACATCCAAGAAAATATAATGGTGAAGCCCAAACTATTTCTTTATATGCCTTTATTATTTTATTTGGATACATAGGTTAAATAATAAATATATATCAAATGTGCATAAAAAATTCTTAAAAAATTTACAGTGCCTTACTAATGCTACCAAAAGACTACTGTAAAAGTTTCATGCTATTTTATTCAGTAAAACACTCTATACAAAAAAGACAATGCATAAATGCTTAAAATAGCATAAATAGAAAACCCTAGTGAAAAGTGTCAAGCAATAGGTTTCCTATTTTTCTTAGCATCCTTATGGTACTAGGATTATCCCCAACAAATTTCATGAATAATGGATTCATAAATAATTTATAAAAATTCATACAAGGATTCACTATTTATAAAAGAAAAATCTATAACTACAAATCTACACATGCACTGATCCTCAAATTTTTACCAGAGCTCATATATGTTAAGAATAGCTTACCACAAAAAAATCATAATTTTTGGAGCAAAGGAACTTTAGATATAAAATAAACAAATTTGCATGCATTGAAAAACACATCTCAAATCTCCATTTAAATCTGCCAAAATTTCTACTGTAAGTGTCAAGATCATATTTTTCTTAAATACTACACTTCCTAAGAAACACTACCAAATTTATTGCACAATTTTTCAAGCTACCAAACTGGAGATCTAAAATTCACAAAACACATGAAATCTGAATTCAAAATGAACTAGCTTTCAATACTGCTGTCGCTGACCGGTGGGACCCGCTGACAGAGGACCCCACATGTCATCGAGACAAGAACAGAGCAGGCGGCGCTACTCTACTAGCGCGGCTAGAGCTCACCGACGGCGAACCTGCCGGCGGTGACATCTTCACACGGTGATCTACTCGACCTCGCGCACACATTGCATTACTTGGTGGGACCTCTCGTCGGAGCTAGCGACTACGGCGGCGCCAATGGCGGGGCAGAGGTGCGGGTCGATGGCGTTATTTTGGTGGAAGCCACGGCGACTCGACCTAGAGCTCGGACAAGCATAACTGAGCTACGGTGAACCTATCTATCACTCTATCGTGGCCTGCAGTGGTCGGGTTAGGCCTGACCATGGCGACGGAGGTAGCGACAGAGCTCTGGTGAGGCTGTGCGCGGGGCTAGAGCTTACCGAGCTCAATCAGTGGGCATGGGCTAGCGCAGGGAGTCGTTGGGATGGTGGTGGTGCTGTTGCGGTGATGGAGAAGCGGCTAGGCAAGCCAGTGACTGGCACGGCGATGGCGGCGAGTGGCGCTGCTGTTGCGGGCGCTGTGAGCGATGAAGGAGAGCCGGGAAATGCGAAATGGAGGCATGGGTAGGAGCGGGCGGTAGCTGGGGTGGTAATGGCTGGCTCAGGCGCGTCGTGTCCTGCATGGTCAGGGCAATGGCGATGCACGGCCATCACGATGTCCATGCGGCGGCTCTATCCTGGCGACGGTCGGCCACTGAAATAGTTCGGTCAGTTCGTCAGTGAACGCGACGATCAGCCTGACAGCGAGTTTTTCAGTTGAAATATCTCCCAATGCAAAGTAATCCAGTGAATGATTCCAAAACAAAATTTGTAGTCCTAAGTACCATCTACAATTCTTGTTCAGTGAACTCATGCTAATTCACAATCGAAACAAAGTTATATCATCCCAAAGATTGGTTTGTCACGCTGTCAGTCGATAGGACTTAAGAAAATTTGTATAAGTCTTGAAATGTTGATTTTACTGATTTTTGTGATCCAATTTCACACATGTTAGGAGCTGAATTAGTTAATGATCCAAAAATAAAAGTTGTTCCTTATAGCAAATACTACAACTTTGCTTTTAGTGATCTCCTCCATGCAAGGTCTCTAACACCTAGTTCAAATTTGGTCAAACATGTCACATTTAAATGATGATACACTTCAAAGCATGGCTTAATGACCTAATTACCCCTAACCATGAATATCAAAGTTGTTCATAATGATACTCTAAACATGTTTAAGCAATTTGCAAGGTCCTTCAATCATTTCATGTATTAGTCACTCATAGAGCTATTTAATGTAATCACATGAAACATGACTTAAGGGCTTGATCACGGGAATAACATTCATGAACCATGTTCCTTTTGCTAACCTAAGTGTTGCTACATGTTTGTGTGACTCACATCCACCAAGTACCTATGTACACTCATGATCATATGCATAAACACATGGAGACATGAAATAATGAGAAAAGTTGCATATGTTCAAGGAAACATGCGATAACAAGCAAATGTTGCAGATGTTTCAATCCAATGTTTCAATTGTAAATGCGTGTTTATGAATGCTTGATGCTCATGCTCATGTTATGCAAGTCAAGTTATGCAAGGCTAACACCCGAGGTGTTACAGTGGATATGCTGACCAAACGTTTAGAGGATGCCAAGGCCATTGGGCTGGTGGCGCCTGATCTATATATTGGTGCACTTGGCCAATTTGGGGGTGTTGCTTCTTCGCTACCCTTTGATCCCTCGGTGTACATCATCTTCTCTTGGATGAAGTCTAACTTCACCAAGCTTTTGGATTTTGTTGGCGGGTCTATTGATTTTGAAGCTCTTTCCACCACCACAAACTTTGCGAAGATGCTAGCCTAATCGGGTTGTACGCACACCGAAGGCTCTGAGATGAAAGATATTGAGAGCCTGGCCACGCTTGGGGAAACTTCCCAAACCCTTGCAAGATTGGTTCAGAATTTCATGAAGTTCTTCTAGGTGAAATTTGGCCATGCTGATGCTCGCTCGATGGCGGAGGCTCGGCGCGCCATAGTTAGCTAATTTTCCTTGGCTTGCTTTGTTTTGTAATTTCCTACTACCTTTTATGCTTTGTTTCATATGCTTATGAATCTTGCTATTTGCAGGAGCTATAGAAGACAGAGGCTGCACACACTGCTGTGGAGGCACAGACTTCCAAGGCTAGGGTAGCGGCCCTAAAGGCTCCATCTGGTGGTGCTGAGGCTGAGAAGATGAGGGGGGCCGCCTCTACTCCTATTAATCCGGAGGTGTAGTTTTTAGGCTTTTAGTTGCTAGCTTTAGGTTTAATCAAAGGCGGTGTATAGCTTTTGCTGATTTGGTGCCTACGCCAGTTAAGTCTTATTTGTAAATTTGTCCAAGGTAGTTGCCTTCTCTAGGCCTATGTAGGACATGCTACCCTTAACTATGTATCAAGATGGAATTTATGTTAGCGGCGAACTATGGGAATATTGGCGTCAAAGTTTCCCAAGACCTTCTATCTTTGAAATGTTCGCCTTTGTGTCGTATGATATTGATGATGAATGCGCAGAGTTTGTTAGATCTCTTGCTTGGCGAGATCTTCACCCGCCTGTCTAGCTTTTGTGTTTTGAGCTTCGTTGTTTTATTAGCCTTTGTGCTTTTGTTAACTTATGATAGCAGGTCTTAATGCCTCTGGCGTTCTGCTTTGTAGCTACCTTCAGGCTTTTGTACACTTGTGGCATTCGTTTTAACGTTTGCGCTTGTAAGGCACGTTGTTGTACTATGTTCTTTTTAACTTTTGAATAAAGTTTATTTATATTCTTGATGGACACTTGTTTGAGTGTAGGATATTGTTTCAATTGTAATTTAGGCCAAAGACTTCTAGCTGATGGTACTTATTTTTCTGCTCTTGCCTCCGCTTCTTTCTTCTCTGGCTCCTATTGGAGATGAGTTTGTGCATCCGCACAGAAAAGCTAGGCCCTAGTCTTCAGCCTTTTGTCCTATGCAGAGGCTTTGTTACTTGATTGCTTCTGTGTAGTCCCCGCTGTTTGGTCTCTAGCTGTCGACAAGGAGGTTCTAGTGCATCACAGCGGAGAAGCTGAGGTGTTCATATTTGATCTTGCAATTGTTGCAAAGGCTTTGGCATAATTTGAGCACTCATCAGAGGTGCTAGTCTTCAATATTGATGCTTCTCTAGAGGCCACAATGCAATTTGAGCAAGCAATGGAGGTTGAGGAAGCCTTTCTTGGGCATTGTCTTTGTATGCACTTGGGTGAGAGTGTTGTTGCCTTCGGCCATGCTAGTGCAGCTGCGCTTCCATCGAACATGGTTGATGCTGAGCTGTACCGGTTGGTATCATCGATTGTGGGGGATGTTATGAGTCTTCATGCGATACCCTCCCGCAACCCTTGATACTGACCGCTTGCTAGCGGACTGTGATTGTGCAACACCTTCTGGAGGTTGTACAACACCATGTGGTAGAAGCATACAACCTCTCCGTAGCCTTCGCCAGGCTACACGAGCTGCTTTAGTTACGAGTCTTCGCATGGTATCTTGTAGTTGCCTTATCTCTAAGGATACTCCTGCCTCCATTGCTCTCTTGCCTTGCTCTATAGTGTGATAGGCTTTGGTTGTTTTGACCTCCCCCTGGCGCTCTCTAGAGTTAGTGACGTAGTGATGTACGGACTGAAGGTAATGCGGGGGGGGGGGGGGGGCTGCGTTTTATAGTCTCATGCTTGTATGTTTTAATAAATTTAACTCTTTATTTCTATTGTACTTTGGTCATTAATTCCTGATTGTGACCTGGTGCTTAATAAGGACAGGTCTTCGCCAGGTATTTTTTTGCCCGATGCCTATAGCGAAGGTAGGTCTTTGTCGGGTTTTGTGGCCTTTTGGTCGTTTTGATGAATCTTTGATGCCTGATTGTGGACAGGGCTTTGCCAAGGTTATAGGCTATCATGGAGGTTGTTCCATACTTTAGAGCCTTCGGCTAAGGCAGTGGAAGGTCCTCTTTATCATGATGTCGTTGTCAAATGTTGTGGCTCCATTGCTAGCCACTTTCAACCTTCGCTTTTGGTAGTATTCTTGGGGGAATTCCTCTTTATATTTTAGAGGGTTTTACATGGGTCCTGCCTCGTTAAAAACCTCACCTCCGCTAGGAGCCCCCTTTGTGATGAAAAGGGTATAGGCCCTTTTGCACTAAATGTATTGATAAAATGTGAGAACTAAGATAGGTGGGGTAACCTTCACTTATAGTTCCATAGAGGCTACCTCTTTACAATTATATGTAGAACCTTCGCAAACTATCAATGTTCCAAGTATGAGTGGTTGTCTTACCTTCACCGTCTATTAGGAAAAATGACCTTGATCTTCTAGAGGCCTTCGCTATGTATGGGCCTTCCCATTTTGGTTGGAGTTTTCCTACGTTAGCTGCATTGGGCTTCCTCCTTAGGACTAGGTCTCCATCTCGTATGAGCTTTCTAGCCACCTGGCTGTCTCTCCATCTTCTGGTTTGGTCTTGGTATTTGGTGATGTTTTCTACTACTTCCAGTCTTATGCCTTCGATTATTTCTTTGGAGTATTCTTCATCTTGTGCCAAGACTTGTTTCATTACACAGAGGCTCTGATGCTTGATCTCCTTAGGTAGCATTGCTTCTTCGCCATATAGAAGCTTGAATGGTGTAAAGCCCGTCATCCTGGATGTTGTGGTGTTATGAGACCACACCACCTTTGGTAGTTCCTCTACCCATTTACCTTTGCGGAGGTTGAATAGGGTTTTCAAGATTGCTGAGAATATTACTCTGTTAGCTCTTTATACTGCTCAATTTGACTCCAGATGATAGACTGATGCAAAGGCTATTTTTGTGTCTATGCTTTTGCAAAATTCTTTGATTTTGTCTGAGTCGAATTGCTTCCCATTGTCAACTGTTAGGGTTCTTGGTACTCCGAATCTACAGATTATGTTCTGCCAGAAGAACTTTTTCACTGATTCTCAAGTGATTGCTGCTAGTGGCTTTGCTTTGATCCACCTTGTGAAGTACTCGATTGCTACTACTGCAAACTTGTTCCCCCTTGTGAAGGTTGCAATGGCCCAACAAGGTCCATGCCCATCTCTGTAAGGGCCAAGTAGGTGGGATGAGTTGTACTATAGCTGAAGGCTTTGACTGAAGTGGGGAGGTGCTTTGGCATGCTTCACATGTCTTGCCAATTTCTTCTGCATCTTTGATGTGCGTGGGCCAATAGAATCCCTACCTAATGGCCTTTGCAGATAATGCTCTTGGGCCAATGGGTGAGCCGCATATCCCTGAGTGAATTTATTTGAGGAGCTCCTTGCCTTTGCTCTGGGTTATGCATTTGAGCAGCAGTTGGACTATGCCTTTTTATATAGGATCCAATTTACTAATGTGCAGGTTCTTGCCCTGGCAACCATTCTTGCTATGCTTGCCTCATCTTCTAAATGTTGTACATTATTTATCTAATCAATGATGACTTGTCTCCAATCTTCGAATTCTATGAGTAAGACTTGCTTGAATGCCTTCATAGTTGCTTGTGTTGTAGGTACTTGGAGTACCTAGTAGAATGTTCCATCTGGTATTGGCAGATTGTTTGCCACTACCTTCGCTAGCTCATCGGCCTCTGAGATTTCTGCTATTGGTATGTATTTCAAAGTGAATCCCTGGAACCTTTGCTCTAGTGACCTTACTGTTCCCAAGTATTAGACCAATTCTGGCTCTCAAGCCAAGTACTCTTTTTCAACTTGCCCGGCCATAACATGAGAGTCTATTTTTGCTAGTATCGTTTTTGCACCTAGTGCCTTTGCTTTATTGAGTCCTAGTATGAGGCCTTCGTACTCTGCAACGTTGTTTGTTGCTTTAAACTCTAGTCTAGCTACATACTTGGATCGGATGCCTGATGGTGCAATTAGTACGGTGGAGGCTCCTGCTCCTTGATGTCCCCAAGCCCTATCTGTATAGAGTGTCTAGACTTGAGCTTGAGTTGGTTGACTTTGATGCACCGAAGGTGTCCAATCTACCAAGGTTGAGATTTTATTACTGTTCTTGGCACATAGTTGAGGTCAAATTGGGACAACTCTATTGCCCATCTTCCTATTCTTTCGAAGGCCTCTTTGTTGCTAAATATGTCTCCGAGTGGCTACGACGATGGCACTGTGATCTTGTGCGCTTGGAACTAATGCTTCCACTTTCTTGAAGAGATCAAGACGGCGTATGCTATCTTTTTTATTTCTATATAGTTCAGCTTTGCTCCTAATAATGCTTCTAAGATGTAGTAGACGGGTTGCTACCTTGGATTCTTCTTCTTTCTCTTGGACGAGTACTCCACTAACTGCGTGGTCGGTGTAACAGAACCGACCAAATCATAAGAACGTAAGTACAAAAACAATCACCGAAGCGATCAAATTCCTGTACTTAAGCTCCCATAATCCCGGTAGTCTAGAAATCACGAAGGATTTCAACCAACTCTCGACATATAAACCAAGATCGTAATGATTCAACACAACACATCATCTGTTACAACATTTCACAAGTAGCATTCGGATTACATCCATCAGAGTTGAATTAGAATATTACAAACCAAGTTTGAGTGTGCGGAAACAACATAGTTTAGTACAAAACATCAAGGTTTTCAAATACATTGCCAAGTCTGAGTCATGTCCCACAAAAGCATTATCAGGTATGAGAACTAGTAGAGACCGCGCCCAACGGTCTAGTCTTCATCCCCAGCTGGGAGAAGGCAGTACTTGCAGCAACCAAAGTAGAACTGGTCATCTGCAATAGGTGGGAGATAAACCCTGAGTATGAGAAGGTACTCAGCTAGACTTACCCGACAAAAACAGAAATAAAGACACCAAGGATCATGCAAGGCTTTTTAGGTGGGCTAGCTTGACACAGTTGCAGAAAAGAGCTTAAGATTATGGTAACCAATTTAAACTTAGCATCAAGCTTATCATTATTTACCTGTCCACTAGATTAGCACCTGTACTAGAGCACTCACTTATTAGGAGCAAACAGTATTAACCATAGCAGGTATAATAAGGCTGTCATCATCATATCATCATTGCCGAACCATTATGTTATTAAGTGTATCTACATTGGAGATAAGCCCGTCAAGTTCTCACTAACCGGGAGAGACGGCGATTCGAATCGAATTACAACTCAGCTGAGGGGGTATTCCTAACTCTCACCCTGGCATACTTAGCAAGGGTAGCCGTGGGTTACCTTTGGTACAACTCAGGAACCAAATTCGCGGGTTCGATCAGCGCCAGCGCTCTCAGGGATTACCCTTCTGCCAGGACGATCAGGACTTTTAAATCACCTGCCCTTGGACTCACGCCTACGGCTCCCCTCCGAGGCGTACTTTATACTTATCGACTCCCGGCCTGAGTTGAGCTACTCGGCTTCGCGGTCGGTCTCCAGACCCGGCCAACTAAGAGAGAGGCATGCGTTCAACATGAACAGGAAAGGCTCCAAGAATCAGTCCTTAAGCGACGCAGACGGAGTCACTGCAAACCGGCAAGCCTCCGTCCGGTCTTCATTTCAAATTAAGACGGGTTCTTTTCCACGATAGCAAATATAGCCAACCGTGCCACATGTATATTCCTATATCTCGCAGGTGACAGGAAATCACCCGACTTCTACCGCGTTTAAGCAGGGATAAGCACTACTCGAGCCTGAGCTACATGGGATTTAGGGTAACAATATCTGGACAAGGAATTGGGTAACCAATGCAGCAAGTGTTTGCATCCAACACCTAAACTTAATGCAACAATATATATATGTAACAATAATACTGTACTGCATTTCGGAAATTAGGAGGCTTAATATGCTCCGGGGCTTGCCTTTCACAAAGTTGCAAGGACGGTGATCCGGGCACTCAACAGCGACCTCGTCTGGCACTTCTCCTGAAGGCTGCTCCTCCTGAATCTCCGGTGTCGGCTGCTGCTGCTCGCTCAGTTCCTCGAATTCCAGTAGGGTTACTCCTTTCGGTACACCTATTGCATGCCGATGCAAAATATAATTATCATGGATGCATAAGGAATGACATGATGCTCATGATGAATGAATCACAGTGAGTGTTTACGAAAGTATCACTGGACACTCGTTTACCGAGTAGTTGGCTCTATTCAAATCACTTTAAGCATGTATCTACTTAACTTAAAGACAAGATCAACTTACCTAACTTGCATAACCTAAGGTAAAGATGCTCATCTTCAGTTAAAGGCCTAACACCTAGGAACATTACCACAACTTAGAAATAATAAAGGTATACATAATTTAACATTTAAGTTTCATATGCATACAAGTAGTCCCTTAATTAAATCACAACTAAAGTTCTACAACTCCAAATGACTTGCATGAGGACATTCTGGAAAGCTTATGAAATTCTCTACAAAACATTTGTAAACATCAAAGTATGATTCTTATGTTAACTAAATCAATTTCCAGCAAACCTAGAATCTGTCCCGAATGACGGGGTTACTAACTTAATTATTTAATGATTGTGCAAAAGCATACTTTGATCAAACCAAGTTTACCAACTTGTTTTGCATACCTAATAAACATCAGAAAGTATAGTGTCAACTTCTAAATAAATTATTTAATACTCTTTTCTAATTTATCTAGTTAATTAGGTGATTAAAGCAATATATAGTAAAACTATTCAGAAAAATCTATAAAAATTACAGTAGCTATCTCCTGCGTCACATAGGCTACCATAAAAATTTCAAAGCCATTGAGTAAGTATAACAGTCTACACAAAAATGATAAGGCATACTGGCTTAAAATGGCATAATTAAGAAATCCTAACGAAAAGTGTCAAGCAACAGATTTCACATTTTTCCTAGCATTATTCTAGCATAATAATAGTACCCACCAAATTTTACCTTTACTGGATCTATAGAAAAATTATGAAAATTCACACAAGATCCACCCATTAATAAAAGGAAATTCTATAACTTAAAAACTACACATGCACTAGCTCTGAAATTTTAACCAGAGACTCTACTAAATCAAAATAGAGGACCCACAAAATTTCATAATTTTTGGGCCACAGAAACTCAAGATAAAATTCAAACAAGTTTGCATGCTTCTAAAAACACATTTCAAACTCCTATTTAATTCATCCAATTTTTCTAAATCATGTGCTCATATAATATTTTTATTAAATACTAGACATGACCAAGAACTTAACAAAATTAGAACCATAGCATTTGGATCTATATACTAGGAGCTACATATTTTTCAAGATGTACATAAATCTGTGAAATAAATAAACAAAACAAAATAGGAAAACAACACTCAGCCCTACTCGGGCCAGCCCAAGAAACGGCGGCCCACGAGTGCACAGGCGCGGCCCAAGCTGATGGCGCGGCCTAGCGTGCTCCCGCCGCGCGCGTCAACGGCTGACAGGGCGGACCCGCGTGTCAGCGAGAGAAGCAGGGGAGGAGCGACGGCCGGTGGCGTAGCTCGCCGACGGTGGCTTCTCCGGCGACGATGACGGCACCAACGTGACCGCCTCAACCTCACGCGTTGATTGATACCCTAACCCCAAACCCTACCGGTCTCTAGGTGCGCCGGCCATGGAGCTCGGTGGCTCGGCCATGGCGCACGGCGGCGCGCGGCCGTGTTCCGGCTCAACGGCGGCGAATCCAGTGACTACGTCTTCGAGGTAGACACTACAGCTCCTAAGGGTCCCCATGCACGCACTAAGAGAGGCAGGAAGGGAGCGGAGGCGGCCAGCCACGATGAGCGCTAGCTCCGGCGAGGTTTGGCCATGGCGACGGCGTCGGAAAAATGGCCAATGGCCCTCACCTAGGGCTCGGATGTCGTGGCTAGAAGGCCGATGAGTTAGAGGAGGGCACGGCGGAGCTCTGGACGGAAGCTAGCTGGCGGTGGTGACCCGGTGAGCAGGCGTGAGCACGACGGAGCAATGGCGGAGCTGCTGGTCAGTTGCTGCTCGCGGTGGAAGGCGAAGGAAAAACGAAATGGGACGGCGAGTGCGTTCAGCAGGCGCGCGGAGTGACTTCAGACACGGCTCCGACGCCAGGAGGCGCACGGCGCGTGGCCAGCGCGAGCAGGAGTCCGGCGATGGGTGGCGGACACGCGGCGTCGTATTTCTGAAACTTGATCACTGTAGCCCTGATTCAGTGCTCAATTCCGAGGACAGACAGCGCCCATTCGACGATCATTAACTCCTAATCTGTGGCGATCCAGGTTAAGCCATAGTTAACAAAGTTGGAGACCTACATGAGTACTACAAGTTTACTAATTGGAGCTCGATCTAGTTCGGCTTGGTCAGTGAGATACAGTGCTCCAAACATCAGCTCATGAAACTGAAATCTGCTTGGGACTTAGAAAAATTTGCTAAGTATGAAATCAGCATGTACATCTGACTTGTGGGCCATGTTTGAGCATGTTCTAGCCATTTTCATGAATTGGCCATAAAACAACTTTTGTTCCTTGATAAATTATCTACAACTTTTGTAAAGAGCGCACAGCCATGCAAAGCTTCTAAGTTGGACTTTTGAATCAGTCAAATGATGACACTCCATGGGTCAATTTAAGTCAAACTTGCACTTGAGGACATTTTGGTCATTTTGGTCTACATGAACAATGTTCCAACAAGTAAACTAAATGTAGTTAAGGTGTATTATACCATGATCAACCATTTTACAAAGTTGTTATACCACCTCTACTGATCACATGTGATAAAGAAAGTAAAACAAGCAATTCATACATATGTTTCAATACAATGTTTCACATGTTGCATGACCTTGTTGTTATCCTATACTTGTCACATTACTACCATATTGCCATGTTTCCAAGTATGAGAGTTTCATGTAACATTCACATGTTGCACTACTACCATTCACAACAATCAAGCATGAAACATACACGGTTGAAAATGTTGCATATGCACGTTTCAGTAACAATGACATGATGACATAGATAATGCACATGTTTATGAAATGACATGCAATTTAGTGGAAGCCAAACACCTAGGGTGTTACAGTCGGAGGTTGCAACATACAATAGTAATGGTGCCTCCGGATCTGGTACTATGACTAGGAGTTTGGTAGCCATGTAACTTTTGAGCTGCTAGAAAGCCTTCGACTATTCTAGACCCCATTCTACTTTGTCTTCGCCTCTCAGAGCTTTGAAGAATGGAAGGTTGCGCTCTACTGATTTATAGATGAATCTATTTAGCAATGCTATTCTTCCTGTGAGCTTTTGAACTTCTTTTTTGGTTGATGGTTCTACCATTGAGATTATGGCCATCGTCTTCTCTGGATTGGCTCTTATGCCTTCAGGTCCTATAATATACCCAAGCATTTTGCTTCTGCTTATGCTGAAGACACTTTCCTGGTTTAGCTTGAGTCCAGCTTCCCTGAGGTTGGCAAAGATTTCTTTGACATCTGTGATGTGATCTTCATTCTTGCTCATCACCACAATGTCATCAACATAAGCTATGATGTTTTTCTGTAGCTAGGGGCCAAGGACAGCTTTTGTCAGTCTTGCGAAGGTTAAGCTTGCGTCCTTAAGCCCTTCAGGCATTCTGATGTAACAATATGTTCCAAAAGGGGTAGTGAAGCTTGTCTTTTCCTCATATTCCTTGTTGGGCCAGATCTGGTGATATCTTGAGAAACAATCAAGGAGTGAAAATCACTTGCAACTAGCTGCCTTGTCGACGAAGGTATCTATTCTAGGTAGGGGGAATGGATCTTTTTTTCAGGCCTTGTTTAGATCTGTGAAATCTATGCACATCCTCATCTTTCTATTTTTCTTTAGCACCAGCACTACATTTGCTAGCCACTCTGAGTACTTAACTTCTCAAATGACATTGGCATCTAACAGCCTCTGCACCTTAGCCTTTGCACCTAATATTCTGTCTTCCAACATTTTCCTTTGTCATTGCTTTCTTGGCTTTATTTTGGGGTTGATGTCAAGGGAGTGTTGTATGATATCTCTACTGACTCCTTTCAAGTCTGAGGCTAAACAGGCGAAGATGTCTTTATTATTTGCTAAGGTTTCTATGAGCTCTGCCTCTTCATCTTTAGAAAGATTGCCTCCGATAATGACTTTCTTGTCTGGTACTGCAACTTCCAATGGGACTGACTTTGTTTCTTCCTGATCTTTGAGGTCTATCTTGCCCTTTGGCATGTACGGAGGCTATGGCATATTGCTCTTGGCTGACTCAACAGAGTTCATGTTTTGCTTTGATTTGTATATGGCTCTTTCTATGTTCCTTGCCTCCTTCTGACTGTCGTGGATAGTGATGATGCTGTGTAGCACTGGTAATTTCATACATAAGTAGCCCATATGTATGGCTGCATTGAACTTGTTTGCAAACCCTCTGCCGAAGATAGTATTGTATGGGTAGTAGAGGTCTACTACATTGAAGGTTACATATTCTATCCTTGCATTCTCTTGGCCTCCAAAGGACACTGGCAGGGATATTTTGCCTAGAGCATTGATTTTCTTTCCTCTGAACCCAATTAGTGGGGAGTCCAAAGGCTGCAACTGACTTCTGCTTAAATTCATTTGGTCAAAGGCATTGACAAAAATGATATCCACTGAGCTTCCTAAGTCTATTAGAACCCTGTTAATTTCCTAGCCAGCTATATTGGCCTTGATCACCATAGTGTTAGTGTTGGGATAACTCTCCAACTGGAGGTCTTGTTCTGAGAATGTGATTGGTGTCCTTGACTAGTCTATGCAGCGTACTAGGCCTTGGACGGCTACGTTGTTAACAAGCCTGAGATGGTCTTTCTTTTGCTTCTTTGTCTAGAACTCCATTGAGGAGCCTCTAGCTATTAGTAGTATGATGCCTATCATAGGCAGAGGTGTGTTAGGGTTGATTTGGTTTTCTGGGTTTGGTTCATTTTTTGGGAGTGGCTAGCTGTGGTGGGGGTGGAGGCGGAGGTAATGCTTCAAACTGTCTGTTGTGAATTTGGGCTAGTTGTGTTGTCTCAATGAATATTATGTGCGGAGGCCTTGGATTTACGTAGGTGAGGTTGTCTTCTACATGTTGATTACTGGCCTACCCTTACTGCTGGGAGCTTGGTCACCATGTAGGTAAAAAGCTAGGGTAGCATGCGGCTACTAAGGTGGATGGGTGGATTTGATTGGAGTTGAGACTTGGTAGATTGGGCAATATGGCTGCTGTGAAGGTGCAGTGAAGGTATGGTTGACTACTCTAGTAGGTTGTTGTAGCAGAGGTTGAGGGTTTGCCCTGTTCTTTATCCTCTCTTGAGTTTCCTTCGCATCTGGCCCTCTGGTGATGTGCCCTTTGTTCTCTCTGTGAAAGAAACAGTACTGCCTTCACTCTCTTGGTTCATGATTTTTGTTTCAGTTCTTCTTTTGATTGTATTTCTTGCCTTTGTATTTATTCTATGGTGCTTTGTCTAGGACTGCCTTCGGCATTTGCTACCGTTGCTAGATGTTCCTATCAGGTTCATAAACCTAGGGTCCCTCATGGACCGGCTTCCCAGCAAAGCCTCGGCCTAGTAGACAACGTTGCGAACCAATACGCAATTCTTGGGGCGGCCCAAGTACCTAAACGATAGGCTAGAAGGGTGATCCAATCTTCGATCGGAAGGCCTAGCTGAGGAGGAACAGCGCCCGCTTTTGACTCTGGCCCGCCTCTCTGACTAGAGCACTCGCTTCGGTCTCTAGCCCACCTCTAGATGACCTCTCCAACCAGAAGGCCTAGCCAAAACACCACTTCTGACTCTGACCCGCTTCTTCGACAGGGAAGACGTCGAACCCCTGCTTACAGCTCCTCTTCGACTGGTGCAATCAGAGCCGACTAGGACCAACTGACTAGGGATGCCCACTCGATAAGGACCAGGAAACAAACTAAGAATGTAAGGTAGGGCGCACAAGTCAAACCGCAATACCAGGGACCATACCCTGTGCACCTGCTAGATAGTACCCTATGACCCTCCTGGCACGACAAAACCAAAGCAGTGGTAGGCGCTGATATTTTCCCCTACAGTGTTGTAGGCGCCATCAACTCCCATACCAGACGAGCACGGTAAGGCTCCCCCCATATGCCTCTAGGCATCAACAGTGTTGTGGGTGCTAGCATTTACCTTACCAGATGAACATGGTAAAACCCCTCACATGCCTTTGGGCATCAACAGTATAGCAGGCACCGACATCTGCTATGTCGAAAGAAGATGACACAACCTCCCACATGCATCTGACATTAAATAGTGACATTAATTATGGGCGCCTACAATCATCTTGTACCCGACGGCGTGGGTAACAAGACTTAGCATACATACTCTCTCTCTCTCTCTCTTGTTAGGTCATCCCCTTCATCTATAAAAGGGGATGCGCTCTCTCCCAAAAAGAGGATCGATCAAGTTCACTAGCACATAACAACAGAACCACTAGGTTCAAACCACAAGCACACGCTCGAACACTTAGCACATAGCGGAGCTCCTATCACTCTCGGCCCCTCTGACCAGAGTCTGACTGGACCTCTTGTACCCCCCATCTTTTTCTCTTCCATTTGTAACTCCATTGCAAACTTCGAGCACCTAGGCTCAAGAATAAAGTCACCGACCGACTCA
Organism: Miscanthus floridulus; assembly: GCF_019320115.1. NCBI lineage: Eukaryota > Viridiplantae > Streptophyta > Magnoliopsida > Poales > Poaceae > Miscanthus > Miscanthus floridulus. Next base: position 78,642,400 of record NC_089583.1, read on the forward strand.
AACTTGACGTAGGGCATGTTGCCTAAACTAGTATAAACCCTGTGTTATTGAGTGCTAGGCTACCTCCAATCACAACGTACGGCAAAACTACAAATATTTATATGTTGGTCACTTTCTGCACCGACAATTGGCGTCGTCCGTGGGGAAGACATTGTACGTTCAAAACTTTTTGGTCATCAGATGGCCCACATTTCCACCACCTTCGCCATGGTGGGCACCAGTGATATGACTCACTTTGGCTCACTGGAGTTTCCCGCACTCCCACCTATTGGAATGCGAGTTCCACCCATCTTCAAGCCATCCTAGGCCTTCCTCTTTGAAAGCCTAGACTTCATCGCCGATCAACTCGGCGTACTACACCTCCGCAAGGAGGCACTTGTTCCGGCGCTCATCGGAGGGGCACCCTCCCTCAGCTTCGGGACACACAATGACTTCAATGATGAGCCTGTGCTTCATTCTGGGCAAACTCTCTACTTAAACCTCACTGTGAGTAATGTACGAGCTGTTATTTACTCGCTATTCACTATCTTTCTTCGATTATCCGGAGGGACCCCATTGTCCCTACCCGACCACCATGCAACCGGTTCCCCTATGGCCTTGTGTCCCCCATGGATGCGTATGTTTGGGGGCTCCGAAGGATGCCGGCGCTGCCCCCTCTCATGTCCGAATTCATGGGGATGGTGAGCTATGCTCCCACCTATTTCCTTGACCTCATGGATGACGATGTTGAGAGTGATGGCTCCAGCATCAGTGACATGGCACCTAGCCACCATCTATCCTAGGAGTACGCTATGGTGGATGCCCTGGGATAGCCGTCGGTGGTAGCAGAATCCTTGTAGACTCACATGCCTCCGAACCCTCATGCGGGGACCCTCGTGCTCTCCCGAGAGCACGACGAGGAGCTATGACAATGGCAGAAGAACCAGCCGCCACCTGCGTCGATGCGCTCGGTGCACCACACTATGCCTCGTGCGCTTAAACAGGCGAGCAGTGCTCGGGGTCACTCCCGACAGGTCCAGTGCAATATCATGGATGGGGGAAATGATCTCCCATAGTTCACTCGGGCTGACCAGAACATCGCCGCTGCAGCAATGCTTCTGTGTGGCCTTCCCGAGTCAAATGACCCCTAGGAATAGGCAATCCACCAGAACCTCTGGGCACTGGTGGAAACCGCCGCCATTCAACAGGCTGAGAGCTCCACATCACGACACTGACTCGCTTCCTCTCTCCCCACCAGGGGAATGGGGACACACCAGACAAATTGCTCCACCCGCTCATCGCTACAGCCACCGAGCGTGGCATAGGAGGCTGCATCTGCTCCCTGGCTTGACCTGGCGCCCGCTCTGCATCGACCGCCTGTACGTGAGCGGGTTGGGCCAAACCAAGATGCTCGCAATGTCATCAGCAACCAGCGTCGGTCCTAGCATGATGATGACATCCATCAAGCGACAGTTACGGCAGGCAACACAGACCTTGGTCGGACCATCATGATGAGTGGTGAAACACACCTAAGGCATGGGCGCCGGTCGGACGACTGGAGTCCCAGCCCAGATGGCCTAGAACCATAGGCCTTTGCTCGATGCATCCAGAGAGTGCCGCTCCTGCAATGCTTCAATGGAGGCTGAGGCAAAGGTAAGGCCAAGCATGAGGATCATGACGAGGGCCCCTCCACACAGAGGGGCAAAAAAAACAAAAAAGATCATCGCCGACCGGCCAACTCCGCGTTGGTCGCCATGGATGATCACATGGACAAGCAGCCCCAGTAGGGCCTTCTGAACCACTCCAATGAGCTCATGGAGAGCCCATGCACCAACCATGCCTACCCCATCAAACACCTCTACAAGGACTGCGAGCTCCTCAAGAGCCTTCTACGATAGGCCGGTGGGCCGAAGGAAGGAAAAGGCAAAGAAGTAGTGGCCAAGAAAGGGGGCATGGCGGACGAGGATCCAGACGACTGAAGATCCCTATATGACGACCGAGGTGATCCGATCAGATGCCTACAGACTGAAGGACTACAATGGCAACATTCTCACCAACACTTGGAATAGCGAACAACTATGTCATTTCTTCCCCCTAAAATTTAGTCTTACCATTGTTTACTTAACGTTTGCTCCTATAAAAGTGCCCGAACCCAAACACTTTTGGCCTAGGTCACTCGGGTGCTCCATGGGGGTGCACTACCACCTCTCTTTTCATTTACTATCATATGGTAAAACTCCTTCCTACCCGAACAAAAGGGTAGTTCATTCCTTTAAATTACCTTACGTAGCTTTGCTTTAAATATTCTGACCGATCTCACCCCGCCTCTACCTACGGTTACGAGAAGCTGAGCCTCGCGGGCCATGCCTAGGCTCCTAAGGTTGTAGCCTATGGGATGAATGGGCAGATGTGAAAAAGAAAGAATAAAAAACAAAATTATGCTAAGGTAAAACTAAGGAACGAATGGGACAAGCTTCCCCGAATGGAGTGATTCCATCACAAAAAACAAAACTGATTGTATTCATTGAGTACACAAGAACGTTTACACAGGGGCTCCCCCATGAACTTAACTTTTTAAATCTGCTAAACTACTTATACTTTACAAGCTATTGCAGTTGCCCAGAGGCATCTATTGTCGGTGCGACCGGCGAAGGCACGGGCTGCTCACTCCCTGGCTAGACGACATTTGGCTCGGTTGAAGGTGGGGCGACGTCCACTTCTGACCCAGGCTCCACACCAACCATAGGCTAGGTGACGTCCTCCTGACGCACGCTTTCGGCCATGTCCGCACAACGAGCATCCATCACCCACTACGCGGGGACTTGCTCAGCCACCAACTTTACATGTGGCAGGAAGCTCTCCCCGAGCGATTGGATGTCCTCCGTGCTCAAGCCATCGGCATACCCACTACAGATGGTGGCAAAGTCTAGGTCCAGGTGGAAAGTTGCCACTGATGTCAACACCCCCGACTCTCCATAGAACAGCCCGTCAGTGATGAGGGCCTAGACCTCATTCAGAACCTCTGCAAGTCGGATGGCGGGTGCGTTGGTACTTGGCGCCGACCTAAAGACCTTCAAGACAACAAGCTAGGCAACATTGTGGATCTAGTCAAGTTCCCCCATGAGAGCACGTTGTTCTTCAAGGGACTTGGCCAGTGCCTCTGCATTCTGGCCAAAGGTCGCATTGGCTGTCTCTAGGTCCCGCTCCCACGACTCCACCTTTTTGCCTAGCTCTAGGAGAAGGGCGACAAGCTCAGAAGCAAGCTAAAGGAAGAAACCAACACGACAAAAAATAGAAAAGGTACATATCGAGGTGGGAGTTCTTGAGGATGGAGAGTCCCTCTGCCTGTCAAGTCACCTACTCACGCAGCCGGGCGTTCACCTCCTCTGTCCCCATCACCCAGCCCCAAAGCGTGAGCACTTCCTGGTCAGCCTCCGATCGAGCCTTCTGCTCTATCTCCAAGGTCTCTGGGGTACCTTGGAGTGCCACCTCAGTGTCCACCAGGGATTACTGTAGCGTCGCCTCGGTCTTCGCCTAGCAGGCCTTCGCTGCCTCAAGCCCCCGCTCAACGGCGGTTGCCCACTTCGCCGCGAGCTGCTCCACTGCCCGCGCCTCGGTCGCCTCCGTCGCCCGGTCCTAGGACTCGCGACGGGTGGACTTCAGTTGGTGCTCAAACTCAGCCATCCGAGTGTGCTCCATCTGGAGGAAACGGGACTTGCAGCATGACATCTCCTGTAGACCCTACAAAAATAAGAAGCAAGCATGCTGAGGCAACCAATGAGAGACCAAGGAGTCAAGGACAAGCGTGGGAAACTCACCTCCTCGGTGTGGCACAGGTTGACCTTGACCAACCACTAGATGGACTTAACCTGCTCCTAGGCATCCTCAAGCTTCACCGATAGCTTGGCAAGATCGAACTCCATGGCGAGTCCTCTCTCCCCAAGGATGTCCTAGAGCAGACACTCCTGCGAATCCCAAAGGATGAACCAAACCTTCATCGGGTCCTCGGGGCAGGGCCACACTAGGTTGGGTTCCTCTAGCCCACTGGAGGGCCCAGCCTTAGACCGGACCACCACCAGCTCCCGTGATAGCACCAGCGGCTCCACCTCGTCATCTGCTTTGTCGTCGGAGGGGATCTCCACCACCTCTGTTTCACGAGCCACCGACAGGCGTTTTGGCTCCATCTTGGCCACATCACCCCCAACACCTCCAGCGCTGACTGGGAAGGTGAGCCGTGTAGCCCTCCACCTAGCGAGGCAGGTAACCCAGTCTCCCTCTCCTCTTCCACCATAGCCGGTGGTGGAGGGGCCGCAAGGGACACCTCCGACGTGGCCTCCGCTGTCACCACCGAGATCGCCGCCAACATCGTCGATGCCGTTGCCGCCATACTAGCAACCAACCCCAGGGGCACCACCCCCGAAAGGGAAGGACTCGCCGCCACCACCCTGCTCTCCCTGCCGCTCACCACGACACACTGCAAGGTGGGCCTCCAATCCTCCCGCTTGGGAGTTGGGGCGATGCTCAGCCCTGTCAACATCTAGCCACTATCGAAAAAGTATAAGTCAGTCACACTCCAAAAAACTAATAGCAAGATCGAAAAGAAAAAGGCATACCGGGATGAAAGTGGTACGACTCTAAAGCCCTGACCCAACATTGATGGGCCCATAGGGCGAGAACCACTCCCGGGCCATGACCCATGCCCCCTCGCTTCAACTAGGGGAGTCGACCCAACTGGCTCCTACTCAGCCTATGGGTCACCATGACCTTTGGCTCAGGGCACGCCGACTGGAGCAGCTCGTGGGACATCCTCCTGTTGTGGGTCACATGTTGACGCCAGCCCCAATGACATGGGGGTGCAAGCCCACTCCTTTGTCCACCGGGCTTGTCCCACCATGTCCACAGCAGGTGGGGACGAGGCCAGCGATGCTACCGAAGGGTGCGGTGACTGCGTTCGCTTCGCCTCCTATTCGCCGATGGCGTCCGTGCTCGTAGCATGCTTCTACGACGTGGGAACATCACCACGCCTCTCTACCTCCTGCTCGCCACCGGCGGACATGGCCACAGGATCGTGATGCTCTACCAAGGTTGCTACAACCTCCTAGTTTTCCTCCTCCTCGGAGAAGATCATGTCATCATCCACCTCTATGGGGTCCTCTAACTCGAGCTCTAACTCAACGTCGCTCCTATTTTCCCTAGCCCACACGCGCTAGGTGATCTCCTTCTCCTTGTCATGCTTCTGCCGAGCCTCCTTGGCTTTCTTCTTCTTCTTCCTGGCATCCACAGCCTCCTTCTAGGCGGCCTGCCGAGCCACGCCCTCTAGCCCTTCGGAAGGTGCAGCTAGGACTTGTAAACTCCAAGACCCTATGAAATAGGTGACTCAATAAAAAACAGGAGAATAAAGGGGAAAAGAACACATAGTAAAGAGAGGGGAGCATACCAGTTTGGACACCACCGAGGAGTTGAGAGGTCTAGGCTTTCCATCAAGGGTCTCTCTAGGCGACTCCAGACCTCATCGTTTGGTAGCTCCTCTAGTGACACACGGTCAGGGTCTGTCGGGCCGTTGTACTTCCACATCGGCTGTGTCCTCTCTGCCAGAGGAGCGACCCGATGGCAAAAGAGGGTATGGAATACCCACACCCCATCAAGGTCATGCCGCATGAGCTTCTAGAGCTCCATGTCGATAATCTCCACCTTATGCTTCTGCCGGCTAGCGGGACCCCATGACCAGTTGTCCAGCCTCTCCAGCCTCCTACTAGTGAAGGGAGGGAATGGCACCTCCACTGGGTTCTTGATGTAGAACCATTCCCCGTGCCACCCCCGATTGGAATCACAAGGGGTATACACGGGGTACGAGCCCCCTGCACTCGGTTTCTTCTACAGCGTAAAGTCCCCACTAGCACGGTCTCGGGTGGATTCCCCACCAACAAAGTTCACCTAGAGAACATCCACCTAAAGAAGTCCAGTGTGGCTCCATCCCATGGAAGGCCTCGCACACGGTGACGAAGCCAGCGATATATAGCACCTAGTCAGATTAAGGTGCTATAGCTCCAAGCCCCACTCGTTGAGGAGCCCACGTAGGAACCAGTGCATGGGGTATCCTAACCCATGCTCATAGAAGGCAAGGAAGGAAACAACCTCCCCGGCCTAAGGTTGTGGAAAATCCTCCCTCCCGAGAGCCCTCCAGTGCGCCACCTCCTTCGGCGGCAGAAACCCCTTCTCGACGAAGGCCTCCAGTACTGACTCCCTCATAACAGATGACCTCTAGCCCAACATTTCGCTCTAGATTCATGAATGGATTTGTGTGTTTTCCCCTCTCCCTCGCTCTCCCCTTTTTCTCTCCTAGAAACCACCATGGCACTTAGACGCTCTTGGCGAGAAGGAAGAAAGAGAAGAAACGGTAGATGAGGAATAGGCAAAGGAATAGGGCAAAAGCCCTTTCCCTTCTCCTACTTAAAGAAAGGGGCACAACAGTTGGGAAAGGTGTGGTGATTGGGGAAGGGCGAAACAACGAGGGTGAAAAACCCTCTCCCTTCCCCATTCAATGCGGAAGGGATACGATGGGACGTGCCCTGACCGATGAGACACACCCTACCCGATGGAATGGCACCTGGTCAGACAGGACGTGGCCTAGGCATGGCCCACCACTACCGCATGCCAAGCACGACAAACAAGGTGCCACTATGCGTCGGCAGCCCTCTGCCTTCCTAGGCAGGACATGGAAATGCCCAAGTGATGAGATCTCCACCAGGAGAGACCAACGGGCTTCCTAAGTCGATCAGATGGCTTAGGCAAACGATAAGAGATAGGTAAGGAGCAGAGGGACACCCCATATGGGCCATGCTGACTCTGTCATGAACAATAAGCATGGATCATGGCCGGACATTTCTGATTGGAGCTCCTCAAACCCCATCACTCGAGTCATCAAGGTAACGTTACCGACCCCCGCTCTTTCTTTATATAAATCATTCATACATCCATACACGCATTCATTCCATACACCCACGCCCCCGGATGATTCTACCCTAAATTGCCTAGGGGATCGGGGGCTAAAGCATTGCATATGCAATCAAATGCATCACAACGCTCTGTGTTGCGTTACAAAGTGGCAGTTGCCTCATTCAACATGAGCAACAACTAACCGGGGTTCAAAGGCTAGCCCATGAAGGGCTCGAGGCTGCCTTGCATCAAACAGAGCTAGGGGAGAAAATGTAGATGAGCCCCATGTGGCCCTCGCCTAGTCTGCCCTGAAGTGGACAGGGTCATCTCAACCTTCTCGTTCGATCCCAAACCGCCACCAAACCGACAGAATCTCCATCTAGGGGAGGCCAGCGGACCACCCAGGTCGGTCTCCGGAATGACCTAGGCATCTATTGGGTTGCAGGTTAAGGAGCAGTGGAATGTCATAAGAGGGCTATGCTGACCCCATCACGAACGACGGACCAGAATTCCACTCGATCATACCCGTTAGCGAGCTCACCAATCGCGTCACTCGAGCTCGAGCGATCGAGGCAAACGATGTTAGCTCAGCCCCTCTAGTTGTGAGAAACCAAGGATGGGATAATGCACAAAACTCAACCAACCCCTGCCAAAGGCCAATGGGGCTCAGGGGCTCAAGACACCAAAAATGCCTCAACGACACCTGGGTCCACAACTCCAACTCACCCAAGTCCCACGGCGTGCCCGATGCCTAGAGCCGCGAGTTCGTTTTGATCCCTCGGCTGCGCCCGACGCCAGGATCCACGAGCTCTGCCTCGCCTGATCCCTAAATTAATTGCCTTAGCTACACAGGCTGCACCGACATCAGGATCCACGAGCTCTACCTCACCCAATCCCTAAACTAACTGCCTCGGCTGCGCGAGCTGCACCGACGCCAGGATTCACGAGCTCCATCATGCTTGACCCCTAAACTAACTGCCTTGGTTACATGGGCTACACCGATGCCAGGATCCACGAGCTTCACCTCGACCGATCCCTAAACTAACTGCCTCGGCTGTGCGGGCTACATCGATGCTCAGATGACTCTGTCTCGACTAAAATGCACGCACACACGCCCGCTGACAAAACCCCCAAGCGATCCTACCCAAATCACATGGGGGCTCGGGGGCTACACCCATGGGTGCGCTCGCGCGCACCCACTGACGAAACAAAACCTCCCCTGCTAGCAACACAAAAAAAACCCAGACGATTCTGCCCAAATCACCCGGGGGCTCAGGGGCTACACCAGCGGGTGCGCTCGTGCGCACCCGTCGTCAAGACAAAAATCCCCCAGATGATTCTACCCGAATCGCATGGGGGCTCGGGGGCTCCTGTCGGGTTCATAAACCTAGGGTCCCTCATGGACCGGCTTTCTAGCAAAGGCTCGGCCCAGTAGACAATGTTGTGAACCAATGCACAATTCCTGGGCTGACCCAAGTACCTAAATGATAGGCTAGAAGAGTGATCCAATCTCTAACCGAAAGGCCTGGCCGAGGAGGAATGACACCCGCTTCCGACTCTGGCCTGCCTCTCCGACCAGAGCGCTCGCTTTGGTCTCCAGCCCGCCTCCGAACGGCCTCTCCGACTGGAAGGCCTAGCCAAAACACCACTTCTGACTCCGACCCGCTTCTCCGACCAGGAAGACGCCGAACCCCTGCTTATGGCTCCTCTTCGACTGGTGCAATCAGAGCCGACTGGGACCAACCGACCAGGGACACCCACTCGATAATGACTAGGAAATGGACGAAGAATGTAAGGTAGGGCACACAAGTCAAACCGCAATACCAAGGACCGTACCTTGTGCACCTGCCAAATAGTACCCTGCGACCCTCCTGGCACGATAGAACCAAAGCAGTGTTGTAGGCGTCGACATTTTCCCCTACAGTGTTGTAGGCGCCATCAACTCCCATACCAAACGAGCACAATAAGGCTCCCCCCACATGCCTCTAGGCATCAACAGTGTTGTGGGCGCTGGCATTTACCTTATTAGGTGAACGTGGTAAAACCCCTCACATGCCTCTAGGCATCAATAGTATAGCAGGCACCAACATCTGCTATGTTGGAAGAAGACGACGCAACCTCCCACATGCATCTTGAAGGGACCATGATGCCTAAGAGGGGGGGGTGAATTAGGCAACTTAAAATTCTAACTCTAAACTATGACCTCTTTTTCAACCTTAGCAAAACCTATGCAAAAGATAAACTATCTAAATGTGCAACTATGGTTTTGCTAGTGTGTTGCTATCTCTACCGCAAATGTAGTTAAGTAATCAATGTAAATGCGAAAGCTAAAGAGTGAGGTAGAGATATGCAAACTCCCATCGATGACTCCGGTATTTTTACCGAGGTATCGAGAAGCGCACAAGCTTCCCCCTAGTCCTTGTTGGAGCCCCTCGCAAGGAATCCCTCGCAAGGGCCAAGCTCTCAGTTGGGTAACTCCGTGGATAGCCTCGGGCCTTCCCCACGTGCAAGTGGGTCTCCGATGTGCCTCTCGGCAAGCCTCTCCCGGATGCTCCCCGCCGGCTTCACTATCAAGCTTTTGGCCAAAATGTCGCGGGCCTTGTTCCCTCTAGTACACGGTGGCGGCCACACCACAAACATGGTTGGTGTGATCTTGCAAGACTTCAAGCCCCTCCGATGTACAACACTTGTGCTTGCAAGCACGGGGTGGCAAGAGGTATGCAAACCTCACTAAACACTAGGCATACACCTAGAGCAAGCGCATAAGCGGTGGTCTAATCAACCTAAGCACTTCGCAAAGCACTTATGCTAACCACCTAATAAAACACTAAGCACTATGCATGTGGAGATCACTAAAATGATGTATCAACACCCTTGGTATGCTTCCTCAGCTCCACACACCTCAAATGGCTGGTTGGGGGTTGTATTTATAAGCCCCACTGAGAAAGTAGCCGTTGGGGTCGAACTCCCACAAAACTGCTACTGACCGGATGCTGAATCGTCCTAACCGGACGCGTCCAGTCGTCCCGACCGTTGAGCTGGCAATGTACTGATCGGACATTGGCCAGCGTCCGATCGCCTGCCACCAGATGCGTCCGGTCGCAGATGTGCCGCTCTGGAATCTTACTGTAATCGATCGGACGCTCATGTCTTGCGTCCGGTCGGTTGCTGCCAGCATCTGGTCCAGTGTTCGGTCGCCTGTCTGCCAAGCCACTCGCCCAGCGTCTGGTCGTAGCGTCCGGTCCTGCATTCGGTCACCATAGTGAGCTCATTTCTTTACGATCTTGCGTACGGCTTGATTCCAATCTTCATGTTTGGACTTTGCTTGTTCTCTTGGGTCTTTTCTTGTGCTCCTAAGGTCTTGCTTGAGGTGTTAGATCATTGGATCATCACGTTGCCTTCGTCCAAGTTATGTCTTGCACCCTATTGAACTACAAAACAAACACTTGCAAATTCATTAGTCCAATTTAGTTGTGTTGGTCATCAAACACCAAAATCCAAAGTAAATGGGCCAAGGGTCCATTTTCCTTACAATCTCCCCCTTTTTGGTGATTGATGCCAACACGACCAAGGCAAGCAAATAATAAGAATTTGGAAGTTAAAAACTACCTACTTGCTAGGATGCAATGCAAAAGGGCAAGTTTATGTGATACTTAAAGATACCAATTGAAAGCATATAAGATATTTAGGGATACCAATTGAAGTCAATTGTAAGATACCAATTAAAACTTTTACTTAAAAGCTTGTCTTGCCCTTGCAAATGTCCCCATGTGATATTATGGATTAAAGCTTAGCTTTCTAAAAAAATTTCTCCCATTACTTAGACTAATTCATAATTCACTTTCCTCCCTTTCTCGGACCATTACCACTTGTAGACATCAACTTGATGCTTGCCTTTGGTCCTTCAAATTCTCCCCCTTTGGCATCAAACACCGAAAAAAAAGACATTAGTAGCACAAGGGAGGGTCAAATTTCATGATCCTTTGTATAAGAGTGAAATGGATCACAAAATTTGACTCTCACATTATATAGACTAAGCTCCCCCTAAATATATGCATACATATGGTAGAAAGCAAAGCATATGCATAGTTAGCAATTTATTGTACAAGAGAGTTTAATCTATATAATGCATGGAGAAAGCATGTAAATATGAAATGAAAAACAACAAGATGATGCCAATAGAAGAGTGATGCTTAACTCCGGGGACTCCAATTTCCTTACCATGAGACTACTACACATGTGATAGGTTTGAAAAATTGATACCATTTGAACAAGTGATAGTCTCAAAGCATCCAAGTTGTAAAATTACTCCCCCTAAATATGTGCACATAAGTGTTGAATACTTGTACCATTTGTGCACATTGATTTAAGAATCAAAATACCACTTGAAAGATGATATTTGGGAGAGATTATCTATAATTTGGACTTTGGCACATATTTGATAAATAATTGTAAAGCAAGCTATGTGCCGTGCTTGTAAACAATTTTAAACCATGTAGGTTTGCTCCAAGGGTAGATAATGAAACCGAGCAAGCCTACCATATGATATACCTATTGAATGCATGACAAAAGATTAAGCATGTAAGTGCAATCATAGGCATGTAATATAACTAGATGCTTTTAAGAATATATCAATTGAAAAACAATACCAATTGAAATGAAAACTAATTGAAAGTAATGACATCTAGTTACCTAACATGGGAAGGGAAATTTGGGTCCATAGTATTCACTAACTCACTTGACAATGACTTTGTCCATCATGATGCACCCCATGAAATGCACCCAAACTTTGCCAAGTCTCCAAATTCCCTGATTCCAATGGACTCCTCACTTCCTTTCCAGGATCCAAACCTTCTTGGTGCTCTTCATGTTTGAGATGATCTCCTTTGGCACCCAAAAGCGTTTGACCCCATTGTTGGCTTTCTTGTTCACCTTGATGGCCACCACTTTGTCATTTTTCTTCTTCTTCAAGAGATAAGGTGTGGAGGCCTTCTTGTCCACCATGTTGGTGTAGGTGTTGGAGAACTTTCTTGTTTGTTTTTTCTCCTTCTTCTTTGCTCCTCCCCCATTCTTCACCTTGCACTCATAGGACTTGTGACCTTCCTTGTGGCATACGTAACAAACCACGGTTTGTCCTTCATCAAGCTTCTTCACTCCCTTGACGGTGTTATCTTGATGAAGTTGGGTTTGCTTCACCTTGCCTTTCACTTGAGTCAAGTCCTTGGTGAGGCGAGCTACTTCTTGCTTGAGTTGCTCATTTTCCTTTGCAACCTCTTGTGTGCATGTATCTACAACAACTTTCTCAACACAAACTTGGTTGCACAAAGGTGAGTCTAAACATAAATCATTGCAAGAAGTAGAGACATCCTTTTTAATGATAGAACTTTTCTTTTTAGATGCCTTGGTGGGGGTATTTTTGACGACTTCAAGATTAGCAACTTTAATAGTTAGCTCATCACAATGTTTGCACATGATTTCCAATTTAGCAAGCAAACTTTGGTAATCATTTTGTGAGCTAGCTAACTTTTCTTTTAATTTTTCATTTTTCTTTAAAAGTTGCTCATCATTGATTGTGCATGTATTTGTTGTTGCACTAGCCTCAAGTTGCTCAATTTTAGTAGATAGTTCAACATTGAGATTTGCAAAGTTTTCATATTGTTCAAGCAAATTTTTGTATGCTTCTTGTGAACTACCTAGCTTTTCTTTTAAATTTTTGAGCTTCTTTTGTTGACTAGTGCAAACTTTAGCATATTTAAGATTTTGTTGCACAATTGTATTATAAGAAGGCAAATCATTATCACTATCGCTCTCACTAGAGGATGAGCTTTCATTACCTCGTGCCATAAGGCACACACGAGAAGAGCTTGATGATGAGTGCTTGCGCCCTTGCCTCTTGTGATAATCTTCTTCACTTGAAGAATCATCCCATGACCTTATTGATGTGAGGGCTTTGTTCTTGCACGCCTTCTTCTTTGCCTTGGGTGTGGGCTTGTTTGGACAAACTTCCACAAAGTGCCCCAACTCGCTACATCCATAGCATCCTCTCTTTCTTTGCTCGTTTCTTTGATTAGTGAAAACGAGGTCTTGAATTTGGATGGGCACACCCTTGACATTGGGCCTTACGATCATCTTCTCCACCTTTTTGATAAGTTTGATTGATTCTTCATCAAGGTCGGAGGTGGATGAGGAAGATTGATCATCATCACTTGATTCTTGTTCATCATCATCATCATCATCCTCATCTTCTTCTTCTTCACTTGAGGAGCTTGAGCTTGAGCTTGACTCAACTTCTTTGCCCTTCATCTTTTTCTTTTCGCTATAAGCAAGAGCTTTGCCTTTGCTTGATGAAGATGCTTCTCCTTGGCCCATCTTACATGACATTTCAAATGCCACTAGCTTGCCAATGATAATGCCCGGGGTCATGGTGCTCAAGTTCTCCATGTTGTGAAGGATGGTGATGATGCTTGCATATTTCTTTTGTGGTAGAACAGAGATGATCTTCCTCACGATGTCCGCATCATCTAGCTTTAATAATCCTATTGAATGGAGCTCATTGATAGTTAGATTCAATCGAGAATACATATCACGAACAAGCTCATCATCATTCATAGTAAAGGAATCATAATGTTGCTTAGCTAGACAATGTTTTTGCTCACGGATATTACTTGTGCCATCATGGAGCTCTTGGAGTTTTAACCAAATTTCATGTGCCGTATTTAAGGTGAACACTTGGTTAAACACATCCATGCTAAATGATTTAAACAAGCAATTCTTAGCTCTAGCATTAAAATGCATTTCTTTTTCGTCACTCTTTGTGGGCTTTTCGGGATTCTTAATGGGTTTCATCCCATCACGAGTGACTCTCCATACACCTAAATCAACTGCCTCAAGGTGGCAAGCTATTCTAGCCTTATAGTAGAGGAAGTTAGTGCCATCAAATTATGGAGGCCTAGCAGTATCTATCCCAACCACTCTATAATAGCGTCGGCTCGACGGCGGTTAAGCCAAAGGTCCAAATATGAGCCAACCGGCTCTGATACCAATTGAAGGGACCGTGACGCCTAAGAGGGGGGTGAATTAGGCAACTTAAAATTCTAACTCTAAACTATGGCCTCTTTTTCAACCTTAGCAAAACCTATGCAAAAGATAAACTATCTATATGTGCAACTATGGTTTTGCTAGTGTGTTGCTATCTCTACCGCAAATGTAGTTAAGTAATCAATGTAAATGCGGAAGCTAAAGAGTGAGGTAGAGATATGCAAACTTCCGTCGACGACTCCGGTATTTTTACCGAGGTATCGAGAAGCGCGCAAGCTTCCCCCTAGTCCTCGTTGGAGCCCCTTGCAAGGAATCCCTCGCAAGGGCCAAGCTCCCGGTCGGGTAACTCCGTGGATAGCCTCGGGCCTTCCCCACGCGCAAGTGGGTCTCTGATGTGCCTCTCGGCAAGCCTCTCTTGGATGCTCCCCGCCGTCTTCACTATCAAGCTTCCGGCCGAAACACCGCGGGCCTTATTCCCTCTGGTACACGGTGGCGGCCACACCACAAACGTGGTTGGTGTGATCTCGCAAGACTTCAAGCCCCTCCAATGTACAACACTTGTGCTCGCAAGCATGGGGTGGCAAGAGGTATGCAAACCTCACTAAACACTAGGCATACACCTAGAGCAAGCGCATAAGCGGTGGTCTAATCAACCTAAGCACTTCGCAAAGCACTTATGCTAATCACCTAATAAAACACTAAGCACTATGCATGTGGAGATCACTAAAATGATGTATCAACACCCTTGGTATGTTTCCTCAGCTCCACACACCTCAAATGGCCAGTTGGGGGTTGTATTTATAAGTCCCACTGAGAAAGTAGCCATTGGGGTCGAACTCCCGTGAAACTGCTACTGACTGGACGCTGAATCGTCCTGATCAGACGTGTTCGGTCGTCCTGACCATTGAGCCGGCAATGTACTGATCGGACGCTGGCCAGCGTCTGATCGCCTACCACCGGATGTGTCCGGTCGCAGATGTGCCGCTCTGGAACCTTACTGTAATCGATCAGACGCTCATGTCCTGTGTCCGGTCGATTGCCGCCAGCGTCCGGTCCAGTGTCCGGTCGCCTGTCTACCGTGCCACTCGCCCAGCGTCCGGTCACAGCGTCCGTTCGCCTGTCCAGCGTCTGGTCCTGCATTCGGTCACCACAATGAGCTCATTTCTTTATGATCTTGTGTACGGCTTGATTCCAATCTTCATGCTTGGACTTTGCTTGTTCTCTTGGGTCTTTTCTTGTGCTCCTAAGGTCTTGCTTGAGGTGTTAGATCATTGGATCATCACGTCGCCTTTGTCCAAGTTACGTCTTGCACCCTATTGAACTACAAAACAAAAACTTGCAAATTCATTAGTCCAATTTAGTTGTGTTGGTCACCAAACACCAAAATCCAAAGTAAATGGGCCAAGGGTCCATTTTCCTTACACATCTGACATTAAACAGTGACATTAACAGTGTTATGGGCGCCTACAATCATCTTGTACCTGACAGCATGGGCAATAAGACTTAGCATACGTACTCTCTCTCTCTCTTGTAAGGACATCCCCTTCATTTATAAAAGGGGATGTGCTCTCTCTCAAAAAGAGGATCGATCAAGTTCACTAGCACACGACAACAGAACCACCAGGTTCAAACCACGAGCACACGCTCGAACACTTAGCACATAGCGGAGCTCCCGTCACTCTCGGCCCTCTGACCAGAGTCCGACCGGACCTCTTATACCCCCATCTTTCTCCCTTCCATTTGTAACCCCACTGCAAACTTCGAGCACCTAGGCTTAGGAAAAAGTCACCGACCGACTCAAACTGGATGTAGGGCACGTTGCCTAAACCAGTATAAACCATGTGTCATTGAGTGCTAGACCACCTCCGATCACAACATATGGCAAAACTACAAATATTTATGTGTTGGTCATTTTCTACACCGACAGTTCCTTTGCTGCTCTATATTAAAAACTTGTTGATCTGGCGCTTGCTGAGGCTACGACTGGCCTTAGTTTCTATTGCCTCTCTAAGCATTCCTACTGCTCCCTTGGTACGGCTTGTTCTAATTTTGCTCTTCCAGCCTTCTGCGAAGGTCGTTGTCTGACCTGCAATACTTCTCAAACTCACTGTATAGTTCTTCTGTGGTGGTTGGCTTCTCCTGAGCTAGATGAGCTGCGAAGGCTCCGATATGGAGACCTTTAATTGCAGCCTCGATCGCCACATCCTCTAGGACAATTGGTTGCCTTCGCTTTAAGCTGCACGAATCTCTGAAAATAATCCCTTAGGGCTTCACCTTGATTTTGTTTGCACTAAAATAAGTCCATTGATGTCAAGGATTCAGTGGTGAACCCTATGAAGTTAGCAATGATCTTGTCACGGAGGTCCTCCCATGAATATACTAAACTTGGCCTCAACATTGAGTACCATGCCAATGCATCACCTTCGGCTACAATAACAAATGACTTGGTTAAGACAGTGTCATTCCCGCCTGCGGAGACTACAGCTGCCTCAAAACTCATGATCAACTCGGGCAGATCGGATATCCCATTGAATTTGGATAGGGTAATGGGTTTATAGGAAGAGGACAAGGGTGAGTTTTGGATTCCTTCGGACAACGGGATTTGGAGTCTGTAGTTCTGTGGACTGGTGGTAAGGTGTAAGGAGTGTCGAAGGTTGGTTGGGCGGCCATTCTTGGTGGAGGGTTGGCTTGGCTTTGATTTGCTGAATAGGGTTGGCGTAGTGGAAAGAGGTTGGGTGGGTTGCATGCTTTGTATTTCAGCTTGCAGAACAACCAGCTGTTGCCTGATCTTCGCTGCCTGCAATGATGCTTGAACTACCCTCTAGTTTGCAGTGAAGGTTGCCACCAACCTATCTCTGTCCTGCTACATATTCTGCATTTGAGCTTGGAGATGTTGGAGCACAAGCTCTGGGGTTTGTTCTTGCGCCGACTGCTCCTCCGCCGCCATAGGCTGATCCTCCACTGCGTCTTCTTCGATGTTTGGCTCTTTGGTAGTAGTACCATAGGTGTTGCAGGGGCTATGCCTGGCCCTCCCCCTTTGGGTGGGCTCCAAAGGTGCTCTTGCAAGGGTTGCTCTCTTTCTTGCCATTGTGGGTTTTGCTTGGCCAACATGCGGTGGGCGCCAATGTTGGAAAATAGGATTTCCAGCGGGTATGAAACGATGAGGCCTTCACCTTGGCAGAGGGCCCAGACGAAGGCTAAGAGAGGTTGGTAGGTGGGCCCAAGAACAATTAGGGTTTCATCAATATACTCACCAACCCCCCTTTACATAAGATATGGCTCCCCTTTTATAGGACACTGTTTGCTACTATTTCAATGTACATTTCTATCCTATGCCAGCTAAGGTACAACCCTAGAATATCCTAAGACTAGTTCAAGTCTTCAGGGGCACCTTGGGTCTTTTCCTTCTGCACCGCCTTTACCTCTCGAGCCCCAGCCGCTGGCCCATGGGAGGCCCATTTCCACATTTGGATTGTAGTGCTGTAAGAGCTCGATGAAGCCTTCGCCCTCTTCTCGGGCGAGGGTCACATGGCCTTCGCCCGATCCACTTGAGCCTCTGCCTGCGTTTGGACCTCCGCTTCTCCGGTGGCTAGAGGCAAAGGCTTTCCTTGGTGTTCCTGCATTTTGGCCTCCGCCATGTTAGCGGTTGGATCTAAAGGCTCCGCCCTGGCGCACCTGCGCACCATGAAACATGTAAACAGTTGTTGTTACATAGGGGCCTCTGCTACTTATATGTCTATGTCCCAACAAAAATGGAAGTACCTTGCAAAAATCATTAGCTTTTAGGGGTTAGTAAATGGAATAATAGCATACAAATTAAGGATAAATATCATGAGAAATTGGCGCAAAAATGTTACTAGAAATGATGCCAACATTAGCTAAGGTCTTGAAAGTATATTTGAGCTCTAGGACAAGTTTATTGTTGAGGGATTGTTAGACCATCTATGAAGGAGACTTGGACCATCCTTCCTAACTCAAATATATGTTGGCAGATTGTGCATGGGTGATTGGAGGTCCATTCATTGCTTGTGTTTGATGTTTTCTTTGCAATCCAAAGAGTGGAAGGAGCATCTATGAGTGACTCTAAGACCATATCTGTGGATCATGACTCAAAGGTTCTAGAGCTAGGCCACCAGGAGAGGATTACATTAAGGACCTGTTTGGTGCGGCTCCTGCGCTGCTCCGGCTCCGGCTCCGGCAGGGGAGCCGCACCAAACGATGCAGGGTGCAGGAGCGCTTCCGGCGTGGAATGAGTGAGGAGGAGCCGTTTTCTCGTACGGCAGGCGAAGCCACAATTTCGGGCTTCGACAAAAGGGCTCCGGCTCCGGCACGGGAGCACGCGGAGCGGAGCCGCACCAAACAGGTTCTAAGTGTACCATATGAACATATGCGATGATGCAAGAAACATTTTACTAAAGTAGCACGTGCCATAAAGTAGCTAGCAAAATTGGCTCGATGATTTTTGAATCAGCATAGAATTATTTATGCATTTAAAAAGTTAATAAAACATATTTAAAATTATATAAATTTCAAGACATTATTTGTTGATTGAACATATTTTAGAAGGTAGAGGACAACACGACTTTTCGAACATTATTTGTTGATTGAACATATTTTTAGAAGGTGGAGGACAACACTTTATTTTGGTTAAAATGCATGGGCTCCTGCATATCTGATTTGGCAATCAAATTGGTACAAGAAGTGGAAATGGATCAATGCAAGTCTATCAGTAATAATAGTAAAATTATTGTTTATGAAATGACATGACAACAATGAGACTTGGCCTTGCAACATTTTGTAATAGCATTCAGGTAGTTGCTCAGAATTGGGAATGGCACCTGGGTGTGTGTGTGTTCGGTTTTTGAAATCACCCAACTTACATTGTGAATGAAATTTCTACTGAACTTCGAATATATTTTCTAGATACTACGACTCAGGCTAATTTATGTATGCATCAGATTGGTCTGTCAATTGATATTCAAAATCCAATGGCTGGGTGGGCCTGCGTGACAAGTTAGAAACTGGCATCCTATGCTTCTGTTTGTTCTAATTTTTGAATAGGATGAATCCGATACTAATAAGCGCTTCCTGAATGCTTAGAATAAAGCTGTGGTTCTGATGCGAAAACCTAGCAATCTGAGTCAAGCAGTTCCATTGCTATACTTTTCCATGCAATTGCTATACAACTTGAGCACTGATGATGGCTTAGATATTTCCAATATAATCTGCACCGGTGGACTCATTACGTAGTATAAGGAAGTTTCTTGGTTCCTGCTGCAAATTGCATGTACAACTACAACAGGTCATGTCAAGACATTGACAGACAACATGTATACATTATCTTCCATGTAAACAAAAACATGTTGCCTTCAATTTTATATATAATAGAACTTTCTTTACCTTAATTTTATAGATTTCAGGCGGTAGATTTGTAATCATAAGTCTGCACCTCGCAGCTCCTTTATTTCTTGCTTGCAAACAATAAAAGAACACCTGATTCCATCTGCACATTACGCGTACAAGACTTCAACAAGTTGAGTCAAGACAATTAGACAACAACATTGCGCGTCTATTTTTTTTTTCCATTCAAGAAACCTGCTGCTGTCCGGAATTTTCTTATACTCTTCTTTCCACGCTTTTTATAAAGTCCAGGAGAATGATTCCCTGATCATTTATATATATAATAGGCCTTCGCCTGGCAACTCATAAACAGTTCATTCTCGTGACATTCAAAAACATCAGTTCTTCCAACCAGAAACAACCACACCAAAAGGGACAGAGAGGAAATAGACAGTGCCGAGATGGCGTTGGAGAGGGTGTCTCCTGTTGGGATGCACTGGCTGAGGAATTACAACTGCAGGAAGTCATTCTGTTCTCTGCCTTTCAAGAAATGGTCATACAGGGCACATCAGTCGATTCCCTGCTCGACGATTTGTTCATGCAAGATCACATTACAGAAGCATCAGAAAGGCCCTCCACCTCTGCTGATGCAGGGCAATCATCTCGTCGATTCCACCACCGGGTGATGAATTCTACTGCCTGATTCGCATGGAAAGCTTGCCCAGCAGTCGCAAGTTCGTCATCAGCTCATGTGGCCACGCCTTCTGCGTCACCTGCATCGGCCAGTATATCGCTGCCAAGATCGGTGAGAACGTTGTCCACGTCAAATGCCCCGAGCCCAGCTGCGGAGACGGCACGATCGAGCTGGCGGACTGCAGCGGCGTCATCCCCTCGGAGCTGTTTAGCAGGTGGGATGTTGCGCTGTGCGAGCTGACGCTCGGCGAGCAGAGGCTCTACTGCCCGTTCAGAGACTGCTCCGCAGGGCTTGTAGTTGAGGACGGCAATGGCAACGGTGCCATCGTGGAAGCCGAGTGCCCGCACTGCCACCGGCTGTTCTGCGCCCGGTGCATGGTGCCGTGGCACGACGGCATCGGCTGCGAGGAGTTTCAGGGGCTCGGGGAAGACGAGCGGGGCCGGGAGGACGTGATGGTGAGGCGGCTCGCTGGCGAACAGAGGTGGCAGCGGTGCCCCCAGTGCAGGATGTACGTGGAGAAGTCTGAGGGATGTATGTTTATCAAGTGCAGGTATGCATGCTAGCCTTTGCTCTTTCTGAAAATTGTGAAATATTGCTCAACGATTTCTTACATAAGATTCTTGGATTTGGGTTTTTAGGTGTGGATATTGCTTCTGCTACTCATGCGCATCCCCTATGTCCAAGGAGCTCCACTACTGCAAAATATGCAAGCGCTAATTGTTTCAACCGATGTCTCAGAATTCTTCACCGTTGACCAAGTTTAATTTCTGTTTTACATCATCCCTGATCAAGTGTGAACCAACAGTTTTCAGACATGAACCTTAACTTGAATTATGCCGACAACTGTTCAAATTTCGCTTCAATAGCCGTTGGGTTGTTGTCTGGTTAAGTTCCAATCAGATCTAGTATTCTAAATTTAGGAACATACAAACTTCCTGTTAACAATAAGCAACAGATATAGCATAGCACAAACTGAATAGAACTCTGCACTTGTCTACAATACATGATCAGGTTCTATGCTACACCAAGAACCAAGCTGATCATGGTCCTCGACTCCCCATGAGCTTAGATTAGTGCATATGTGTTGACACCGTTTTTTGCACGTGTCAAAATAATCGGAGTGGACTAATCGGCAAGGGGAAAGTTATTGAATATTTTGATAGCTGATGAAAGTCAGTTTGAAAAGATGGTTGCCGATAGCTGGTGATGGTCGATGGAAAGGTTGATTTGGACTCGGGCGTTGCCGATGAGGTTGGAGGTATTATTGTCGATGCCGATGAAGGGAGGCTTGAGGACTACTGCCGATGAAACATGGAGTATGCCGATGAAGAGAGGCTTGAAGACTACTGCTGATGAAACAGGGAGTATGCCGATGAAGGAAGACTTGAAGACTACTGCCGATGAAATAGGGAGTATGCCGATGGGAAAGAGGACGGTGAGGTTTCCATCGTAATTGAGGCGGACAGGGAAATAGATAGGAGTTGATTTCCTTTTCTATATTTGTTAGGGTATGATTCATGTAAGAGTCACGTGTTCCTTAGATATGGGATTGGTGTCCTAGTTGTGTTTGGTTGTGTCTCTTTAGATCAGGGTATAAATATGGAGTAAGGGGCAATGTAATAGAGATAATATCAATCAATATCAAAACCAATTTTTACTCCTATTCGCATCTACTTACTTTTCGGCGACTTCGTCAATTTGCATATTTTTCCTTTTTTACGAGTTCTCATTGATTCGGCGAGCTGCATCGTTTCAGTACGACCTTCGGCGATTCTTGAGTTCCGCGTGAGCACCTCTTGGCCGTGACTTCCGGACGTATCGCTGTTGTCAGGACCAAAGTGTTCGTATCTTCATCCTTGTCGATTAGCAGATCAAATCGACTGGCACGCTTTGGATATCGATTCGGGTATTAGCCCTTTGTGTTTGCAGATTCACTTTTGCATCAACGCATCTTTTGGCACGCTCGGTGGGACCAATCAATCAATATGTTCAATCCCGAGATCGATTCAGGGAACATTATCGCAGTATCAGAAGAAGATCTCAAGGAAGAACAGAGGCAGGCTATGGAAAAGGCTGTGGAAGAATACAAGCAGCTTTGTCTGAGATCGTTTAGCTTGAACAAGAGTGGACAAGTCATCCAGAAGCAAGATTTGCCGTTGCCTCGGCAGGTTACCTTTGACTCCAATCCTGGTAAACTTCAAGAGATGGTTAATTCTGCAGTAAATCATGCTTTGATTAATCATTCCAATGTGCTGTCCAATACTGTTCATAATGCTGTGGTTCGAACTCTCAAAGAAGGACAAGCGGCACCACATTACGTTGGGCCTGCCTATCATCAACCAGAGCCGGCATCTGTCAAAACTCCATCGGCTCCTTCGGCCGTTGTGGGTACAGAAGTTACTTCCCCTCCAGTATTGGCAGGCTCACCTAATATTCAATCTACACCGATACAATCAGATCAGGTACTACCAGGAGGGCGAGTTCAGCTTAATACAGATCTATCGGCATCAGCTATGTCAGGCCCTGTGTCTCAGAATAGCCAGATTCCTACTAATTGGTGGGGATATGGCATGCCTCCAGAGTCATCTGCTTTCAATCCTAGATTACCTCAAGTGATTGATGCAGTAGGAAGAGCGCCTATACCATCGGACGTTTCGCCGATGGCTCAAGTGCCTCAATATGCCGCAACTACTTCTGTGCAACCAACTCCAGGAGGTTTCCAGATGCCTATGGTTCAAACATTCAATTCAAGTCCATCGGCGAGCTTACTGCCGATGCAGCAGAAAGCCCCTGCTATGAGTCAAACTGGGGTTCAGTTCATGCCTCAAACCAGTTATAATTATCCAACAATATCAGCACATTACCAGCCATCGGTAAGCTTTGTACCGATGAGTTCTAATAATGATTGGTCAGGATAGTTACCTGTTCAACATACAGTTCAGCGAAATCAGCAGGTTGCAGGGATTCAACAAGGTCATATGCAAGCTGGTTTCCAGAATCAAGCATCGGCAGCCCAGCCGATGAATCCTTTCCAACAGGCTAATGGGCCACAAGTAACGGCAAATATGCCGATTGCTGGAGATCGTGGGCTACAAAGATATGTGGAGAGATGTCAGCAGGCACCTCCTGTAGAAATTCAACCAGTTCGTCAGCAGGAGGCTGATGCTTTTTGGGCCGATAAGATAGCAGAAATTATGAAGGATCAGTTTGGGATAAAGCCCAAGGTCAATACTTATTCTTATCGGACTCCATACCCTCCTGCATACGATTTAATTCCTCTCCCAAATCGGTACAAGGTACCGGATTTCACTAAATTCTCTGGGCAAGATGATACATCAACAATGGAACATATCAATCGCTTCATTATTCAATGTGGAGAGGCAGCTAACAGAGATGAATTAAGAGTTCGATTATTTTCATCATCTTTGTCTGGATCAGCATTTACATGGTTTATTTCATTACCACCAAATTCTATTATTACTTGGGTTGATCTAGAAAAACAGTTCCATAAGTACTTCTTTGCTGGAATCCATGAAAAGAAGCTTACCGATTTAGTAAAATTGAGACAGCGTAATGATGAATCGGTAGAGAACTTTGTACAAAGGCTACGAGATGTAAAAAATAAGTGCTACAGCCTGGTGCTGGATGATCGGCAGCTTGCCGATCTGGCTTCCAAGGGTTATTGCCACATCTTAAAGACAGATATGCTTCTCAGGAGTTTGAAAGCCTCAGTCATCTTGTGCAAAGGGTCTCTGATCAAGATACTAGGGTTTTTGAACCTAAAAAGAACTGGAGTAAAAAGGTATCATTTGTTGAAGAAGTAGGAGATTCTGACTCTGATGAAGAACCAGTTATCGGCTTAGCTGAGTGGGTTAAGAATAAAAAGCCGATATCATGTCCCTTTGGTCAAAAAGAGCCAGAAAAGTTTACCTTTGACATCACCAAGGCCGATAAAATATTTGATCTTCTGCTTCAAGAGGGCCAAATTAAGCTGTCACCTAATCATGTGATCCCATCGGCAGAAGAGTTGAAGAAGATTTTGTACTGCAAATGGCACAATGCAACTTCACACAGTATAAATGAGTGCAAGGTATTCAGGCAACAGTTACAATCGGCTATTGAATCTGGGAGAATTAAGTTTGGTACTTCCAAGACCCAGAAGCCGATGAAAATTGATCAACACCCTTTTCCAGCAAATATGTTGGATGCCAAAGGAAAGACCAAGGTATTGACGTCAGAGGCTGCTGAGAAAAACGCGTCAGTGGACCCCCAACATCGGATAACTACCGATGATGCAAAGAGTAAGGGTTTGCTTGGAGAAAGCAGTAGTTCCAAAAATCCTCCTCGACCTGGCATTGTGATTACTCATCGAAGGCAGCAGGAGGGTTGGCGTCAACGTAATGACCGATACCGACAACAGCAAGAAATGAGACGTCAGGAAGAATGGAATCGACATAAAGATCATTGGAGATGTCCGTTTTTCATCCATTGCTGGGAAGAAGGTATTAAATTACCAACTGTTGAAAATTGCCCTGAGTGTAATGGTTATTACGGAATCAATCGTTCAGAAAGGAGGTTTCAACGTGGTAGTCAGGGTTTGTCTATCAACGAGCCGATCAGAGGCAGAGCATCAGTGCATGATCGGCTGGGGGGCAGACTTAGTGTACATGAGAGGCTTGGTAAACGCGCTGGATATTTTCCAAGGAATCAAGAGGAGCTTGAGGAGATGGCAAACGCAAGAGTTCCCGATGAGGAAATATTCTACAGGGACCCTAATATACGTCGTGTAGAACCAACTAGGACTTGTTATCAGCCGGTTTGGAAAACCAAGTTTCCTCGATGGTGCCCAGAGGGTCTGACAAAGACGCAGAGAAGGAGGATGCAACGTGAGCGTCAGGAGGATTTATACCAAGAGGAAAATTCCTCCAATGAAAGGCCTAGTCATCAGCAGTGGCAGGTAAAACACAAAAATAAGGGTCCATCGGCAGATGTTAATATGGTATTCATGTTGCCGATGGAGTTTCTGGCACTATCTGATAATGAGGAAGAAGTTGTTCTCTCTGATCAAGTAGCTCAGCTAACACTAGATCCAATGATGGCTGTTTTTGAGAAACCTACCGATGACGAGAGACAGCATCTTAAGGCTTTATTTGTGAAGGGCAGAGTTGATGGGCAGCCTGTGTCTAAGGTACTTATTGATGGAGGGGCTGCGATTAATATTATGCCTTACGTAATGTATCGGAAACTTGGTAAAGGAGATCAAGACTTGACCAAAACCGATATGATGTTGAAAGATTTTGAAGGCAATGTGTCACCGGCTAAAGGGGCAGTGTGCGTTGAATTGACCATCGGCAGCAAAACCTTGCCAACAACATTCTTTGTTATCAACGGCAAGGGTGCATATAATCTGCTTCTAGGGAGGGATTGGATTCATGCTAATTGTTGTGTTCCTTCTACAATGCATCAATGCCTCGTACAGTGGATTGGGGATAAGATTGAGGTCGTCCCTGGTGATTCTTCTTATATCATCGCATCGGCAGAATCAGATACTTATGAGCGAACTAAATGCATATCAGGAGAAGCTTGGGAAAAAGAGTTCCTTAGAGTTGCTGATTATGAAATTCCACCGATCCAAGCAGTCAGTTCTGAAGAGGAGTTTTAATGGATAGGTTTGCCGATGATGGAAAATTAGGTCAAGGGTTCACATCGGCAGATGATTTAGTAGAAGTAGATATCGGTGATGGTGATAGGTCAAGACCTACTTTTATTAGTGCTAAGTTAGATTCCAAGTGTAAGCAGCGAATAACAGATTTGTTAAAAGAATATAAAGATTGTTTTGCTTGGGATTATACTGAGATGCCTGGATTAGACCGATCGATAGTTGAACATCGGTTACCTATCAAATCTGGATTTCGGCCACATCAGCAGCCAGCGCGCCGATGCAACCCTAATGTACTTCCTGACATTAAGGCCGAAATAACTAAATTAATTGAAGCAAAGTTTATTCGGCAATGTCGATACACAGAGTGGATCTCTAATGTGGTTCCTGTTTATAAGAAAAATGGAAAACTTCGTGTCTGTATTAATTTCAGGAATCTCAATAAAGCCACACCGATGGATGGCTATCCAATGCCGATTGCTGATTTGTTGATTGATGCTGCGGCTGGACATCGAATTATCAGCTTCATGGATGGTAATGCAGGTTACAATCAAATATTCATGGCTGAGGAAGATATTCCCAAGACTGCTTTCAGATGTCCAGGTCATGTGGGGTTGTTCGAGTGGATAGTCATGACGTTTGGTTTGAAAAATGCCGGTGCTACTTATCAAAGGGCTATGAACTTTATTTTTCATGAGTACATCGGCACATTAGTGGAGATCTATATTGATGATGTAGTGATTAAGTCTGGAGATATCACAGCACATTTAGCCGATCTACGAAAGATACTGGAGTGCACAAGGAAGCATGGATTGAAGATGAATCCTAATAAATGTGCATTCGGTGTATCGGCAGGATAATTCTTGGGTTTCATGGTGCATCAGCGGGGCATTGAAATCAGTAGGAAGTCTATTGATGCAATTAACAAGGTAATTGCTCCTGCCAATAAGACTGAATTGCAATCTTTGATCGGTAAGATTAATTTCATTAGAAGATTCATATCCAATCTGTCGGGTAAGATCAAGGCTTTCAGCCCACTACTTAAATTGAAAGCTGATCAGGAGTTTGTATGGGGAGTTGAACAGCAATTAGCCCTTGATGAAATTAAGAAATATTTATCAAATCCTCCAGTGCTAGTTCCACCTCAACATGGGAAGCCTTTCAGGTTATATTTGTCAGCTGATGATACAGTTATCGGTTCAGCTCTTATTCAAGAATTTGAAGGGAAAGAACGTGTTATTTATTATTTGAGCAGAAGATTAGTGGATGCTGAGACGAGGTATTCGGCTATCGAGAAATTATGTCTGTGCTTATACTTTTCTTGTGTCAAATTAAGGCATTATTTGTTATCTACCGAATGTACGGTCATATGCAAAGACGATGTGGTCAAGTATATGCTGTCGATGCCGATATTAAGTGGTAGAATCGGCAAATGGATTTTAGCATTATCAGAATTTGAACTACGCTACAAATCAACTAAGGCAGTTAAAGGGCAAGTGATGGCTGATTTTGTCACTCAGCATTGTAATACGGTGGATTCTCTGGGGATTGCTCCCTGGACACTTTTCTTCGATGGGTCCACATGTGGTGAAGGAGCAGGTATCGGCATTGTGTTAATTTCACCTCAAGGAAAGAAGTATGAGTTTTCATTGCCGATTGTTGCTACAGCGACAAACAATCAAGCTGAATACCAAGCCTTGATAAAGGGGTTAGAATTGCTGAAGGAGATACGTGCCGATGTTGTTGAAATCTTTGGTGATTCTATGCTAGTTATAAATCAATTGGCTGGAATTTATGAATGCCGAAGTGAAGCTTTGATTTCGTATTATGAAAGGTGTTTGCAATTATTGAAAGGATTTAGAGATTTTCGTCTTGAACATATCTCTCGATTGCATAATGAGGAAGCTAATCGACTAGCCCAGCATGCTTCAGGGTATCAGCCTATTCAGGAAGTGCTAACATCGGCAGTTGATACCGATGACTGGAGGAAGGAGATTGTCGATTATTTAAAGGATCCATATAGAAAGGTTGAGAGACGTATAAGGTTCCAAGCTACCAAATATGTGCTCCTCGACGATGAATTATATTATCGAACTATAGATGGAGTTTTACTCAGATGTGTTAGCAATGATGAATCGAAAAGCTTGATGGGTGAAATTCATGAAGGAGTATGTGGGGCACATCAATCGGCTTTCAAGATGAAATGGATGATCAGAAGGAATGGGTACTATTGGCCGACTATTCTTGAAGATTGTTTTAAATATTTTAAGGGATGCCAGGGGTGTCAAAAGTTTGGTAATATTCAAAGAGCGCCTGCATCGGCTATGAATCCTATAATCAAACCATGGCCGTTCCGGGGATGGGCTATTGATCTCATTGGTCAGATTTATCCGCCATCGAGTAAGGGACATAAATTTATTCTGGTTGCTACCGATTATTTCACAAAGTGGGTTGAGGCAATTCCTTTAAAAAAGGTGACATCGGTCAATATGATTGATTTTGTGAAAGAGCATATTGTTTACCGATTTGGTATTCCTCAGACTATCACTACCGATCAGGGTACTATGTTTACATCAGGAGAATTTGATGAGTTTGCTGTAGGTATGGGAATTAAAATTTTAAATTCTTCTCCATATTATGCTCAAGCTAATGGTCAAGCTGAGGCTTCTAACAAAGGGATCATCAAACTCATTAAGCGCAAAATTGAAGAAAATCCTAGGAGGTGGCATACAGTATTAAATGAAGCCTTGTGGTCATATCGGATGTCATGTCATGGTGCAACCAAAGTAACGCCTTATCAGTTAGTATATGGACACGATGCAGTATTGCCTTGGGAAATTAAGGTTGGCTCTAGACGAATACGTTCTCAAAATCAGCTGACAGCCGATGATTATAATACTCTTATGAAGGATGAGTTGGAAGATGTGGCGGGTCATCGGTTAAGGGCTTTAGTTAGTATCGAAGCAAATAAGAAAAGAG
Source organism: Miscanthus floridulus (assembly GCF_019320115.1). NCBI lineage: Eukaryota > Viridiplantae > Streptophyta > Magnoliopsida > Poales > Poaceae > Miscanthus > Miscanthus floridulus. The sequence goes on from NC_089583.1 coordinate 78,671,025, forward strand.
TAGCTAGATGGTATGACAAGAAGGTGAAAGTAAAAGAGTTTGCCGATGGAGATCTGGTCTGGAAGTTGATTTTACCGATTGGGACCAAAAGTTCAAAGTTTGGAAAGTGGTCTCCTAATTGGGAAGGTCCATATCGGATAAATCAGTCTATTCCTGGTAATGCATATATTTTAGAAACCCTCGAAGGGGTTGTGTTTCCCAGAGCGTTAAATGGAAAATATTTAAAGAGATATTACCCTAGTATCTGGACAGATGTATAAAAGTATAAGTGCCGATAACAGTACTATCGGCTAGAATTATGCAAGGGTGTCAATGTCTCATAAAGTGCCGATACAATAAATAAGATTACACGTTCAACAAGGATTGGATAGCTAATATCGCACGCAGGCGAATCTGGTCGGCTTCCTCCATTTCTTTGATATCGTCATCGGCAGCACCCTCCACAGGCTTGAGTTTTTTCTTCATGGCTAAAGCTTTGCGAGCTTGGATATCTCTTTCTTGCTGAAGGGCTTTGACGGCATTGGGTAGCTGGCTTTCTTCTTGTTGAGCATGAGTTAAGGCTGCATCGATTTCTTTCAATTCAGCCAATAGAGCTACCTTCCTTGCTGATAGATCTAAGATTTTCTGCTTAAGTGCAGCACCCGAAGTCTGCAAGTTGACGATGCCCTTGTGCTTCTCATCAGCGATTTGTTTCAGTTGTAGCATCTCTTCTTTAAGTTGAGCTTGAGCTGCTCTATCGGCAATGCGCTGAGCAGCCCGTTGATATTGCAGTTGGCGGCTTTCTAAGTGAGCTGCTGGGAAGAGTATTTCTTCAACATCGGCAGGGACCTGGCCACGAATTGTTTTGAAAATTGCCTTTGCGGGGTCCGAATCATCTACCAGTTGGGCGGTTCCTTGCTGTAGCAAGTTCAGGAGGGTTTCCAACTTGGATTTAGTCTCTGCCGATATTGTTCCCAGTGCAAGGGAAGAACTTGTCTCCTCTCCATCGTCGTCAGAAATGTCAATGGCAAAGGAAAATAGGCTGTTCGGGGAATCTTGTTCCTGAGAGAGAGAAAAGGAGATCAGTTAGGGGTAAGTATGAGTATTGTAAAATCAGATGGGCTGATTGGTTTACCTGTTTCAAGGCAATTTCCTGTGCTTGACTGGAGGAGGCAACCTGGAGTATGTCGTGTGGGGGATCGGCTGAGCTTGCCGATGGGATATCCTCTGTGACTTCATCGGTGGTGGGCTCTTGAGGTATGATGACCGATGACATTGGGGCAGATGTAGGGATCGGCATAGACCTTTGTCGTTTTGGCTGTGCTTCAGTATCTGTTGAAGCTTTGCGCTTTGCTTGAGCATCGGCAACGATTGGCTGGGGGGTATCGACACTTGTTGGTTGTGAAGCTTGGACATCTGGTACGTTTGCCGATGTACCCAATTGTTGCTGCAAAACAAGTGTAAGATATGATATTTAACAGATAAAATGTAAAGTCAAGAAGCTACCTCTGAAGGAGTGGTGCTTGATATCGGCGGAATTGCCGATGACGATCCAGTAGCAGCTCTTACCCCCTGGTGATTAAGGTTAATACAGTTTGTGATCGGCATAAGTGAAAATAAACAAGGTTGTTACCTTAAAGGCTTTGACCAAGGTTGTAGCAGCGGCCGATGGAGTAGCCCTGGATGTAGCCAATTTGGACTTAGAAGTGATGGTCTTGGTACGAATCTTCTGGTGGGTCAAAGCGGCTAAGGTGGGAGCATTGTAGCCGATCGGCGATGTTGGGGAAACAGGCCGGAGATTGAAGGGTTTCCCACTTTTGCTCACTGATGGTGCTGGGTTGTTAACCTGTTACAAGAGAATCAGTTACTGATATATGAAGGGAAAAGCAGAAGGGAGTTAAAGGAAACTTACCGCGTCGTCAGGGATGGCATATTCAGGGTCGATCATGTGCCGATATGTGTGAGCAGAAGTTGCGAACAGTTGTTCTTTCCACTCTCGCCACCATTGCTTGTATGACTCGGTGATGAAAGATATTGGTGTCCAGGTGGATAGATCAACATCTGTAGTATCGGCATCAGGAGAGAGTTGTACTACCTTGTTCCAGTCTGTTCCGCAGGTGATTGTTTCCCTGGGTTTGATCACATCGGCAAAGCAGAGTTTGATTGGCAGTTGCCCAAAAGCCAATTGGCGGGATACTGCCGATGGGTTGTAAAATTCATATGTAATGTTGGTGTTTTTCCCGCTGCCGAATGTGTTTACTGGAATTGCCCTGGGAGTGATGATAGCCATCATGAGCTCATTATCTTGATTCAGAGTGTCATCGGCAAAGTTGAAAAAGAAGGGGGAATCTGTTTTCTTCGTCGATATAAGGTACCCAGGCCCTATGATCACGAGAAAGACTATTGTAGAAGCTTTGAAAGAATCTGCCGATTTGGTCTTCGTTGGCTTCTGTTCCAGGAAGGACAATTATGGCTTCACCAAAATTGAGGGGTGAGCGTGTTGCCGATTCATCATCCCCGAGCACATAGTCTTCAGCAATTTCTCGTGGGAATTGTTGAGCGAAAAAGTCCCATTGCAAACGTTTGTGCATATGGGCATTCAGCCACATGTTGATAAACCACCACGGGCCTCCCAGGTTGCCGATGGGTTCGCCAAGCAAAAGTTTCTGAGACACTTGATGAAGAAGATGATAAGTGGAGCTCAGAAGGTATCGGCCAAGAGGAAACCTTATGCCATTAGCCAAAAGTTCAGCTGCAGGGAGGAAGGCGTTGGTTGGTCCTACTGATCGACCACAGAAGATAAATTTTTCTAACCACATATTCAGGAATGTGGCATGTTCCCTCTGGCTAAGTGTCCCGGTTTTCTGGTATTCTTGAATATATCCTGTCCAACCGCCGATGTTGCGGGTATTTACCCTATATTCAGACTTTCTACCATAGATGGAGCCTTCATCGGCAGTTGAGATGTCCAAGCCAGTAAGCATGTGGACATCGGCAAGGGTAGGAGTAGCTGGGCCATGTCCAAACATAAAAGTATTGGTTGTGTCTGACCAGAAATAAGCAGCTGCAATTATCATTGATTCATTTTTCTGCATATCGGCAATGGAGAGCCTGATGCATTGGTCTAACCTTCGTTCTGCCCAGTATACTTGCATCGATCTATTAACCCTCAAGTACCAATCTTTCCACCCTTTGGTGGTTTTGGGCCAAGATCGGAATGTGTCTTTCCACAAATTCAGAGAGAAATTTTGGGCTCTAAAGGGGATTCTGTTAACCTCTGCATTGATCAGATCGGTTGGATCTGGGTTGCCCATTGGTCCAAGGCATTGGACGTGCGGCTGATCGGTTGGGATAATTAATTTGTTGCGCAGTTCCTAAGGTTATGGAATCCAGAAGACAGAAGAAAGGAAAAATCACCAACTGAATGAATTTGCAAAAAGATCAAAGTAAAAGGTAATGGAAGTGGAGCGAACCGCGGGGACGTCGAAGTTGATGGCCATTGTCTTGAGGAAGGTGGAGGTACGAGCCGGAAACTTGAAGTTAGCGCCGGAGAAGGGTTCTTGTTGGTTGAGGTCGCGCGGTTGTTCGTCGGAGTCGCCGCCGGAGAGAGAGAATGCCAAGGATTGGAGGCTGAAGATAGGAAATAAGGGTTCCGGAGAAATCTATTTATAAGCCGCCCAGAATAAGGGTATTTTGGACTTATCTCTATGTCGCGCGCATATAGGTCAAGGCGGTTCAGAGGGATATGGTAACTGTTCGCGCGATAATCAGGGGATTGTACAGATGAGTTGATAACAAGTAATCATGACTTGGAAGGGATATCGATACATGATATTTTAATTCTGAAAATGGCAGCATTATCATGTTAAGATCTTGCCGATGGGTTATTGTTTTGGTATCTTAACCATAATCAAGGCAAGAGTGGTTGGCGATTGTGCGATATTTACTGAAGTGCGTGAATCAAGATTAGATTTGATTGGATTTGATAACAAATCAAGTTTTGGCTTGGAGAATGAGTTACGGTAATCGGGCAAAGGCAAGCGTTATCTGGAGTAAATTTCGGAGCATTAATGGTTTTATACTCCGAAATTGGGGGGCATGTGTTGACACCGTTTTTTGCACGTGTCAAAATAATCGGAGTGGACTAATCGGCAAGGGGAAAGTTATTGAATATTTTGATAGCTGATGAAAGTCAGTTTGAAAAGATGGTTGCCGATAGCTGGTGATGGTCGATGGAAAGGTTGATTTGGACTCGGGCGTTGCCGATGAGGTTGGAGGTATTATTGTCGATGCCGATGAAGGGAGGCTTGAGGACTACTGCCGATGAAACATGGAGTATGCCGATGAAGGGAGGCTTGAAGACTACTGCCGATGAAACAGGGAGTATGCCGATGAAGGAAGACTTGAAGACTACTGCCGATGAAATAGGGAGTATGCCGATGGGAAAGAGGACGGTGAGGTTTCCATCGTAATTGAGGCGGACAGGGAAATAGATAGGAGTTGATTTCCTTTTCTATATTTGTTAGGGTATGATTCATGTAAGAGTCACGTGTTCCTTAGATATGGGATTGGTGTCCTAGTTGTGTTTGGTTGTGTCTCTTTAGATCAGGGTATAAATATGGAGTAAGGGGCAATGTAATAGAGATAATATCAATCAATATCAAAACCAATTTTTACTCCTATTCGCATCTACTTACTTTTCGGCGACTTCGTCAATTTGCATATTTTTCCTTTTTTACGAGTTCTCATTGATTCGGCGAGCTGCATCGTTTCAGTACGACCTTCGGCGATTCTTGAGTTCCGCGTGAGCACCTCTTGGCCGTGACTTCCGGGCGTATCGCTGTTGTCAGGACCAAAGTGTTCGTATCTTCATCCTTGTCGATTAGCAGATCAAATCGACTGGCACGCTTTGGATATCGATTCGGGTATTAGCCCTTTGTGTTTGCAGATTCACTTTTGCATCAACAATATGTAAGGGAAATCGCCGAAATGATGCTAGTGTGCCAACAAATTTCTAAGGAAAAAAATAACCTCTACCACTACTAAAAGGCTAATGCATGCAAGGAAGAGAATTGTGGAGCATAGTGGACTTCAAGTGGAAATTGAGTGAAAGGTTTGGTTTGAAATTCGAATTGCACTTTGCACCCAATAAATATTGGATGTTGTGAATAGGGTGCATTTGCTGTTCTTCGCAGAAAAAGGGGTACTTTGTCACCGCCTTACTTCATCTCTTTTTCCGTTTTTCACTCTGAAATCCAGTAGCTCATTTTTTTTGTGTTTTGGACTGACCCAAAATAAAAGTGTAGTTACAGCTTCTTTCAAAAAAAAAAATTGTACTTACATCCCTAGTTGTGATCCCTTTTAGCCGCTCCCTTTGTATGAACAATGAAAACCAAAAAACATCATCATTAAAGGATTGAAGAATAAATCGTAAACCTCAAGTATTCAATCCACGATGTTTATGGGTTTAACATCATAAATATAAATCACACATATTCAACATCAGGAAAGCAAATAGCAATCCATGACAAGCTCCAGCACCTAGCGTGAAGTATAGTTTAAAGCTATATAAAAAAAGTGTTGCTACAAATCCTTTTCTAGTACTGTTTTGCCTGCTATCTCGCCATATTTATATTAATAGTTATATGTGTTTGCGCTGATTTAGAGGAGAATCTTCGTTCCCTAAATCACTGGAGCAATCGCCAACTCAGAGAAGAATTATTGTTCCTTAAATCATTTGTACCGATCGTGCTCACCTGTTAGTTCGACTGTTAGTATAGCATTTGATCTGGTCTGTTCATCTAGATAATGGATGCTCCATGTTGCGTGCGCAGTTTGGGTTCACTAATCAACAAATGTTTACCGGATTAGGTCAGTCTCAGTAGATAGTTTCATGACGTTGTTTTCAAGACATATAGGGCCTGTTTGGTACAACTTACAAGCGGCTTATGGTCAAAATAAGCTGAAATTAACACAACTTTTCTAAGCAACTTTTATATATTAATTTATACGAATGGTATAATTTATTCTTGATAAAGTTTTTAGCCTAAAAATTTGTTCAAATTATATATAATAAAAATGGATAGACTAATACGAAAACATGAAGAAGCAAAGGAAAAGAAGAAAAAAAGAGATGAAGGTATAACAGTTTCTCGACACAACTTTCCTAGTGCAACTTTTATATATAATAAATTTACGATTAACATAACTTATACAACAAATGTTTTGTGGATCAACGTCTTTTGGAAAAAAATTATAAACAACTTATCCAGCACAATTTGTTCTGTACAAACTTTAAACCTGAAAAATCATTCAAATTACATAGAAGAAACATGGGCAGGTTAATATGAAAAAAAATGAACAAGCAAGAAAAAGAAAAAATCAGAAAACTGCATCAGGCCTCTTGAGACCACTCCTGTTGCGACCATGACCATCACCACGAACCAAGTTCGCTCGCAGCGAACGAACGTCGTATTCTGATGGGTTAATCGGATACATGCCGTTACAAATATCGCGTTTCAGAGATATGCTATTACTATTCACCATATTAGAAGCGTGCCATTATAATTTCTCGTATCTTCAAAATATACCACTGCTTACCCCTTCACCTGTTTATCACAATTTCTGGACCAAATTGCCCTCATCTTCTTCCTCCTTCCATCTCCCTGTCTCTCATATTTTGTACGAGCTGTTCTCGTTCCTCCGTGGCCCAAGCTCTCACACCAGGCGGGTGTGAACGCATGCCTGCTGGACGACGATCTTGATGAGACCGGGCTGATGCACTGCGCGACGCGAACGAGCAAGTCCTGGATCGCTCGTATGTGCCTGAGCACCAGCTGCACGGAGGTCCATGTGCCTCGCTTATTACAGAGTAGCTAGCTCCATTATTTGAGGCGGAGCTAGGTGGGCGACGGCGCGTGCGCGGCAATCGACAACGGCTGTGTCGTAAGCGAGGCGAGTCGGCAGCGTGGTTAAGGCATTAAGCACGGCGTCACAGATGGCACAGACGTGCTGCTCCACGCCGCATGCCGCGTGCGGCGTGCTGCTGGGACAAGCTGGAGGGCGGATTGCCCCATCCTTTGGCAAGCCGACTGTCCCGCAAATGTGCCATGGTGGCGGACCGGCAGCCGAGGGCTGACGAGCAGGGAGGTGCGGCACTGCGCTCAGATATTCACACACCCGGCCATGTCCAGCAGTGAAGAGCTCGTACAAAATATGAGACAGAGACAGAGAGGAGGTGGAAGGAGGAAGAAGATCAGGGCAATTTGGTCCAGAAATGATGATAAAATATGAAAGAGTATGTTTCAAACAAACGTCCTATTCGTTTAAACTTATCGGTTAGCATTTTTTTTTTCACAACAAATCAACTATCACCATCAGAATTAGCTGTTTTTTAGCTAGCCGAACAAAGAGTAATTGTATATCTCCATAACGTAATATTTGTAATAACATCTATCCGATTAAGCCTATCTGGATTTGCAGTTCCACGCTCACCGCCGTGAGCCCGTGACGGCGATGCCGCGGGTGTCTGACCTACCGGCCATCAGAATTAGCTGTTTTTTAGCTAGCCGAACAGAGAGTAATTGTATATCTCCATAACGTAATATTTGTAATAACATCTATCCGATTAAGCCTATCTGGATTTGCAGTTCCACGCTCACCGCCGTGAGCCCGTGACGCCGATGCCGCGGGTGTCTGACCTACCGGCCCCACTTCTTGTTCTCGTGATCTCTCTTATCTAAAAGATCGCGGGTGGCTGACCACAACCCCTCGCCGGCAATGGAGGCCTCCGCCGCCGGCGCCGCGGACCCGTACTTCCCGATTTACATCTCCTCGGACGAGGAAGACGGGCACGCCTACTTCACCGAGTCCTACAGCCCCGAAGAGGTCCAGATTCAGGAGGCCATTCTCCTCTCCCTTGATACCTATCGCGCCCAGACGGCCACCGCCTGCTCCGCATCCTCCTCCTCCCACCCCGCCGGTGCCTCCTCCACCCCTAAGGCCGGTACCTCCGCCACCCCTAAGGAAACTCCTCTGGATCGCAAAGGAAAGCGCAAGCTTCAACTAGAAGGTACTTGTCACTCTCGAATTGAACATTGAATTCTCGATACCTAGATGCTTACGATTCACTTGGATCTCGCCTAATTTTTCTGATCCGACGCGATGTGGGAGGAAGATGACCCGAGCGACTCCAAGACGAAGCGGTCCAAGCGCAACCGCTTCAACTGCGCCATCTGCTTCGAGAGGGTTCGGGCTGCGGAGAAGTTTGTTGCGAGCCACTGCGCTCACGCGTTCTGTAACAGCTGCGTCGGAAGGTATGTCGCCGGCAAGGTCACCGAGAACGTAGCCGTGATCGGGTGCCCTGACCCCGCGTGTGAGACGGGGATTATTGAGATGGATCTGTGCCGGGATATCATCCCGCCTGAACTATTTGACCGGTGGAATGTCGTGCTGTGCGAGGAGCTACTGGGTGATGATAAGTTCTACTGTCCGTTCAAGGATTGCTCGGCACTCTTACTAAATGATGGCTCCGTGAAGATCAGGGAAACAGAGTGCCCCCACTGTCTCAGAGTGCCCCCACTGTGCTCGCTGCCGTGTGCCATGGCACGATGGGATCAAGTGCAAGGAATTTAAGAAGCTTGGGAATGACGAGAAGGGGGAGAATGATTTGATGCTTAAGAAGCTTGCTGACAAGGAGAAATGGCAGAGGTGCCCCAAGTGCAGGATGTATGTTTCGCGAAAATCTGGGTGCTTGCTAATAAATTGCAGGTAATTTTCTATCTAATCATGTCTTTCTTCCAATTCGTATTCTTCTCTAAGACTGCAGTCATGTATAGAAATAAGACAAAAAGTCTGAGTATGGGGTGGAGTGGGCTGTGGTGGTAGCGGGGGTGTACAAAGTTGGCAAAGGTTGTTCGTATGTTTATGGACAGGAGATGAGAAAGTCTAATTGATGCTCATGATAAGAGAGGAGTGAAAGGAACAATAATTCTTGTGGAATACAATCTCCCCTTCACTCTAGAAGTCCAGACATGTCAAATTTGTCTTTTCCATTACTTTTAGCATATACGATCAAATTTTGTTGGTGATGACATAAGTATTAGCTGATGATCGGTGCTTGAGAAGGACACCATAGTGGAGCAAGCTGAACATGCAACTATGCCTACTATTTATGAGTAGTACACTAGTGAATAATGATATTGTATTGCCACTGATTGCTTCAGCATTTAGTGGTATCAATGATAAAGCTACTAGCTGAAGGGCAGGCCTGGTGCAAGCGGTAGAGTCTTATCGCCTGTGACCGAAAGGTCCCAGGTTCGAGTTGCGGTCTCCTCGCATTGCACAGGCGAGGGTAAGGCTTGTCACTGACACTCTTTCCCAGACCCCGCACAGAGCGGGAGCTCTCTGCACTGGGTGCGCCTTTTTTTTTAATGATAAAGCTACCAGCTCATTTGATTGCTGACCCTTTCCACAAACAGCATATCTTGCCTTTACTTTTGGTACCTATTCTCAATTGGAACTGTTGAAGGTCCTTTCACGATTTTATGTATATGGTTTATATTAACCATCACTTTCAGTCTCCATGAATGACATGGGAAAATGATTAAAACTGTCTGTAACAGAACCGATCAAATTATAAGAATGTAAGTACAAGAACAATCACCGAAGTGATCAAATTCCTGTACTTAAGCTCCCATAATCCCGGTAGTTCAGAAATCACGAAGGATTTCAAACAACTCCCGACATACAAACCAAGACCATAGTGATTCAACACAACACATCATTCGTTACAACATTTCACAAGTGGCATCCGGATTACATCCATCAGAGTTCAAATAAAATATTACAAACCAGGTTCAAATTTGCGGAAGCAACATAGTTTAGTACATAACTTCATAGTTTCAAATACATTGCCAAATCTTAGTTATGTCCCACCAAAAGCATCTTCAGGTACGAGAACTAGGAGAGACCGCGCCCAACGGTCTAGTCTTCATCCTCAGCTGGGAGAAGACAATACTTGTAGCAACCAAAGTAGAACTGGTCATCTGCAACAGGTGGGAGATAAACCCTGAGTACGAGAAGGTACTCAGCTAGACTTACCTGTCAAAACCAGAAATAAAAGACACCAAGGGTCATGCAAGGCTTATGAGGTGGGCTAGCTTGACATAGTTGCATAAAAGAGCTTATGAATGTAGTGACCAATTTAAACTTAGCATCAAGTTTATCATCATTTACCTGTCCACTAGATTAGCACCTGTACTAGAGCACTCACTTATTAGGAGCAACCAATATTAACCATAGCAGGTATATTAAGGCTGTCATCATCATACCATCATTCCTGAACCATTATGTTATTTAGTGTATCTACTTTGGAGATAAGCCCGTCAAGTTCTCACTAACCGGTGAGAGACGGCGACTCGAATCGAATTACAACTCAGCTGAGGGGGTATTCCTAACTCTCATCCTGACATACTTTGCAAGGGTAGCCGTGGGTCACCTTTGGTACAACTCAGGAACCAAATTCGTGGGTTCGATCAGCGCCGACACTCTCAGGGATTACCCTTCTGCCAGGACGATCAGGACTTTTAAATCACCTACCCTTGGACTCATGCCTACGGCTCCCTTTCGAGGCGTACTTTATACTTATCGATTCCTGGCCTGGGTTGAGCTACTCGGCTTCGTGGTCGGTCTCCAGACCCGGCCAACTAAGAGAGAGGCATGCGTTCAACATGAACAGGAAAGACTCCAAGATTCGGTCCTTAAGCGACATAGACGGAGTCACTGTAAACCGGCAAGCCTCTGCTCGGTCTTCAATTCAAATTAAGACAGGTTCTTTTCCACGATAGCAAATATAGCCAAACGTGCCATATGTATATCCCTATAGCTCGCAGGTGACAGGAAATCACCTGACTTCTACCGTATTTAAGCAGGGCTAAGCACTACACGAGCCTGAGCTACATAGGATTTAGGGTATCAATATCTGGACAAGGATTGGATAACCAATGCAACAAGTGTTTGCATCCAACACCTAAACTTAATGCAACAATATATATATATATACATATATATATAACAATAATACTTTAATTGCATTTCATAAGTTAGGAGGCTTAATATGCTTCGGGGCTTGCCTTTCACAAAGTTGCACGGACGGTGATCCGGGCACTCAACGGCGACCTCGTCTGGCACTTCTCCCGAGGGCTGCACCTCCTGAACCTCCTGTGTTGGCTGCTGCTGCTCCCCGCTCGGTTCCTCGAATTCTAGCAGTGTCACTCCTTTTGGTACACCTATTGCATGCAGATGCACAAGATAAATATCATGGATGCATAAGGAATGACATGATGCTCATGATGAATGGATAACAGTAAGTATTTAACGAAAACATCACTGGACACTCGTTTACCGATTAAGAATAGCTCTATTCAAATCACTTTAAAACATGTATCTAACTTAACTCAAAGAACAAGATCAACTTACCTAACTTGCATAACCTAAGATAAAGATGCTCATCTTCAGTTAAAGGCCTAACACCTAGGAACATTAACATAAGCTTAGGAATAGTAAAGGTATACTTAAATCAAAAGTTAAGGTTTCATATGCAAACGAGCAGTTCCTTAATTCATTCACAACAAGAGTTCTACAAATTCAAATGACTTGCAAGAGGACATTCTGGAAAGCTTATGAAATTCTCTACAAATCATTTGTAAATATCAAAGCATGATTCTTACGTTAACAAAATCGAATTAAAGTAAACATAGAATCTGTCGAGAAATGACAGGTTTACTAAATTAAATATTTAGTGATGATGCAAAAACATAATTGGACCAAATCAAGTTTACCAACTTGTTGTGCATACCAGAGAAACATCACAAAGTATAGTGCCAACTTCTAAATAAATTATTTAATGTCCTTTTCTAATTTATTTAGTTAATTAGGTGATTAAAGCAACATATAGTAAAACTATATAGAAAAATCTACAAAAATTATAGTAGCTACCTCATGCTTCACATAGATTACCATAAAAATTTCAAAGCAATTGGACAAGCAAAACTTGCTATATTAAAAATAACAGATGGCAGGTCTATTTCTAGCATAATTAGGAAACCCTATTGAAAAGTGTCAAGCAACAGATTTCACATTTTTCCTAGTATCATTCTAGCATAAGAATAGCACTCACCAAATTTTACCTTTACTGGATCTATAAAAAAATTATGAAAATTCACACAAGATCCATCCATGCAAACAAGAGAATTACCTAACTCCTACATACAGTGTCTAAAGTGTATGAAAATTTAACTACAAGCTATTCATGATATGAGCAGTACACTATAAAAATTTCATGCCATTTGGAGCTACACAGAAAAAGATATAATTACCCCTATTTCCCACATGATTAAAAGAGATAATTAGCAACTCCATTTTTCATAACAGAACATGGCATAAATTATATTTTTAATATAAACTAGACATTACCAGAAACTCAACAAAATTGAAACCACATCATTTGGATCTACCAACCAAGAGATATACATTTTTGAATCTGTACCCAAATCTATGAAAAAGAATAAAACAAAACAAATTGGAAACCCTAACCAGCTACTGGGCCGGCTCGGAAAACCACTGCGGCCTACGACGCGCACGCCCGCACACGCCAGCGTGGCCTAGAAACACGGCGCGGCCCACGGTCGGCTCCCGCCCGCGCGCGGCTGCTGACAAGCGGGCCTCGCTAGTCAGAGAGAAAACAAGGGAGGGAAGAAGAGCGGCGGCGGTAGCTCGCCGCCGGTGGCAGCTCCGGCGAGGCCACGGGTTCCAGTGTGTTCACCTCACCCGTGCGCACCTAGGGGTACCATTAATTATAGCAATTGCGGTGGCTAGGGGGAATGGCGACGGCTATGGCGGCGCACGGCTGCTAGTTGGCCAGCTCCGGTGAACCGACGGCATCACGGTCCTAATGGTCTACCCTACGAGCATCCGCATCACTAACTGGACCTAAAGCAAGGGAAAGAGGGGGCAATAAGAGGCTCGAGCGGCACAGCCACGTGCGAGCTCGGCCAGCGGCGAACATGGCGACCCGGTGGAGCCGCCTTCATGGTGAGCCCTACCTGAGGCAAGGATGAGGTTTCGGTGAGGTCGAGGACGTGGAGGGGATCACGGTGGTGCTGTGGTTCATGGGATTCGGACAATGGCGCTCAGTGAGGGTGATTTGGCTCGGTGGTGGCCACGGTCTTCTCGGTCACCGCGCTCGCTTGGAAGAGGACGGTAGAGAGGGAAATGGCAAGAGGAAGAGGGAGTGAGCGAGGCATTGGCTTGGCTTTCACCTGGGAGCACGGGCGCGTGATGTGGAGGTGCTAGCTAGGCATGCATGCCACGCGGTGGCCAGCCTCTGAATCGGTCGGCCATGACGTTCACTGAATGTTTTCTGAAACGACTGAATCGGGGTCCGGTGGCACGACTAACAGCGCCATTTCATCGCCTCATAGCTCGTAATCTAGTCCGAGTTAGCGGTAGGTAGTAACAGCAAATTTGTAGAGCTACAGTAGTACTACAACATTGTCAAATGGGGCTTGGACTAATTCGGTCTGGATTGGGAGATACAAGGTCGCAAAGAGGGGCTCATGAAACCGTAAGTTAGGACTTGACTGAAAATTTTTTCTAAGTCTAAAATCAGCAGGGGAACCTGACCTGTGGGCCTTGTTTGAGCATGTTCTAGCCATTTTCATGAGATGGTCATATTGAGACTTTTGTTCCTTGATAAATTGGCTACAACTTTGGTAAAGGGTGCACATCCATGCAAGGTCTCTAGGTTGGACTTTTTAATCAGTCAAACAGAGTCACTCTATTGGTCATCCTAAAGTCAAACCTCCACCTAGAGGGTAATTTAGTCATTTTGGTCCACATGAACAATGTCCCATCAATTACCCTAAGTGTAGTTAAGGTGTATTAGACCATAATTAACCACTCTACACCAGTGCTACACCAACTTCTAAGTATCACATGTGATAAAACAACAAAGCACTCAAATTACCCTAATGTTGCAAATCCATGTTTCACATGTTTCATGACTTTGTTGCAATTTTAAACTTGTCATATTACATTACCATGTTGCCATGTTTCAAGGTATGAGAAACTCATGTTGCATTCACATGTTGCACTAACTACCATTCACAAGCAATCAAGTATGAAACAAACATAATTGAGAATGTTGCATATACATGTTTCAGTAACAATGGCATGATGAGATAGATGATGCACATGTTTATGAAATGAAATGCAATTTTGTGGGAGCCAAACACCTAGGGTGTTACAGCCCTCCCCCCTTAGAAAAATCTCATCCTGAGATTTGGAAAGCGTACCATTTAGTATAGAAAGTCGGATGATTTTCCTTTAGATAATCTTCCCGCTCCCATGTTGCATCCTGATCACTATGATTACTTCAAACTACCTTGTATAACTTAACTACTCACCTACGAGTTACCCTTTCTTGAGTATCCAGAACTTGCACGGGCTACTCTTTCCTCGGGAATACGAAGACACTTCTTCAGCTGAGACACATGGAATACCGGGAATATAGCTCCCATTTCATGTGGTAGATTGAGTTTATAGGCTACTCTTCCACTTTTCTCGATAATTCGGTAAGGTCCAACATATCGAGGCTCAAGCTTCCTTTTGATTCCAAAACATTTTACTCCTCTCATAGGGGATACCTTCAGATAAACATGGTCACCTACTTCAAACTCAATAGGTTTTCTTCTCTTATCAGCATAGCTCTTTTGTCTAGCCTGAGCGGCAGTCATATTCTTCTGTATAGTTCGGACTTGCTCTTCGGCTTCTTTTACAAAATCAATACCATAGAATCTTCTTTCTCCAGGTTCCACCTAGTTTAAAGGAGTCCTACACTTGCGGCCATATAACGATTCAAAAGGAGCCATCTTGATACTCTCTTGATAACTGTTGCTATAAGAGAATTCAGCGAGAGGCAACCATTCCTCCCAAGAGCCTTTGCAAGAGATAAGACAAGCTCTAAGCATATCTTCAAGAATTTGATTAACACGCTCAGTCTGTCCCGATGTTTGCGGATGATAGGCAGAATTGCGGATTAGATGAGTGCCAAGATTCTGATATAAGCATTCCCAAAAGCGAGCCATGAATTGCGGTCCTCTATCTGAAACAATGGATTTGGGTACACCATAGAGACGTACCACTTGTTGAAAATAAATATCAGCATAATTGTGAGGGTGATAGGTAGACTTAACCGGAATAAAGTGAGCAGATTTAGTTAGACGATCTACGATAACCTAGATAGAATCAAAACCCTTTTTGGTAGCGGGTAACCCAACAATGAAATCCATAACAATTTCTTCCCACTTCCAGCCAGGAATAGAGAGTGGCTGCAATAACCTGGGCTTCATGTGAATAGCCTTGACTCTACAACAGTTATTACACCTTGCCACGTAGACTGCGATTTCTTTCTTCATCTTGGTCCATTAATAATACGGCTTGAGATCTTGATACATTTTACTGCTACCAGGATGGATGGACAATCTAGAAGAATGGGCTTCAGCCATAATTTGATTTCTAAGTTCTTTGTCTTTGGGTACTACAAGCCTATCATTAAACCAGAGAATTCCTTTGTCATTGACCCTAAAGTGCTTGGTCTCCTGCTCTTTTATCTTCCGCTTGATGTGAAACACACCCACATCAGTCTTCTAGAGTTCGATAATTCGACTTCTAAGAGAGCAATCCACAGTGATATTGTGGAGTACTATAGGATAAAGGAGGTGTGCCAGATGAAAGTCTTCACTAACTAAGGAATTGCAATGGGCCTTTCTGCTTAAGGCATCAGCAACCACATTTGCCTTGTCAGGATGGTAGTGCACTTGAAGGTTGTAGTCTTTGATTAATTCTAACCATCGTCGTTGACGCATGTTCAACTTGGGTTGAGTAAAGATGTACTTGAGACTTTTATGGTCAGTATAGATGTTGCACACATTACCTAGCAAGTAATGTCTCCAAATCTTCAGGGCATGAACAACCGTGGCTAGCTCTAAGTCATGGGTAGGATAATTGATTTCATGCTTTCGAAGCTGGCGTGAAGCATAAGCAATGACTCGGCCTTCCTGCATAAGAACACACCCCAAACCGGTGCCACATGCATTACAATAGACATCAAAAGGCTTCTCAATGTCAGGTTGTGCCAATACAGGAGCAGAAGTTAGTAAGGTCCGCAAAGTGTGGAAAGCCTCCCATGTCCACGTGCAGTGTAGTCTGGCTTAGATACGTGCGGATTGTGAAGGCGGCGTATACATAGGGAAAGAGAGGTTTTTTTACACCTCGGTGCGAAAAGTGACCCACAAGTAAATATTTGTAGTTTTGTCATGCGTTGTAATCCGATGTGACCTAGCACTCAATGACACAGGATTTATACTGGTTCAGGCAACGTGCTCTACGTCCAGTTTTGGTCGATCGGTGACTTTATTCCTGAGCCTGGGTGCTCGAAATTTGCTGTGGGGTTACAAACGAGTAGGAATAAGAAGGGGTGTTAAAGGCCCGGTCGGACTCTAAACCGAAGGGTCGAGAGTGACAGGGGCTCTAACGTGCGCTAAGTATTAGAGCATATGCTCTGTGTAGCTTTAGAGTTCTAGAGCTATTGAGCTATTCAAGTCCTGGAGAACCAGAGAACTAGAGTCAGAATTCTCAGGTCAGATCGATCAGGTCCTCTTTTAGGAGAGAGCTCATCCCCTTTTATAGTCGAAGGGGATGGGCTCTTACAAGAGAGAGAGAAAGTATACGTGTGCTATCTAGTCTTGTTGCCCACGCTGTCAGGTACGAGACGGTTGTCGGCGCCCACATACTGTTTATGCCCAGATGCATGTGGCAGACTCCATCGTTATCGTCTAGTACGGCAAATATCGGTGCCTACCATACTGTAAGGCAAATGTCGACGCCTACAACATTGTTCAGGCAAATGTCGGCGCCTACAACACTGTTGGGGTTCTGACACGCCTAGAAGGTTGTATAGTGCCGATCTGGCATGGCCTGATGGCACCATCCTGTAGGTTCGCAGGGTATGGCAGGGTACGGTCTTTGGTATTGCAGTTTGACTTTGAGCGCTAGGAATATGTCATCCCGCCTGTGGAAGGAGTGGAGACCAGGTCGGAGGCGAGCGTCGTCTTGCCCCCAACAGAGCCAAATGTTGTCCCGGGAGGAAGCGAGCTGCCTTCGTCCTCGTCGACTGTACCGTCAGCCAATGTCGCCGGGCGGCAATAATAGAGTTTAGAGTAGAAATAGTTAGTTCATGTAAAAAGACGAGTTCATGGGGAAGCCCCCGTGTGAACAGTTTTACATTCATTAATATTTTGAGTTCGTTCTGTAATGAAGTAACTCGTGAGGGGAAGCTTGTCCCATCCGCCCTTGTTTTTACCCTTGCGTAGCTTAGTTTTTTGTCCTTTCTTTTTTTGCACCTGCCCATTGACCCATAGGCTGCAACCTTAAGAACCCGAGTGTGACCCGCGAGGCTCAGCTGCTCATAACCATAGGTCGTTGTGGGGTGTGATCGGTCGGGAGGTTAAAACATAAGTTACGTAGGGTAATAAAAGGAACGGAAAGCCCTTTCGTTTGGGCGACGCCCTTTCGTTTGGGTGAAATGTATTACTATATGATAGTAAAAAAGAAGGGTGGTATCGCACCCCCATGGAGCCTCCGAGTGACCTAGGCCGAGAGTGCTTGGGCTGGGGTGCTGTAGGAGCAAACGTTGAATGAAAAGAAAAGGTAAGACTGAGCTTTAGGGGAAGAAACAATGTAACTGTTCGATGTTCCATGTGTTGGTGAGAACGTTGCTGTTGTCGTCCTTCAGCCGGTAGGCGCCCGGTTGGATCACTTCGGTCACCGTGTAGGGTCCTTCTCATGGTGGAGAGAGTTTATGTTTCTCTTTGGTTGACTGGGTCCTCCTGATTATGAGATAACCGACCTCAAGTATCCTCCCTCTGATTTTTCTTTCATGGTACCTACGGAGAGTTTGCTGGTAGTGAGCTGAGCGAGTGATGGTCGTCTCATGAGCCTCCTCGAGTAGGTCGACCGCGTCCTGCTGAGCCTCCACGGCTCGGTCTAGGTCGAAGGCCTTCACTCTTAGGGCGCCGTGATCGAGGTCAGAGGGCAACACTGCTTCAGCTTAGTAGGCTAGGAAGAAAGGTGTAAACCCGTGGATCGGTTCGGGGTCGTTCTTAGGCTCCAGAGGATCGCTGGGACCTCTGCAACCCATCACCTAGCATACTTATTGAGTCGGTCAAAGATGCGGGGCTTGAGTCCTTGGAGGACCATGCCATTGTCCCGCTCGGCCTAACCATTAGTACGTAGATGTCCGACCGAGGCCCAATCAATTCTGATGCCATATCCATCACAGAAGTCTAGGAACTACTTCCCAGTGAAGTTTGTTCCATGGTCGGTGATGATACAGTTAGGAACACCAAAACGATAGATGATGTCGAGGAAGAACTTGACCGCCTCTTTCGAGCGGATATTGGTGATGGGCTTCGCATCTATCCACTTGGTGAATTTGTCCACCGCTATGAGTAGGTGAGTGAAGCCGCCCGGGGCCTTTTTGAGGGGTCCAACCATGTCAAGGCCCCAGACCATGAATGGCCAGGTGATGGGGATGGTCTGAAGCTCCTGCACTGGCAAATGAGTTTGCCGAGCATAGAACTAGCACCCTTTACACCTGCAGACAACCTCCTCTGCATCTCGCAGCGCGGTGGGCTTGTAAAAACCCTAGCAAAAGGTTTTCCTGACTAGCGACCTTGGAGCCATGTGATGTCCGTAGATTCTAGCATGGACTTCGAGGAGAAGCTGTTTCCCTTGGTTGATCGGGATGCACCTCATGAGTACTCCCGATGGGCTTCGCTTGTAAAGTTCGTCACCAAGGGCGATGAACGTCTTGACGCATCAAGCAATACATCGTGCTTCAGTCCTTTCCGGTGGGAGAACCTCCTCGAGGAGGTAGGTGAGCAGTGGTGCTCTCTAGTCGACCGGATCGAGTGCCACCATGGCGATGTCGACAGGCGATGTTGTCATGGAGGTGACAAGGTCGGAGCCCCCGAGCACTTGGTCGGGGTCAGGGCATGTCAGGAGGTTAGAGCCACTGAGTGCCAGATTGGTGTCGGAGTGTGTCTGGATCGAATCCTCTAGAATGCAGGCAGACAGATCATGGAGATCATTGATGAAGACCCCATCTAGAGATGGAACCCGCCTGATAGCCAATTTTGTAAAGAAATAAGCGGCATCGTTGTCCTTTCGGGGGACATGATGTAGTTCGATCCCTTGGAACTTGCCCTCAAGCTTGCGCACCTCCTAGCAGTATGCTGCCATAAGAGGGCTCTTGCAGGAGGACTCCTTCATGACTTGGTCGACGACCAACTCCAAGTCGCCGCGTACGTACAACCACGTAGCGCCGAGCTCGACAGCAATGTGGAGTCCGTTGATGAGGGCCTCGTATTCCGTGGCATTGTTTGAGGCCAAAAAATGAAGACGGATCGCGTAACGGAGCCTGCTCCCATCTGGGGAGATCGGAACCACTCTAGCCCCTGAGCCTGACGCCATGACTGACCCGTCGAAGTACATCATTCAGTACTAATGTGTGACGTCTAGGGTCAGGAGATGGACTTCCGTCCATTCGGCAAGAGCCTAAGACTTAATAGCAGTGTGGGGGATATACCTGATGTCATGGCCCATGAGCTCAAGATCCCACATGGAGATCCAACCCACGACATCATGGTTGCAAATGATGTCTCCCAATGGGTATGAGGTGACGACCATGACTTCATGGTCAGTGAAGTAGTGTAGGAGCTTCTAGGTCGCCATCAGCATGGCGTATAGAAGCTTCTGAACCTAGGGATATTGAACCTTGGCGTCGATGAGTACCTCACTGATGAAGTACACTGGTCGTTGGACCTTCAGGGGGTGTCCTGGCTCTTCCCTTTCGACGACTAGGGAGGCGCTCACAATGTGGTTGTTTGCCACGATGTAGAGGAGGAGGGGTTCTCCCTATTCGGGAGCGACGAGGATTGGAGCCGATGTTAGTGATGCTTGGAGGCTTTCCAAAGCCTACTATGCCTCCTCAGTCTAGACGAATACTCTGTCTTCTTGAGAAGTTTATAGAGAGGCATCCTCCGCTCGCCTAGTTGGTAGATGAACCGGCTCAGGGCGGCCAAACAGCTGGTGAGCCTCTGTACGCCCTTGACGTTGCATATAGGGCCCATGTTGGAGATGGCTATGATTTTTTTGGGGTTGGCTTTGATGCCATGTTTGGACATGATGTATCCAAGCAGCCTCCCCTTTGAAACCCCGAAAACATATTTTTCGGGATTCAATTTGACGCTGAACCTTTGAAGGTTCATGAATGTTGCGGCTAGGTTTTAGATCAGGTCGCTGGCTTGAGCCGTTTTCACCACTATATCATCTACATAGATGGCGATTGTTGGTTTCGGTTGCTCGACTTGATCAGGCTGGTTGGGCGGGTCGATTTAGTCAGTGAAGCATCGCTGCATGCACCGTTGATAGGTGGTGCCAGCGTTCTTCAGACCAAAAGACATTGTTACGTAGCAGTACAAACCATATGGGGTGATGAATGAAGTCGCGAGCTAGTCGGACTCTTTCATCATGATCTGGTGATAGCCTGAGTAGGCATCCAGAAAGAGAGGATGTCACATCCTGAGGTGGAGTTGACTATCTATGTGGTAGAACCGCCTAATCTAATGCCCCTCAGGAGTGCTCGTCTTCCATTAGACACTAAGCACCCAAGGGAGAACACCAAATTACTCGATTCCGTCGGGCACACCCCAGAGGAGAACCCGAAAATCCACATTTTTGCCATCAAGATCACAAATGAGAGAATAAAGCTTACATCATTCATAACCATTTCTTACATCACTTTTAATACAACATCAGAGTATAACATTTATTATTATAATAGCGGAATGTAATCATATTATCAGAGTTATGAATAATTTAATTGAACAACGGAATATAAACATGTGAACAGAGTTACAATGGAAATAAATATCTATTAATGACATGATAAAGTATTGATATATAAACTACGACAATAGACTATGAAACTTTTATTTATAAAAGCATTTGGTGAGAGTTATAAATAACAACTATGATCGCAGCATAAAGGAATTCTCGCTAAGCCCACCAGAAGGAATCCACACACAAGAGTCAGCTTTAGCATCCACCTGTCACCTACAACAAGGGGAATAAAACCCTGAGTACTCAATTGTACTCAGCAAGACTTACCCGACAGGAGGAAAGAAAAGACTCCAAGGATATGTAAGGCTATCTGGCTTATGGGTTTATTGCATTTGCAGGAAGCATTACTAAGCGTGTGCCCTTATATTTGATTTTTATTAATAGCCACATTGGTTCATTAACTAACCATTCTATGTAAGCACCTGTGCTACTTTCAAGCAAATGGTAAGCAATCAGATTTACTTATTTCCATCTTCCATCCTTAGTTCTTACTACGGTGCTAGGCATAAGACAAACCGTATCGGATCGCCCGACGATTCGTGAATCAATGCCCCTAGCTGGGTACCCCAAAAACACACGCTCCGCTTGTGCCCAAGGCACAAGCAGGACCAACCCATCAACCTCCTGTCTTGGGGTCCTAGGCCCCCATCCAAATTGGGACTCCAAGCCCCCACCCCTGAGTCCCAGACTCAGTGCGGTGCAAGGACCTCCTCCACCAAAACAAAACCCTGACAGTCGGTCTGGAAAGAGCCAGAACCCACGACAAGAGAGCAACAAGTCTTCCAAATGCCCATACCCAAGTATGTGCTCGGGATAATAAGTCCGTGACTTGCCTCGATGGCTTATGCAACGGTCGGTCCTTAACCGACATAGACAGGGAAAGCAATGTATCCAAGCTATGTCCCGCGTCCACGACGACACAACCTCTTACACCCACCAATACCCAAACCATATCCCTACCCGGTCACCATTTTTCCTTTCCACCATTTTATTTTCCAAGTGATAATAATACAGTAATATATTTCCTATCTCTCGTGAGTGACAGGCAATCACTCGACTTCTACCGGAGTTCTATAGCATAGCATTCTACACGATCATGTAATACTAGTAAGACTCATAGGATAAAGATATATATGCAAGTGGGTTTCATTCAACTCCTTAAACTTAATGCACAAATATAATTTAAACTGCAGAAAGTAGGGGTTATGCATCGGGGCTTGCCTGGGTAAGATATATTAAAAAGTTAGTATCTGCATCTTCAGATCATCCACCATCATCTGAATAGAAAGCCCATTGCATCATCTCCTGGAGAGAATACTATTACACCATCTTTGGATTCCCAATCATCCTTCAATTGATCTGTTGATCCATCATCGTACCTACATGATATGCAATGCGATGCAATGCAAAGATGTAAATAATCAACGACGACCGAAATGCTTAGAAATCCGATCACGCCTCACAAGCTAACGAGATAGCTCTAACGCTGGTCTACAAATCCATATTGTCGAATAAGACGTTATTTCTCAACAATTATTTTAGTTATATAAACCCAAATTGTTTCTTTATTTCATCCTATCAATTTAATCTTTATTCGCAATAGGACATCTTATCTATTTAGCAAACTAATTATTCCAGAGCTACAAAAATTACAGTGAACAGCTAATATTACTAGGAACCTACTGTAAAGATTTTAGACCCAACACTATTACCAATTTACCACGAAAATTCCTACAAGTTTATATTTTACAATATTATGTACCTTAAATTAATTATATAGTTTCCAAGAATATTATCCAACTATGTGAACAAACTATACTAGCAGGTAGATCATGATTTTAGGAGATTAACAAAATTAGTTTTACCATTTTTGGACAACTACACAATTTTATATTGATTTCACAAGTCTATTCTCAAAACTAAATTAGCTAACCATTTTAGAAAACTGAAGGAACCAGCAGCCCAAAACGGCCCAGTGGAGATCGGCGGCACCAGGCCGGCCCAGCGGGCGCGCGGCAGCGGCCTAGGCACGGCAAAGACCTATTGGCCCAGCGGGCGAGCGCAAAAGGCGGTCCAAGCGCGGCGCGGCGGTAGCCCATCAGCCAAGAGCGGCCAGGATCAGTAGCAGGCAGGCCCAGGCGGTTGACACAAGGCCGGCCCAGCGCTGGACGGGCGCGGCCCACACGAACAAGGCCAAACGGCTGTGGCGTTTTAGCGATTAGGACCCTAAGCTTTCTCTAAATCAACTCGCTATACAACACACTATTTACGTGAGCCTCGTATTTAGCAAAAAGGACCCTGTATAAAACTTCTTCTTGGACTCTTACCCTTCTCGTCATTCACCAAAAACAGAGCACAACACGGAGGTGTCGGCCGGCGGCGGCGGAGCGGATGAGCAGCGGTCGTTGCGGGATCGGGGTCCGGCGTGGGGACCCAACGCAGGACACGACGCACCTGCGCGTGCGACGGCCGGCGACAGGGGCGGTCACAGGGCTAGCAGGAGGTCACCCGGAGCAACGGTTCTGCGCGGGGCCGAAGGGGCACGGGTGGCACACGCATGATGGCCGGCAACGGGACAGTACACGACGCCGACAACAGAGGTGGAGAGGTGCCGTGTAGGTCGCCGCGGAGGTGAAGCGGCTTACGTGCGCTCACGCACGCAGTGGCGGCGGTGGAAGCGGCCACGGAGGGCGAGCCGAGGTGCTGTGGGAGGGGCAGCGCGGCGGGCACCCGGGTGCACGAGAGGGAGAGCAAGGGAGGCAGCCATGGTGATTGCAGCGCGGGGAGGGAGGATGCGCACTGTGGCATGGACGAACACGGGCGGCCGAACCAAGACGTGTGTGAACCAGGCTGGGGAAGATAGGGTGGAGACGCGCGCGCGGGCACCATGGAGCCATGGTGTGCGAAGGAAGTGCCTGGGAGGGGCGTAGTGGAGCTCACGCTGGGGAGGGCAGCATAGGAGCGCGAGAGGATGGGCGAGAAGCTGCGCATGGGCACGGGCGCACCAACGCGTGCAGTGGCCGGCAGCGGCATAGTGCTGCAGTCCAGAGCATGGAAGGAAAAAGAAGGGGCGCCGATGCCGAGCGAGAACAGCAGCAGCAGCTCGGAGGTGACCCGGCTTGAACTTGCCCTGGCGCGACGTGACTGAACAACAGCAAACGTGCAGGCGTAGACACTTTAGTGGCACATCTCGGACAGAAGCAGACAGTGTTGCTGCGGTGCAGTGCTAGGACACGACACGAGCGAGTGAGCTAGACTAGCTGGGCGATGATATTTACATGGCTCGGCCAACTTCCATCAATGAGCAGCACAGAGACAAGGAAGAGGCAGACAAATAGAGGCAGCAGCAGCAAGCGCGGCCAAGGTTGGAAGGATGAGAGCAGGACCGACGAGCAAACAAGCGCACGTGGGATGGTGGCCAAGGCGTGCTCAGGGCAGTGCCAGCGAGGGCAGCACACCAAGGTCACTAATTCAACGGAACAATGGAGGCAGGCAAGGACGAGACCGCGCAAGGCAGGCAAAGAGACAAGACAAGAGCTATTGAAAAGCAGGCGCGCGAGATAGAGCGGGGAAAAGAAAAAAAAAGGACCTGTCGCACCGCCGCTCACATAAAAATATCGTATGTGATAGCTCATACTCGTACCAGGCCATGGAACAAAATATTAAAACGTTATGTGATTATTTTACGCAAAACAATTCTCCACAAACAACGCTTTAAAATATACTTGACGCGAAAAGCTAGTTTTTAAAATTTTAAAATCCGAGAAAATTGTTTCGGAAATTTTATTAGACCTAAATCGCGGTGCTAAACGAGCTCGTAACACCATGGGTGTTACAATCTGGTCTATGCATGGCAAAGGAAAATGGTCCTTTGGACACGCCATGTTGAGGCCAGTATAATCCACACACATTCTCCATTTCCCAGTCTTCTTTTTTCACAAGAACTGGATTAGCTAGCCAGTCAGAGTGGTGTACCTCTTTGATAAACCAAGCTGCTAGGAGTTTGGCGATCTCCTCACCTATGGCCCTACGCCTCTTGTTGTCAAAGCGATGCAGGCGTTGCTTGATGGGCTTTGAGCTCGGGACGAGGCGTAATGCATGCTCGGCGACCTCCCTTGGTATGCCCAGCATGTTAGAAGGTTTCCACACGAAGACATCATGATTAGCGTGTAGGAAGTCGGCAAGCTCACTTTTCCTATTTGGCCGGGAGCTTAGTCTGGATCCGCACCATCTTGGTTGAGTCGACGGGGTCAATCCCCACCGCCTTGGTTTCCTTCATCGGGTGGAAGGCACTTGATGAGGTTGGCTTGTTGCAGTCTGGGACTGCTAGAGTCGCTGGATTCCTGAGCTCTGGGGGCTTGGTGGAGTTGATGATGGCAGTGGTGAGCTCATAATGCTCATGGCTGCACGTGTAGGCATGCTAAAAGGTGCTACCCACGGTGATAATGCCATTTAGTCCTAGCATCTTCAACTTGAGGTAGGTGTAGTTCAGGATTGCCATCAACTTGGCGTAGCATGGCTGCCCCAAGATGGCGTGGTAGGACCTTGGAAAGTCCACCTCGAAGGTGAGGACCTCCGAGTAGAAGTTAGCTCGATCTTTAAATGTGACGGGCAGGTTGATCTGCCCGAGTGGGTACGCCTGTGTCCCTAGGATCACGCCGTGGAAGGGAAAGCTCACTGGACGGAGCTCTGATCGAGGGATGCACATGGCCTTGAGGGTGTCGACATAGAGAATGTTGAGGTCGCTGCCTCCATCCATTAGCACCTTGGTGAGGCGCTTCTTACGGATGATGGGGTCGATGACAAGTGGGTAGCAACCTAGTCAGGCAACATGGAAAGGATGGTCTCTCTGATCAAAAGTGATCGGGGAGTCCGACCAGCTAAGGAAAGAGGGGATGGCCGACTTGGCAGCGCATGCCTCTCTATAGCGTACCTTGTGCTGGTGCTTGGGGTGGATGGCGTCGATCTCCCAAAGATCATGAGGCATTCCTCGGGGTCGGGGAAGTTGTCATCATCCTTGCCCGCCATGCCTCCTTTCCTGGCCGCCTCCTCCTTGCCCTTCCCTTCCTTCGACTTGTTGGCCTATCGTAGAAAGCACTTGAGGAGCTCACAGTCTTTGTAGAGGTGCTTGATGGGGTAGGCGTGGTTGGTGCATGGACTCTCTATGAGCTTGTTGAACTAGTCGGGCTAGCCCTAGTGGGGCTACTTGCCCGCACAATCAGCTACGGTGACCAAAGCGGGGTTTGGCCGGTCGACGCCGATCCTTCTTGTTCTTCTTGCCCCTTTGTGTGGAGAGGCCTTCACCTTGGTCCTCTTGCTTGCCCTTGCCCATGTCCCAACCGCTGCTAAAGACCGCTTCGACCGCCTCCTCGCCAAAGGCATGGTTCGTGGCGACGTTGAGTAGGTCACGGGTGGTATGGGGCTTCACACAGCTGAGCTTGTGGATCAAGGACTCACAGGTTGTCCTAGAGAGGAACGCACTGATGACGTCTATGTCAACGGCATCAGGAAGGGAGTTGCACCATTTTGAGAACCTACGGATGTAATTCCCATAGGGACTCATTGGGCTTCTGCTGGCAGCTCTTGAGGTCCCAAGAATTCCTAGGATGGACATATGTCCCCTATAAATTCCCAACAAAGACCCTCTTGAGATCCGCCCAGTCGCGGATGTTGTCGGGCAGGAAGAATTTGAGCCATTCTCGAACATGCTCCCCTATGCAGATGGGGGGATATTGAATGATGAAGTGATCATCATCCACTCCTTCGGCTTGGCAGGCGAGCTAGAAGTCTTCGAGCCATATACCGGGGTTCATTTCCCTGGTGTATTTGGCGATGATGGTGGGTGGTCGAAAGCGCTGTGGGAACGACGCTCTCTGGATACGACGACCAAAGGCCCGTGGTCTCGAGCCGTCTAGGCTGGGACTTCGGCCATTTGGTTGGCCACCATGCCTGGGGTTCATGTCCCCGCACTCCTCGATGGTTAGGCCGAGGCCTGTATCGCCTTCTCTCGCCGCCACTCAATAAGCGTCATCATCATGCCGGGCATGGCGTCGATTGATGATGACGCTACGAGCATCATGGTTCGGCCCAAGGTGTTCACGCATAGGTGGTCAGTATGGAGCAGGTGCCGGGTCAGGCTGTGACATAGCCGTGGCCTCCTACCCCACACCTGGCAACTGTAGTGGTGAGTGGATAGAGCGATTCGACTGGTGCGGCCCCATTGCCCCGGTGGGGCAAGAGGCCATGAGCTGATGCCGCGACATGGAGCTCTTCGCCTATTGAACGACGGTGGTTTCCACTAGCGCCCCGAAGGTTCTAGTGGATTGTCTGCTCCTAGGGGCTAGCAGGCTCAGGAAGGCCACGCAGAAGCATCACCGTAGCAACGACGTTCTGGCCAGCTCAAGCGAACTAAGGGGGCCATTCCCTCCGTCCAGGATGTTGCGCTGGACCTGACGGGCGTGACCCCAGGCGCCGCTCGCTAGGTTACACGCATGTGGTGAAGCGTGTTGTGCTGAGCGCGCTAGCGCAGGTGGCGGCTAGCTCTGCCACCTTTGTTGTAACTCCTCGCCGTGCTTCCATGCACGCGCGAGGGCCTCCACACGAGGGTCCGGAGGGGTGTGAGTCTGTAGAGACTCCACTACCACTGGTGGCTATCCTAGAGCATCCACCATAGCGCACTCCTAGGATAGAGGGTGGCCGGGTGCCCCGACATCGCCGATGCTAGAGCCATCGCTTTCGACCTCATCATCCACGAGGTCGTGAAAAGAGGCGGGAGTGTAGCCCACCATCCCCACGAATTCGGATGTGAGAGGGGGCGATGTCAACATCCTTCGGAGACCCCGAGCATACGCGTCCACGAAGGATGCGAAGCCATAGGGGAACCGGTCGCACGACGGTTGCGGTGGGGACAATAGGGTCCCTCCGGAGAGTCGGTGGAAGGTGTTAAATAGCGAGTAAAGAGCAATAAGTACATCACTCACCGTGGGGTTTGAGGCCAACATGGGCTCGAGGCGAAGCGCGAGTGTCTCGATGTTGGGGTCGTTGAGTGGCCCGGGGCCGGTGGAGGGCACTCCTCCAGTGGACGCCGGGACAAGCGCTTCCTCGCGAAGGTGGAGTACGTCGAGCTGGTCGGCGACGAAGTCCAGACTTCAGAAAAGAGGAAGGTCTAGAGCGGCTCGAAGATGGGAGGAACCCACATCCCAACAGGTGAAAGCATGGGAAACTCCAGCGAGCCGAAGCAAATCGTATCGCTTGAGCCCGCCATGCCGAAGATGGTGGAAAGATGGGCCATCCGATGACCAAAAGCCTGAACGCACGACGTCCTCTCCACGGACGGTGCCAACTATCGGTGCGAAAAGTGACCAACAAGTAAATATTTGTAGTTTTGCCGTGCGTTGTGATCAGATGTGGCCTAGCATTCAATAACACAGGATTTATACTGGTTCAGGCAACGTGCCCTACGTTCTGTTTTGGTCGGTCGGTGACTTTATTCCTGAGCCCAGGTGCTCGAAGTTTGCTATGGGGTTATAAACGAGTAGGAATAAGAAGGAGGGTGTTAAAGGCCCGGTCGGACTCTGAACCGAAGGGTCGAGAGTGACGGGGGCTCTAACGTGAGCTATGTATTAGAGCATATGCTCTATGTAGCTTTAGAGTTCTAGAGCTATTGAGCTATTCAGGTCCTGGAGAACCAGAGAACTAGAGTCAGAATTCTCTGGTCAGGTCGATCAAGTCCCCTTTTAGGAGAGAGCTCATCCCCTTTTATAGTCGAAGAGGATGGGCTCTTACAATAGAGAGAGAGAAAGTATACGTGTGCTACCTAGTCTTGGTGTCCACGCTGTCGGGTGCGAAACGGTTGTCGACGCCCACAATACTGTTTATGCCCAGATGCATGTGGCAGACTCCATCGTGTTCGTCTGGTACGACAAATGTCAGCGCCTACCATACTGTAAGGCAAATGTCGACGTCTATAACACTATTTAGGCAAATGTCGGTGCTTACAACACTGTTGGGGTTCTGATATGCCTGGGAGATGCATAGTGCTGATCTGGCATGGCCTAATGGTACAGTCCTACAGGTGCGAAGGGTATGGCAGGGTACGGTCCTCGGTATTGCAGTTTGACTTTGAACGCCTTACCTTATCTACTCTGCCTGATCCTCGTGCCCTCACCGAGCGGGCAGCCCCGGTCGGTCTTTCCCAGTCGGCCCCGACCGTGTTGGTCAGGGAAGTGCTGCAAACAGAGGTCCAGCGTATTGCCGGTCGGAAAAGGAGGTCGGAGTCGGACTATGTCCCCACCTTGGCTAGGCGTTTCGGTCGGGGACCGGATCGTTCCCCCCGCCTGTTATTAGATATCTGGGCCAGTCCAGGAGGCGCGCGTTGTCGTTACGCTGCCTACTAGGCCGAGTTTTTGCAGGGAAGCAGATTCATTAGGGACCCCGGGTTTATGAACCTGACACCAAATGATTTCATTTCAGCAGCAGGAAGCTGCAATCAGTTTTACAGACTGAAGGGGTACATCAGTCAGTGCATCGTAGAGGGGGCACAGAGTAAAATGGCTCATGTAAGAGCAAACAGGCTGAACACCTGAATCAGTGGAAGCTGAGGCAGAGAAAGCCTGTCTAGCTAAAGCTTCAGCTGTAGTATTGAGGGTCCTATTAATTTGTAAGATCTTTGCATGACGATGGTCAGCTCTGTTCTTGAACAACTGGGTGTAAGATTTGATCCTCCAGTCGGGAGGGTGTTCCTGATCTGCTGCATTCAGAAAACGAACAAGCTGCTAAGAGTCCGTAAGGAAGGTGGTGTTGCTAAAGTTGAGCCGGTCGTTGAGGGTTGCTGCAAGGGCAAGTTCTGCTGCCTTCGCCATGAGGACGGAGTGGATACCTGAGACCTGAGATTTGATGTAGATAGTTTGCGTCGGTTGTACCTGTGGATTGACAAAGAAGATCCCAAGTCCTCCTGATCTGGATTGTTGGGAAGGTTGGTCAGGCATTAAGGAGGCATCAGAATAGCATCTGAGACCTTCAATCAGGAAAGAGAGTTAAGAGACCCGTCCGGCCGTGCCCCGAGTAGTTATAACGGGACATACGCGTAGCGTGGATTAGCCAGTACGATGTGTATATGTGTATAAACATGGCAATGGGTAATTACCCGCTGGGTATGCGCTGCCCATACCCTTACCCATGAGAAAATATTTTACCCGCTAATTTAACCATACTCATGCACGGGCAAGAGTTCTTTCCCATACCCTTACCCATTTGGGTAACGGGTACCCGTGGGTTATCCTTACCCATGATTCCAAAAACGTTTGCAAATCAAATTTACATGTATCAATATATCAGTCTCCCAATGTCAGCCAAAACATCATAAATCAATAATAAATTCATCAAACAAACAAGGTACATGAACACCTGATAAAATAGTCTAATAGATAGTGTCGGCACGAAATTTCGTCCCATGCCGAGGGTACATGAGCAAGCCGTAAGGGTCTGCTCGATGGAGTTGTAGATACGCCTGGCTTCAACGCAGGGATGGTCGATCATGCGCACTCCTTCCGAGACGTGCCAGCCAATTTGACCGTGCAATTGATAAGGAGAGAAATCTAATCAGTAATTTAGGGTGGAACATGTTGGTATTGCCAGACAGTTCCGAGTGTGCGGCTCTGAGAGCCGATATGAAAGAAGATCGACTAAATAGTCAATTCCAGCATATTCATAAGAATAAATCAATTAAAGCTCGTGGAGTTATGTAAGGAAAATCGGTTATCATTGATGATGAATATTATTATTTAGACACATATTAATCAATGTCAATAAGATGTCAACAATAATCTGTTTATGCTAAGCCAATGACTGCAAGTAACCGAATCCTTTTTATATAAAAGAAGCAGCTCATCATCGTTTAACCATTTTGTGACAGAACCGCCCAATTTATACAAGATCAAGTACGGCTGTCCCCGCTAACAGGTTGACACGCGCATACTTTCACTTATATAAACCCGGTAGTCCGCCGAGTGTCCCGAAGGATCTCGATAAATCCACATCACAGCCAAGATCGCGTGATTAAGAAATACACATCACATACACAGAGTTACAGCAAAAATAATATTGTAAATTGGTTCACAAATAATAGTATAAGTTTAAGTTTCAAAACCGATTAGTGAAAACAACATAGCTTTCAAATGATTATATTAATATAAGTTCCAAATACATTGCTAGCATAAGTGACATCCTCAGATAAAAGTATATAAATGAGAAATAATTATAGAGTCATCGAGCCCACCGGCAGTTGGCCACCATCTTCAGCAGGCCGTGAACTTCACCTGCAACATGGTGGGATAAACCCTGAGTACTCGAATGTACTCAGCTAGACTTACCCGTCATAAACTAGAAATAAAGTGACACCAAAAAGTATGCAAGGCCTTATAGGTGGAGGTAGCTTGACAATATTTTTGCATAAAAAGCGATTACCTCAGTTATATCATTATTGTTCCGTCATCAAGTTAATTATAACTATCCATCTCTAGATTAGCATCTAGCCTGTACCAAACATGTGGTACATCTTTTAATAGCAAACAGTAGTAACCATAGCAGGTGTAGTAATTCCATGTTTATCCAAACCATCATATTCCATAATACAATTACTACGATGTTGGTACTAGCTAAGTTTCTCACTATCCGGGAGAGACGGCGATTCGAATCGATTTCAACCAGCTGAAAATTTATTCCTAACACAAACCCAGGCAGACCAGATCATTAGTCGCCTTAGGTCACCTTTGGTACAACTCAGGTACATATTTCGCGGATTCGTACAGCACTGCGCAATCAGGGACAGACGGTAGCCAGGTCGCACAAGCCATGCCTGCCCATGGTCTTGGACCAAATCGCTCAGGTCATGCTTGCCCACGGTCTATTGATCCTCTTCCCATAGAGGGCACACAACAGAACGGGGCCCGGCCTGAGTTGAGCTACTCAGCTTCGTGGTAGGAACGAGTTATCCAACCAGCTAAGTGAGAGGCATGCGTTCAATCTTGTCAAAAGCGCCAACAATGGTACGGTCCTTAATCGATACAGACGGGGATAGATCCACACCCAAGACCTCCATGTCTTGTTGCTTCTCTATCGACATCTCACCCGATCTCCATTTATATTACCCCATGGTTTTTTTCCACGATAGCAAATATAGTCAACCGTGCTTCGGTATCCACCTATATCTCGCAGGTGACAGGAAATCACCCGACTTCTACCGCTCTAAGCAGGGCTAAGCATATATTTGATCCTAGACATACACAGGGTTAAAGGTGTATTTATGGACAAGGAAATTATATGCATCAAGTGGTTCTAATCAACTCTTATAACCTAATACATAAATCATAAAGGACTCGAGTAATATTTTATAAAACACTAAGAGACTTAGAATGCTCTGGGGCTTGCCTGGAATCCAACACTAGGTCAGTGTTTGTTAGATGACACTCGTGTGTCAAGCATCTCCTGTTCTAGCACTTGTCCAGTCCTTCCACCTTCGGGATAGGTCCACCATACACCGTCTTCGGGTTCGGCTCCAACATCACGTCCTTCACGTGGTTCATCTAGTGTACCTAGATGAGATGCAAGTGCATGAATATGAAGAATGGTAATATGAGATGCATCACATAAAAGCATGCGAGGTAAACATAAAATCATGCAAGACATAAACACCTAGAGTTATTTAACTAAACATCACCCAACCTATTATAGAGGGATAGCAAGCATATTAGGCAAGGCGCACCAGTGGACCTAAGTTCATATATTGCACACATGCATCGATCAAGAACTATCCAGCATGTTTAGCTAAAGCAATCACCTAGCACATGTATAGAAATCTGGACAGCAGCACAACAGTTACTTATTTTAACCATAACTAGATATATAAGCATCCAAAAAGGGTGAACCTAGACTTTATGTAAAGCTAATGAAATTGCCTACAATATTGTTATTATCATCACAAGGTGATTCCACAATTAACAAGATCAATCAAGCACAATTGAGCACCTCTGTCCAGACTTGGACAGATTCTGCCATGCAACTTCTCAAGCTTATATCTGGAGATTTAAACCACCAAAAGAAGTGATCTTTAACAATTTGAAAAGATCATGAAAATAACTACACTTCTTATATTATCTCCAATATATGATTCAAAGCTTAGTTGGGTCAAACAACACAATCACTCAGATCTATACAGAGAGCATGCAAAACCTAGCAATGAACTT
Organism: Miscanthus floridulus; assembly: GCF_019320115.1. NCBI lineage: Eukaryota > Viridiplantae > Streptophyta > Magnoliopsida > Poales > Poaceae > Miscanthus > Miscanthus floridulus. Next base: position 78,704,270 of record NC_089583.1, read on the forward strand.
ATAAAATCTATAGCTCCTAAATTATTAGACCTATGGTCATGAAAATTTAACACAAGCTAGATTATGAAATTATATACAACTTTAGTATTCACTACAACCACAGCAAACATCATTTACACCACGAAATAATTGCACAAGCAAAACTGCACCTGCAGCCCAACAGCAGTGGTACAGAAAACTGATAGAAACTTCAGAGAATCATAACTGGAGTTTTAGACCTCCAACAAACATGAATCATAACTTTTTAAAAATATAAGGGAGTTACCTACAACTTTCTTATTCTCATAGTAAAATGATTCTACAGTTAGTAGGGTCAATTAATCCAATAATTGCATCTCTATCCAAAACATAGACGGAAATTGACATACCACTTTAAACAACTATAACTAGAGTTCTACATGTCCAATAAATATGGTTCTAGACTTTTTAGCAAGATTAGAAAATTCTAAACAACTTTGTTATAAACACCTAAAGCTAACTCTACTATTAAAAAGGCCCCATAGTACCAACAAGGCGATCCTATCTAGGTTTATGCAGAAACAACCACAGAGATTTAAGCAACTATAACTCAAGATCTACTTAACAAAAAATCATGATATTTAGCTTTTAAAAAATCTTAAGAAAATTACTACAACTCATGTATTATCATAAAGTCATGATTCATAACTTAACTAAGCCAATTAATTCAAACATGGAGGACTATTCAGAATAGGAGCAAAGCAACATAGGACATTTGTTATTTTTATAGATCTTAAACTACCAAGCCTAAAATCCTAAAATTTTTACCAGACATCAACCATCACCTGAGTAACACTCCATAAAAATTTCACATTTATTTGAGCGCCAAAACTGCAGTTCTGAAAAAGACAAAACATAACTAGTATTAAGGACCTAACTACATAAATCTATTTTTACAGCAAAAGATTTAAACTAAAACATGTCATATTATAGATCTACTGCATAGATAATTTCACAAGGATTCCAGAAAGTCCTCATTTACTATTTTACAATTTTCTACTAATTACTATGAATTTTCAAAGTTGACCATTCAAATCTGCAAAAATCAGAGAAAAGGAAATGTAAATCTTGCATCGGGGTCCCTGCAAAAAACACAAATTAAATACTAGCGAACCGGTCGTTCTCAGCACTATTCAAACATGTCTACCATTTACAGATCGACCCTCCCCCTTCTTAAAATTTACGCGCGAAGCCCTTCACGCGATCAAAAATAGAGGAGCACGTTAGGCTTGCTGTTGCCGGCCGGAGGAAGCTCGTCGGCGGCGATGGATGGCGGAGGAGCACCAAGGGGCCCGTGCGCACCTATGCATGGCTTCAGCATGGCCTGTGGTGGCCTGCAGTGGTGCGGCCATGCATATGCATGGCGCACGGAGGCGCAGCTCCTGCGGCGGCGGTACTATGGTGGCCACGGTGACCGGAAAAGGGCACAGGAGGGGCAGCGTGAGCTGGGGAAGGAGGTTCCACGGTTAGCATGGAGTGGAGGAGCGCAAAGGCGAGGGGGCACAGCGGCGCTGCAAGCTCAGCGGCGTGCCCATGGCGGAGCTCGGCGTTCGCGCTCTAGCGGAGTCGAGGGAAGCTGTAACTAGGACGGGAACGCAGCGAGGCCTTGGTGGTGTTGTTGGTGGGAGGAGAAAGATGGAGGCACTGTTGTGGCGATGGATTTCATGGTGACGGCACTGCTCTGTTCTACATCTATTCAAGGCGGATAAAGAAGAACAACAGACAAGGAGGAGCAGCAAGTGAATGGAGAGGAAGACAGCAGGCGTGGCGCTTGGTTTGTTCGGTGTGACCCGCCGTGGCGTGTGGGGGCAGCGCCAGTGCACTGCTTCCACATGGCGCGCGCAAGCTGAGCCGGTCGGCCACTCAGTCCGATTCAAAAAAACTGAAGGAGCTGCTAATACTACCTCGAAAATGCGCCTGAAACCCAAACTTCCTCCCTCTGTAACTCCTAATCTGTGGCTTATAAGTGAAATCTTCCTTAACCAAAGTCGTAGACCTATATACCATCTACAACTTCTCTTAAAATACTAAACTCTAATTCTCTATTAATAAGGAGTAAAATCATCCCTAAAGTCAGCTCAGAAAAACTATAAACGCACCAAGACTTGGAAATTTTCTAAGTGTTGAAAAATAGTGAAATATTGATTTTTGTGAGCTCAAAAAGACTAAGCTATGCACTGAATTAGCTCATGACCCAAAAATAAAAGTTGTTGATCTACTCAAGTACTACAACTTTTCTTAAGGGTGCTTTGCCATGCAAAGACTCTATGACATAGTTCAAATTAAGTCAAAACAACATCATGATAAAGCTTAAATTACCCTTTTTGATATATTGGAGCATTTTCTGGCCACTTGCTCAACATGAACCCTTCATAACCTTTGTTCATGAGTGTAAGTAGAGTTGTTTGAGCAAGGTTGCAATGTTTGTTTGTCATCACATGTTCTCATTCACCTAATAAAGCAATTCAGGCAAGGACATAACTTGTCATTTCATGTGACTTCTCAATTCCAAACTTCATGAAACTTTTTCAATCATCTAGGTGGGTGGAAATTGATGTGAGGCATATGAAAGAAACACCTTCAACATTACTTAGGTGTATATCTAAAAAGGGTCAATATGCAAGCAAAGGTGTGTTGCCCAAGTTTAAGTTGGAGCTCACTCTTGTACATTTGATCATGACACCATCATCACCACTTAACATGTCATGTTTGAGCTCAAACCCATTGCTTAACTGGTGACAAACACCTAGAGTGTTACACATTTAATAGAGATAAATCTAATGAACGTATTAGATCTCATCTACCGCTATGACCAGTGGGGCATGAGGCAGAATCATGCAGGCCGTAGAAACAACAATAGACTTGATAACCCTAACTTATTACTAATACCAGTGAGGCATGAGGTAAAATCATGCAGGCCATAATACAATAATAAGATCATGGGGCTAACACATCTTTCAACCTATCTTTAATTCAATGATCTCATGACGCGAACTGCGTATGTGAAAGCACTCGATATCGGCTAAAACAACCGATTCAGGCATAGCGCACAGTTAAGGTCATACCCTATCAGGAACAGATCTACCAAGTAACGATCCCCACTCCACGGTGCTAATAGTGGGGTGTGAGGCAGAATCACACATGCCATGATAACAGGCCATGGAACGGTTTTCGTTAGCCAATAGATCTATTCAAGACAAAACATTGCCTTAACTGCACACTATGCATGATCAAGATTGACATAGAACAGCCGATAAAACATAACTCATCATTTAAGATGCAGATTAGATCAGTTTAGATTAACAAACGATGGGTTAAATATGATATAAGGCCGATCTAGATCAATCCCAATCAGGCAAAGTGATATTGTTGTAATTAAATGAATAATAGAAGCAATAAGCAATATCGGTAAGTTAATGAATCTATCCGAAGGAATGCCACCCTTAGATAGAGCTGATAACTTGACCTTAATCTAGTTCGAGTAGTGGAGGTCGATCGGATCGATGCAGCCGTACTTGAACTAAACAAGAGTCGATAACTAGCTTATACCAGAGTCGCAGTGGAGGTCGACCGGGTTGATGCAGCCGTACGAACAGAAGTATAAGCCATGATAGTACTTACAGACAAGCCAGAGGTCAGCCGGACTGATGCAGCCCTGCTCGCTGAAGAACTCACCGAGATCTACTCTACTCCTACTCCTAAGGGGTGGCCGGAGCCGAAAAAGTATGCAACTTGTATTTGATTGATTGTGTGTCCTTTACAATAGCCGGGGTCTAATATTTATACCCGGAGCCTAAACATGAACCCTAGTCGAGCATGGCTCATTACCATCTTCGGCATAGAAGAAAATATTCCTAATTTAAGATAACTTGGACCCTAATCTTTACCTTTTTGTAGAGTCCGATATGTAGTTTCCTGGCGCCAACCGTAGCTCACCATTGCTATCTGCTGACGTCATCCAAAGAGATCCGATTCTATAGTTGTATCTGAATCAGCTGATATCGATCCTTATGCAATTGATTCCTTGATTAGAACGACTTTGGAAGTTTCGAGTTCCTGCGTTTTCTCTCTCCAAATTTTGGTGTAAACAGATAGTGACCAATTTCATGAGTTCACATATAGTACATCATAACAGCTTGGAATTATCAAGTCCCACCACATGATAGCCACACGGCTACACCCATACATACTACTAAATTAGTGAGTTCATCACATATTACATGTTCCTGACTCAAACTCGACCATAAGAATAGTTGTAATACTAGTGAGTAGCAGTTTAAGTATTACAACCAAAAGGAGATACATAAATAGATAATTAAGCTTGTATTGTTGACATGGAGTTGCTGCAGTTTGATAAATTAAGCTTGGACTGGGGTTAGCACAGCTCCGACAAGTTACCACCAGTTGCTTAAAATCAAAGGGCAAGCTCCAACAAAAGGTCAAACAACAAACTATGTGAAGATAAAATATCATCAATACAAGTTTTGTAGCATGAATATATGTATATTGCACCAGATTAAAAAAATAGAAACATGCACCAGAAGACCCTCCTGTATGTCCTGGAGGCATGACCAGAAGGTAGCACACTGCTTAGTTTTCTCATCAACTACAAACACAAATACATAATTAGTTCTTAGCACAGCAAGTGAATATTAATTCCACAAGTTTTTTTAATTCCACAACGAAGTAACACAAATATACCTTTGTATTTGTTTATAAGCCAATCTTGTGAGCACATAAGAGCTTCCAACAGTTGGGAAGTAAGCCTGCTGCGATGGTCTCTGATAACTCTTCCACTAGTGTTGAATGTAGATTTTGAAGCAACAGTTGTGACAGGGATAGCAAATATGTCCATTGCAATCCTTCTTAAAGTAGAAAATCTAGTTCCAGCCACTTTCCACCAGTCCAAAACCTTAAAATTCTTTGTGTGCATGTCCAATAACTCATCCAAATAGTGATCAAGCTCAGATTTAAACCCCCTGCTAGCTGGCCTTATACTTGCAACACGTGCACTAATGGAAGATAAAAAAATCATTAGTTTTCACAACTGAAGGTGATGATGTTCCTGTCTCACTGTTCCCCACATCCTCTTCCATATGATGATACTCACACATCAAGTGAGCTAAGTTCTTAACATCAGCAACCCTCTCCTCACATTCTATACCAGTTGTCCCAAGCAAGTCCTCAAAACAAATCTGTAGTACTACAAACTTTAATCGAGGATCTAAAAGTGTAGCAATTCCCATAGCCCTTGAATATCAGTCCAATATTTATCAAATTTGGCTACCATATTAGCTGACATAGATTCTACCACAAGATTACCACTGTTGACCACTGCCTGATTTGCTTTCTAATCTCAACAATTCGAGTGAAGTAGATGTTACCAGTCACATAATCAGTCCCAGAAAACAGTTCAGTGATATCATTGAACAACCTAAGCCTCTCCACAACATACTCTACAAATTTCCACTCCTCCTCGGTTGGCAAACAAGTGTATTGCTTATTCACACGGCTTGCTCTAATGAAAGCAGCCTTATAGGGCATGCACTACTAAGCATAATGAAAGTCGAATTCCACCTAGTCCTACAGTCAAGTGCTATCTTTGTATGGACATCAACTTTGACAAACTTAGCTATCTCATCAAATTTTTCAACCCTTTTTAGAGTGGTTGTCCAATAAACTACACTATCACGAATGCTCTGAATTGCATGTTTTCAAAACATCTAAACCATCCTTTACTATCAGATTAAGGATATGAGCAGAACAACACATATGCAGTAATTGACCATCATTCATTAACTTTTGCCTTCCAATATTCCTCACAAGGAAAGGGATTACCACATCATTTGTAGTGCAGTTGTCCAAAGTAATTGATGACATCTTCTCATTAAGATTCCACTTAACCATCGATTCATACAACTCAGCACCAATAACTTCAGCAGTGTGAGGTACAGGTAGATAGATGAACCTTCATTCCAGTAATTAAAAATGATAAGAACAACCAGATCTGAAATAAGTATAAAAATTGCAACAGAACTTATCTCAATAAGTAGTGACTACCTCATGATAATACTCCTAAGGGTTCATGATAATATTCCTAAGTCTCCATGATCTCAACAACTAGTTTATAAACTTCATCTGTTAATTTTGGATGCATTTGTAAATGCTTTTGTCTGTTAACAGGGGACAAAAAGAAGCACAAAGATGTGAATTCGAATCCCAAGCTTGCCCTCTCATTGGACGTACACAAAAGGTATATTAGTTTATACGCTTCATCTCTATTGATTTGGGATGCATTTCATAGTTAACACATTTTGGAGAAAAGAAGCACATAGATGTGAAGCTAGGATTGGGAAAGTTTTCGGGGTTGTCCTAATTAATCCTTGACAAATTGACGAGTAAGAAAGACATAAAGAAAATTGCAAGGTAGGTGAAAAGAAGAAGAAAATCTAGGAACAACTTTCTATGGATCCAAATAAATATCTATTTTAATTTTGACTGAGTCCAGGAGCAAGGTTGGAGATGCATATCAAGAGTTTGATCTTTTGCCTATACTATAGTCAGTGCTAATACTAATAAAATAGTATATTGACATGTTTAAACTATGGATTATAAATGGATCATTAAATGTTTATAAAGTAATAAACTATATATTGCAATGAAGTATAGGAATATATGTTGGAATTAACATTCTGATGCAACTGAACAAGAGGGAAGAGGAGAAGAGAGTGAGAAAGGAGTGAGGGAATTGGAGGCCAAAAGTCCCCTCCACAATGCCCTTGTGCCTCATTTTATAGGGGAGGAGTTAGGCGGTTATTTTCATACATTCCCTAGGTGGGATTTGTAATTATAAATGAGCCCACATAATAATTTATAAACAAGCCCTAAATGCTCACAATTATGCCCTTAGACCTACTAACTAGGCCTTCTCTTACACTAAGGGTTCTCCAACATATTACACATCCCAATAGTAGCCCCTTAGCTATTTGGTTTTGAAACAACAAGGCATAATAGCTAAATATGACTAAATGAGGGTTTCTTCGTTTGGCTGCACCCCACAGAACTCGGTAGGTCTCTGTTTGCGGTGGACGATGTGGTCGAGCGGGCCGCGGGGGAGGCTAGCTCCCAGAGCCGTGAGGGTGTCCAAGCGACCTTGTCTAAGCTGGGAGAAGCAGCTGCCATGGTTGTACGGCTAGGCACAGAGGCCCAACGCCAGATGATCGATGAGGTGGTGGTCCAAGCGTAGGTGGGTCCTCTTATCTTCTGTTCTCACCGTGTTTGCTCCAATTTTGCCATGGTTGCCTGATCGTCCCCCTTTTTTTGTAGGGGTTGATGAAAACTTCGATGGCGAAGTCTCGGTTTCTGCATTTGGCTTACCAAACGCAAGTGGGAGGCGGCACCGACCGTGACCGGTTGGAAGCGGTGGAGACCGAGGTGCGTCACCTACGAGAGGAATTGGAGGCTTCTCAGAGGTTGGAGAATGAGTCGCTTCATCGTGAAGCGTAGGATAGATCCCAGGTCGAGGCCTTGATGTCCTAGGTGGCTAGACTTTAGGACATGGTGGATGCCCAAGAGTCGGAGATCGCCTCGGCCGGTGCTGCTCGGGAGATGACTGAGAAGGGGCGTCAGCACCTTGAAGCTGAATGCCATAGACTGTGCTCTGCCTGTAGCGGTATGTCTTCGTTGACTTAGCATCATGCCTCTGCTTTGTTGTCGTGTTTGGTCATGGACTGATGTTCTTTTCCTCAGGGTTACATACAAGGGCGCTTTCAAATCAGGAGGAGAAGATGGCCATGAGCCAGAAGATGTTGGAGATGGAAAGTTAGTTGGTGGCTTTGACTATCTCCGAACGGGCTCTTGGTGACGTTGTGCTTGGCGTCGGCCGGGAGAGCGCCTAGCTAACGCATCGTCTGGATGATGGCTGTTTCCAAGTGGATTCCCTCATTTCTAAGGGGTTTTGCTGTGGCGCTCACGCCGCTCTGACATTGGTCGGCTCACATTATGGTGACATTGACTTCAAGGTTGTCGGGCGAGGGTATGGGTCCGGGAGATCAAAGAGTGATGTCCTCGACATCGGTAGTGCCACTGCTCGGAGCCCTAAGATCCTTGCGAGCAAAATGTCGACAGCAAGCATTCGCCTCTAGTACTAGTCTTCTAGTGTGTGAGTGTTCTTGGTGCAGATGTTTTGACATGGGGTAGTGTGTATCTGGTACATTCACTTGTCGTCTAGTTATTATCAATTTTTCTTTTTTGCCCTTCTTTTTTAGTTCGGTTTGGAATGTGCTTCGTCTCTCTTAGTTTTATGCTCACGAGTGCACGAGTTAACCTTAGGGTGGCCCACCGGTTGATGATAGCGCGGTCCGTGGGAGCGGTGTGGCATCGAGGGTGGACAATAGATCCGGTTCGATGCAGAGAAAGAAAGATCCATGGCCTCCTTCATCCCATTCCTTTTGGCTGAAGCGAGTGTGCTTGTGACAAGGGGTGCGGTCGGTTGAAGTTCGGAACGAATCAGTCATTGGGATGACAGTAAGTAGTGCTACACCATGGGCTACATCGGCATGTGCCTATGAGCGTAGCCCCCATGAGTGAGTCGTGTCTGCCCACTAGAGCATGTCAGATCAAATCATTCGAGGGTTGGGTGCTATCTGATTTTTCTCTACGAGTTGACTCTAAATTTATGCGGCTATTGATGGACTCATATATGTACGTGGACGTGCTGAGGCGGTGGGGCTAGGGTCAAAATAGATGTGACTAACCGATGCACCTGAAGCTGCTGGTGAGCTGATCGACATAGCTTGGGGTGCTTTGAGCCCCCAAGCATTTGCTTGCGATGGAGTTGTAGTAGTCCTTGGGCCACGAGCTAATGGAGACACTTCTTCGCCGCTTGGGGCGGCCGTAGCTGGTGTGGGTTGGCCTCTCCAGCTGCCTTGGGCCGATCCTTGTCGACTCGATGCCCTTGAGGAGCCTGTGTGCCCCGAGGGTGGCTTCTTTGCTCCCGGCATGTAGTGGTTCTTGGTAGGGAGAGCTTGCACATTCTAGTGCTTTAGTCTTCTTGGCGCAACGGCGTCGCCATCACTGCGCCTCCACTTTTGGGTAAAGCAGACGCTTCTGGCGTGGGATTGTCGACTCCTATCGCTATGGAAGCTGGCTTTGAGCGCAACACGGTTCGATCCGCTCATCGCGGCGCGTAGTGCACTCGGGGAGCCCACTTCCTCGGATGCATGTGCTTTGGAGCGAAGGCTGGCAATCCTTCGAAGCATGTTGTGCAGCTAGTCTGCCATGTAGGATTGGATTCTGGTTCTGGGTTTGACCCTGCATGGTGTGATGCCGATTGGCCGCTTGATTTCTTACTACGATGCTGCGTGGTGGTGGGTAATTTCGTCATTTGTACGCGCCCTGAGTCATTGCACTCCACTGTCAGGGACACTATCTGGGGTACGTTTCTACTGTTAGGTCTAGTTTTGCCATACGGTAGGCCTGGATCGGGTAAGAGCTAGTGATAGGCGTTGCCCCATCGATTTGAGTGATCTCGTGGTTCCCTGTGGGGATACGGCCGCTGCGTGCCATTCCCCAAGCGAGGTCACCACGAGCCATGACCATCTGGCTTTCTAGGTGGAAGGCCTAGCCATGGCCAGTGATGAGAGAGGGCCCAGGCCCCCTTCACAGATAAACTCTGGGATGCAGCCCCCATGGATAGTTCTGAGAGTGTGCCCACCATAGGCCGCGGGACCTAGATTCCTGAGTTGGAGGCTTAGGCCATGGCCCAGGGTGGACGCGGGCATTGGCCCTTTGGTGTGGTTAGCCATGTGGTTCCCTAGAAGGATGTGGCCAGTCGAGGCCATTCCTTGGGCGAGTTTGCCCTGAGCTGTGGTCCTTTGGTTTCTCAGACGGGAAACTTGGTCATAGTTTGCTATGAACGAGGGTACTAGCCCCTCTAGGTGGGTGAACTCCGGTATATAGCCCCCGAGGGAAGTTCCAGAAGTGTGTCCATCACGGGGCATGGAACTCAGATTTCCATGGTGGAGGTCTGGACTGTGGCTGATGGAGGACGCAGGCGCTGGCCCGTTGGCACCGATGAACCTGTAGTTTTCACGATGGATGTGACCGTCGTGGGCCATTCTACCAGTGAGTCCACCAGCGGTGCGAGGAGCCATTGCTTCCTTCCTCAATCGAACGAGAGTGTGCAACTGTCCCCTACCTAGCGTGCCAACTATCGGTGTTTCGTAAATCGGACTAGTAAATTTATACGATTGCCGCGCTACTCTAGGAAGACGATGGTAGCATCCAATAGACAGGAGGATTTATACTGGTTCAGGACAAAGCCCTATGTCTAGTCTCAGAGAAGATTGAGTGTGTTCCTCGCTTGAATGATCTGAAGTTCTTACAATGGGGGTGCAAGAATGGCGAAAGAGGTGGTAGAACCAACGCTAGACGAGGGACAGCCCAAAAAGAAGCTCTAGGAGCGCTACTGCTATGGATGGAATGGTAGAGGATGAAGAATGTCAAGATATCCCAAGATGGGTGCCCTAGCCACCCTTATATAGAGTTCGGGACCAGGGCTCGTTACAAAGAGAAGGTTCCCCTGACCGAAGGGTCGAGAGCCTGAGGGAGGTCCTAGCTAGCTTGGCTTCCAAGCTACGCCGTCTTCTAGTGTATGTCCAGGCGTGGCTATCGTCATGGTCTTATGGCCACGTCGTGGCAAGGTCTAACGTGGTGCTACTGTGCCGACCGTGGCGGACACTGTAGGCACGGTGATGGTTCGTCAGCTATCCTGTGCAACGCGGCATCCGTAATGGTCTTCGCCGTTGTCTCTAGGTTTCTCGGGGCATCATACCCATAGTAAGCGGCCGTCCTGGGTCATTGTTCACCTGGTTGTTTCATGGGGCTAAGGGCCACGACCCCGATCGTTGGGGTCAGGGCACTTCGCTAGCCGGGGAGATCGTTGGGGTTAGGGCACTCCGCCATGGATCTCCTCCATAGTGGGTGGGATCGCACGTGCGTCCTGTCGGTCCGTATTTGGACGGTTGGTTTCGGACCCATTGCCACTGTTGTGCGGTGTTGTCTTGTTGGTGCAATATGACACTGGGTTGGCGTCTGACCGGGCTGAGGTGACTACCGTCACCTTGGTCCTTACGGGGTCAGTGCGGCGTGCTTGCCCCTGTCAGGGTAGGCTCGCTTGGCAAGGCGCGACCTCTTTCTCTCTCTTCCGGAGGTCGTGATGGAGAGAGGTCGTATGCCTTGCAAGCGTGGTGAGACCAAGGCAGGTGGAAGGGGTCGTGAATAATCTCGACCTCAGCGCCTGGCCTGACCTTGTTTGGTTTTTGCTGGGCCTCGATCATTTGGGTTTTTGCTAGCTGTTGCGTAGTAGGCCACGTGGCTTGCTAACCAATGTCTTGAGAGACCCTAGGTTTATAACCCCGACAGGTGGTGATGTCATCTCGCTTTCCGAGGAGTCAGAGGTTCATAATTTTGACCATATATATATATATATATATATATATATATATATATATATATATATATATATATATATGATGTTTATGACGTAACAATTATTATTAGATTAATCATGAAATATATTTTCTAAAAACTTATTAGTTAAACTTAAGATTCTTTGACGGCTAGTGAAGCGAGATTTACATTCTTTTTAGGGCGAAAGGAGTAGATGATTAACTAGAGGTGGTCAGTGAGCTAGGGCCACGAACCATTCTAGTAGTTTTTGGCAGTCTTGCTGCGATCGGCGATATTCAAAATCATAGTACGTAGACTATATCAACGATGTTCATTTAAACACTTCCAATAGTGTTTACAGCTGGTGCCTAGTAGTTTCCATGAAAGCATTGGAACATGAATCATACTTGCTTGCAGTTGAACGGCAAACAGTACCCCACATAGTAAACTTGTGGATCATAGAACAAATAAAGTAATGCACATACTGTGACGTACAATTTATTCGTTTTGCTATGCCTGACTCATCATTCGTTAAGCCAGTGATCTCTCCCAGACACAGATTATATTCAGTGTTTTTCACTGCAGGGTGCCAAGTAATTAAGCTGAACTCGCATCACCGTCGGTTCAAAACCCCCCTTCACTGCTAGATTTTGAACTGACAATAGCATACCGGCAGTGATGGGGTTGACATCACTACCGGTTCCTAAAAACCGACACTAACGTGGTTTCCAAGAAATCATAAAAATGAGCTAAAAAATAGGGAAATTCTATTTTATACCGGGAGAGAATCCATTAGACAGCCACTCGGTTGCGCATTACAATTCAAGTGTTTTTTCGTGTGAAAAATGCACGCTTCGTGGCCACTGGTGCTTGAACCCTGACCTCTTGCTTCGTGTTTTCGTCCCCTAACCACTCCACCAATGAGATGCTTGTGTCCAAAAAAGAAATTCATCCTAGCCATTTTATATTCATCTTATTTTGAAATGAGTATTTGGGACCATAAACAATTTCAAATGAAAAAGTTGTCAACTACAAAGTTTTATAACTCTTGAAGATCTACAACTTTGGTTTTGGTCATTTCTCCATCCAAGGTCATTTGAAGAATTTGAATTTCAAATATGAGAAAATTCAATCATAATTTTCTTTGGATAAATCATTTGAAATTTAAAAGTTGTCAACTGCCAGGTTGCACAACTTTTTGAGATCTACAACTTTTGTTTTGAGTGTTTCTCCATCCGAGGTCGTTTGAAAAAATTCAAATTTTAAATTTGAGAAATCAAACGTAATTTTCGTTAGATAAATGGTTTCAAATGAAAAAGTTGTCAACTACAAAGTTGCATAACTTTTCGAGATCTATAACTTTTGTTTTGATTGCTTCTCCATCCGAAATTCTCAAATACCACTACACACTTATGACTATGGAATGTATGCCTTTAGTTGGTATTAATTAACTTTTATGAAATCTTGCGAAACAGATAGAGTGACATCATAACGACTTCAAATAAGAAACTTGTAAACTACAGAGTTGCATAACTTTTCAATATCTATAACTTTTGTATTGGTCACTTCTCTATCCGAGATCCATAACTACCACTGCACACTCACTTATGACTATGGAGCATATAGACTCTTTTGGTATTAACTCTATAAACTCTTGTGGTGTATATTTGGATATCCAAACGATGCTAAATCAAAGAAGTTTGAACTACAAAGTTGTAGATCTCGTCGAGTACTACAACTTTGATATAAAGTTTGTATTCATCGGACATCATATGTGAAAGTTATGAACGTTTTCTTGTACCATATAACTGTCGGTTAAAAAAACCGACAGTGAGACCCAATATCCGACAGTTATAATACCAGTGTCGGTTTTACCTACGAACCGACAATGATGACCCAATATCAATGTCGTCGGATATGTCAAAAAAACCAACAGTAATATGCCAGGAGGCACTATCACTGTAAGTTTCTTAAAAACCGACGGAGATGAAACCGGCAGTGAATGTCACATCTGTAGCAGTGACCGAAACGCATCGATAATCCATAAGATGACACATTTGATACGGAACTTAGCTTAACTCTATAAGAACGAGCGACGTACGACGACGGCCCTGTTTCATTCACTAGTACGTACGCTAGCTTGATATCGTTGGAGTTTGGTGAAACTAACCATGCATCACCGGATCTGATACTGCATTACTTCCAGGACTGAACATTAATTCATCGCCGCCTTGCACGAAATCAGCATCCCATTTAATTAAACTGAGCCTGGATCTTTTTAAGAGCCCAGCAAGCTTCAGTTACCTACGTGACTGATAGTAAATTTATTGCAATTGCACCCTATATAAATAGCACTGCCTCACTACTCATTTCGCATCTCTCGCATTACGTACCGTCGATCGATCATAGTATCTGACGATCTCGATCACTAGCCAGGATCGTCAATCTGTCACTCACTTGCAATAATGGCTGCTCTGAAGATTGCCACCGTGTGCATGCTGCTCCTGTGCGTCGGCTCAGACCTGGCGCGCCCGGCCGTTTGCCTTGCATCATCCCCCGATGATCAGGAGGCCGCCGCGGCCGGCGCGCTGCTGCGGGAGCTCCTGGAGCGCGAGCTCACCCAAAAGCTGAGCCTTCTTGCCGAACAGCACGGCGGCGACGTTGGCGAGGTCTGCACTCCCGCGTGCCAGATCTGCCTGATAATCTGCGGGATCACCTGTGTGCTCAACCCCAACCCGGCAACCTGCTTCGCCAACTGCACCGTCGCCAACGGCTGCTTCAGCAAGACGCTGCCGGTCGCATAAGCCTGCATGCATTGCATTGAGTCAGCCATGTGTGCTGCTCGTCTCGTTAGATTGTGTCTAATTTGTATGTGCCCTGTACGGCGTGCTGATACAAGTTTACAATAAGAACCTGCTGGAGGCACCAGGTTGGCCCGTGCAGACGTCCGGGGCTGGACGGCTCTTGGGAACTGTAGTCGCTGCCCATCGTCCTGATGGTTATCAAATGAATGTAAATGTGCTTGTAAATGTGTTAAATTAGTGTCTTCGTTTGTGTGACTGTATAGTCTGTATGCAAGTAACAGTAAGCTGTTTTATGCGGATACTCTTAACGATGTACAATTACGTATATGTTATTTGCATTTGTTTTCTGTTAGAGCCGTAGGGGATACGAAATAGATCTTATCTATTTTCTACGCATAATTTAGGTCTAATAATATATATAGAGAGAGAGGGGAAAGACGTCTTGTTGGGAGAGAGGAGGAAGAAGAGGGTTCGGCTATTAGGGTTTTATATTGTAGCTAGCTAGGACACTGCCAGATTAAGACCTGACAACGTATTATTGAGATAGCACTGCCAGTTCACGCCACGACCCAATATTGGTATATCACTATCAGTTGTGGTTAGTGATACACCACATATCATTGCCAGCAGTGATATCACTGCTCAGTCGTGGCTTAACATAGTGTGGACATGGGTCTTCACTGCTAAATCAATAGAATCTCAATCATTGTCAAGTCTAGACTTATGACCGGACAGTAAAACCGAATCAATATCGGCTCTAGCACGTATGGCAGAAATTATGTATAATAGCACATTTCACAAAAAATAAAAAAAAGAAGCTCCACACAACACATCCGTCCGGCCAGGTGGACAAAAGCATATTAAACATTTAGTTCACGAAGTGTGGAATGGGAGAAGATGGCCTAAAAGGCTGAGCTTCACCATCAGTTTATTTAATCTTTCTTCTCGTTCTTTATAACTCAAAAACACATGTATATACTCACTCCGTTTCTTTTCACCTGACGTATTTGGTTTGTCCTAGGTTAAATTTTTCTATGTCAACCAAGCAAATGTAAATGCACATTCAAATGCAACATACAAATTCATGAGCTTGCTCCTCCTACTTATGGGCTTCAAATTTTAATTGATTCCCTTCTATTGCCATCTCTCTCATTTTCTCCCCGATTTCAATGCTTTTCTCCTCCTATCTTATCTTTATGAACTACTTCTCCCCCTTTGTCATTAATTGACACAAAAAGATGAGCACAACTTTTTAGATTGGTTGAGTTAGCCAACTTAAAATCAGTGGGGTGAATATATGTATGTGAGGATCATTAATTCACTTTGGTTCAATCTAGATTATTTACCAAAGAAATTTAACTCGGTTTGATCCAAGGACAAGCTTTGTAAAAGAACCATCCAATTTATAAGAGCACAAGTACAATAGCAATCACCGAAGCAATCGAACCATCATACGACCCATACAAACCCGGTAGTCCGATGAAATCATGAAGGATCTCAAATAAACCAACATACAAACCAATATCGTACATGATTCAACACAACCAGTCACATGTTACAACAGGTTCACAAATAGTTCTCATACATCAGAGTTTCAACAAAGTTATTACAACTCAAATTTAGAAGTAGCGGAAGCAACAAAGTTTTGAAACAACATCAAGATAGTTCAAATACATAGCCAGTTTAAGATCATCTCCAACAAAAGCACATAGAGCAGATGATATAGAATGACCATGCCCTTGGTCTTACTCTCCATCCACTACAGGAGTTATGCAATGCTTGCAGTAACCATGGTTCATCACGTCATCTGCAACAAATGAGAATAAACCCTGAGTACGAGAATGTACTCAGCTAGACTTACCCATCATAAACCAAAATAATAAGACACCAAGGAGTATGCATGGCTTTAAAGGTGGAATTAGCTTAACAATATTTTGCATAAACGCTTTAGTAACATAATATGGAGATTTAGTACCTCTAGCATCAATTTGAATACCTATTCAATTAAGTATCTCTAGATTAGCACCTATAATAGAGCAATCACTTGATTTAGCTAACAAGCATTAGTAACCATATCCGGTATCAGAATTATTTGAGCATCATCATAACCATCAAGTTTCCATTAAGTTACTCTACGTTACCGCTACTCAGTCAAGTTCTCACTATCCGAGAGAGACGGCGATTCAAATCGATTCCTACCCAGCTGGGGAATTTATTCCTAACACAAACCAAGGCACACCCCATGTAGGTAGCCTCAGGTCACCTTTGGTACAATTCAGGACTAACTCGCGGGTCCAATCAGCGACGCACCCTCAGATATTCTACCAATCTACCAGGAAGATCGGGATCCGGTCCTGCCCTTGGACTCACGCCATTGGCTCTCCACACATCCTTACTACCTTCAGTGTGCGCACTATCACTTATCGGGGCCCGACCTGAATTGAGCTACTCGGCTTCGCGGTCGTATCATCGGATCCGGTCAGCTAAGTGCTAGGCATACGTTCAACATGACATGAGGACGTACAACGAATCGATCCTTAACCGACACAGACGGGGATAGATAGGAACCCAAGACCTCCATGCCTTCTTGCTTTTCTATCACGATCCTGCCCGGTCTCCTTTATTCATTGACACATGGTTATATTCCACGCTAGCACATATAGCCAACCTTGATTAGTTATCAGCCTATATCATGCAGGTGATAGGGAATCACCCGACTCCTACCGACTAAGCATGGCTAAGCATATATTCGATCCTAAACATATATAGGATTCAAGATATATATATATAGAAGACATATGCAGCAAGTGGTTCCAATCAAATACTAGTACTTAATGCATCAACATAAAAGGACTCAAGTTGATAGTTTGAAAACATAGGAGGCTTATAATGTTTTGAGGCATGCCTTTCACAAAGGTTGAGGGCTGGTGATCGGGGCACTCAGGCAACTGTTCACCATCGGTCTCGCCTTCTCCTAGGACCTCTTGTTGCTGCACTTCTTGATGCTCTTCCTAGGGATCGGCCTCATACTCCAACACGGTGATTTCTTCCGTCGCACCTATTGCATGCATATGCAAAAAGTGAGAATCATGAATGCATAAGAAGGGTCATGGATGACATATCATGATAATGTGCATGGTTAAATAATAACTATCGTATTAGGTCATTAGGACGATAACAAGGTTAAATTTTTATTTACTGAGTAGGTGCATATCTCTTCTCTAGAAATTTCAAGAATCCACACGAAGTCCATTTCTGGACCACAACACAATAGCTACAAGTTTAGATCATAACTGGAGTTCTACTCAACTAAATGCTATGATCCTAGACTTTCTGGAAAGCTTATAAAATTTCCTTCAACTTGTTATTAACCATTTTTACAGCAAACTCCATTTTGCCTATGCAAAACACCTATCAACAGCATTTCTAGGCTACTTGAGAGCTGTTTTTGAGCATGCTATGCACCGAATTAGGTTTTGACCCAAAAATAAAAGTTGTTACTCTAGTCAAGTACTACAACTTTGCTTAAGGGTGTACAACCATGCAAACACCTTATGCTATAGTTCAACTTAGGTCAAACATACAACTTGAAAATGGTAACTTACACTATAACCATGACATAGAGGCCAAATTGGTCTAAGTCATGAATACCAAAGTTGTTCCATGTGACATTCTAAACATGTTTAAAGTACCCCTAAGGTCCCCCAAGCATTTTATACATTGGTCACATGTAAACCCTAGCATATGTAAAACATTTAGTGACAAATACATGTGATATAAGCAATCATAGAGATAAAATTTGAGATGCTCATGCTCATGAATGATCAATGATGCTTGTGCTCATGCAATGCCAATGCCAAATGCATGCTTAACACCAGGGTGTTACAAGCTTCTTCACACATCTCTCAATGGTTATCCTATCCATGTTGAGTTAAACACTTTTAGCCCATTTTTTAGATTAAACACTAGGTTCACAAGCCCACAAACATGTCACATGCTACCACTAGATCATATCAAGCATAGAAGCAATAGTTGTACCATACAAGCATCAAATTCATTTGATTTTTATGAATGAGCCTAATAATTAAACATGTGGAATGACTAGATGCACTAAACATGTCCTTAGCAAAGGATGTATGCATGTCAATCAACTTTTACCTTACTTTGCTCGAAGGAGAGTCATGTCATATATGTGGGGGTGCATCAACATATATTTGAGAAGTCAAGTATGTTCAATTCATTCCTTAACTTGCAAAACCTTTTCTCATCAAGTGGCTTGGTGAATATATCGGCAAGTTGATCTTTGGTGCCCACAATCTCAATTGAAATGTCACCCTTTTGTTGATGGTCTCTTATGAAATGATGGCGGACATTAACGTGCTTTGTTCTTGCATGTTGAACTAGGTTGTTGGTGAGCTTCAAGGCACTCTCATTGTCACATAACAATGGCACTTGTTTGAACGTCATTCCAAAATCATCCAAAGTAGCTCTCATCCAAAGTAATTGAGCACAACAACTACCGACGGATATGTATTTGGCTTTGGCGGTTGAAAGTGCAACACTATTTTGCTTCTTTGATGACCAAGACACAAGTTATCTTTCCAATAATTGACATATGTCCGATGTGCTCTTTCTATCCACTTTGTATCCTGTATAATCGGAGTTCAAATATCCAACTAACTCAAAGTTGACCCCTTAGGATATACCACAATCCAACATTTTGTGTATACTTAAAATACCTCAATATTCTTTTTGTTGCCTTCAAATGACTTTCACTTAGTGAGGCTTAAATTCTAGCACACATGCATACACTAAACATAACATCCGACCTTGATGCGGTCACATAGAGTAGGCTTCCAATCATAGACCGATATAACTTTTGATCCACCATATTACCACTAGCATCATTATCCAAATGCTCATTTGTCCCCATAGGTGTATGAATAGCTTTAGCTTCATCTAGTTCAAACTTACTTAGCATGTCCTTGATGTACTTGCCTTGACTCATAAAAGTACCATTCTTCATTTGCTTGGTTTGAAGACCAAGGAAGTAACTAAGCTCTACAATCATGGACATCTCAAACTCATTTTTCATCATGTTTCCATACTCCTCACAAAAAATCTTGATTGGTTGATCCAAAGAGGATATCATCCACATATATTTGTAATACAAACAAGTCTTTGCCAATCTTCTTAGTGAAGAGAGTGGTGTCAACCTTGCCCATCTTGAACCCTTTAGAGAGTAGGAAATCCCTCAACCTCTTATACCATGCTCTTGGTGCTTGCTTCAAGCCATATAGTGCCGTCTTCAACTTGTAAACATGGTTGGACTTCTTGTTATCTTCAAAACTACGTGGTTGCTCAACATAAACCAACTCATTGATGTACCCTTTGAGAAATGCACTCTTCACATCCATTTGATATAGCTTGATGTAGTGGGCACAAGGATAGGCTAACAAGATCCTAATTGTTTCCAATCTTGCAACCAGGGCATATGTTTCACCAAAGTCAAGACCTTCAACTTGAGTATAGCATTATGCTGCCAATCTTGCTTTATTCCTCATCACTACCCCATCTTGATCTTGCTTGTTCCGAAAGGCCCACTTGGTTCCAATCACATTATGATTCTTAGGCCTTTCTACCAATTCTCATACTTGATTCCTTGTGAAGTTGTTCAACTCTTCATGCATAGCATTAACCCAATCAACATCATTCAAAGCTTCATCTATCTTGGTTGGTTCAAATGATGACACAAATGAATAATGCTTATAAAATGAAGCTAATCTTGATCTAGTTTGCACACCAGTTGTAATATCTCTAATTATATGATCCAAAGGATGATCTCCTTGCAATATTGGTTGGTTGGAGGACTTGCACTTGGTTGGTCATTGGATTGATTCACTTGAGATGAACTAGCTTGTTGATCTTGAACTTGGCATTGATCATGAGCACCACTTGTACTAGCTTGACTTGTACCAAATTGCACATTTGGAGAGGATAGCACTTGATCTTTGTCATCTTCTACATCTATCGCCTCTCTAGGCCCACCAACATCCATGTTTTTCATTGCATTTATCAATTGAGTGCCTCTCACCTCATCTTGATTCTCATCTTCATCTTGGAAATCCTTAGTTTAATAAAATTCAACATCATGAACCTCCTCAAGAGTACCACTAGCCAAGTTCCAAACTCTATATGCTTTGCTTGTAGTGGAGTATCCAAGAAAGAACCCTTCATCACATTTCTTGTTAAACTTGCTTAATCTAGTGCCTTTGTTCAAGATATAGCATTTATAACCAAACACTCTGAAGTATGTAAGGTTGGGCTTTCTTCTATTCAATAGCTCGTATGGTGTCTTCTCCATCATTGGGTGACAATAGAGGCGGTTGCTACAATAACATGCCGTGTTGATTGCTTTGGCCCAAAAAGATTGACTTATATTGTACTCACTAAGCATAGACCTTGCCATGACATTGGATATTGCAATAGGTTGAAGTTGAGTGATTCTACTAGCATAGACAATAGGTTGAAGTTGGGTGATTCTACTAGCAACACATTTGAAATGCTCATGTCATTGGATATTATAATCTTACCAAGCCCTTTGACCTTGCCTTTACCATTGTCACCAAATGTGATACTATCAAACTCATTGTTGCCACTTGTGTTGATTGAATTAAACATTCTTGAATCACTGGTCATGTGTTGCATGCACCCTCTATCAAGCACCCAATGTCTTTCTCCGGCTATAATTGACCTACAAAAGAAGATCAATTCTTTTTAGGTACCCAAACCTTTTTGGGTCCTTGAAGGTTAGAGACCAAGCTCTTTGGTACCCAAATGACTTTCTTCTTTGAGCCCACAATTGGCATACCAACAAACTTAGCATGCACACCATTCACAACCTTGGTAAGCAAATGACAAGAATCAAACTTGATTAAGGATACATTAGCATGTGATTTCTTGTTTCTGCAATATTGCTCTAGGTGCCCAACTTGATTGCAATTAGCGCAAAACCAACAATTGCCCTCCACAAAACTAGTCTTATGAGTTGCGAAGGCTGCCTTGTCTTTCTTAGGGGTTGTTGGCATTTCTTAGCGCAATCACCTAGAGTGGAGGTTTTAAGTCTGTCATCGGCAACAGCGCCAGAAATGCCTGTTGAGATTTCCTAACACCATCACTAAGGTTGACTTAACCTTAGCGACGCCACCAAAAACACCAACAATGATAGTTCTTAACGATTACAGAAATATCTACAAGCGCATGGATCTATTGTTGTAACATTTCACCTGAAAGTATTCAGGGTATTGTTATTTATATTTTTCCAAAGGAGGGCAAGGTATAAGAGTCTAGCATGGGCATGAACAAGATTATATACTTGTATAGTGGACCAATAGTTCATGACAGGGGTAAAAACGATATATCAAGCATAGTGGACACACATCTAAGCCAAACTCTAGGATAAAAGGAAAACAAAGAATAAAAGAATATTCTTACATGGAGCCGGCAAGTTCTAATATAGCCGAGCAAAGAACAGTTGATGGTCATACAAGTTATATGATTAGAGTTAGAACTAAGTGTGAGATGGATAGGGAGATCTTCGAGCACTAGTCTGCCAGCAAGCGCGAGAGACTTTAAAACTCCTACACACTACCTAAACATGGGAGATTACAAGGGACAGATAGGGCTATCACCACTTACCGCCTACCCCTCAACCGTGGGGCATCATCATATCTGAAGGTTCCCGTGCACCTGAGCACCATGCCCATGTACAAAGAAACTACCCATATCCCCTGGGACTCCGACCCTATAGATCGACAAGCAAGAATATGGGCAAACCCAAAGGAATGACGAACCACCACCTCAACCCTAGCTCTACTTCTACTTATACAAGTCATATGAATGATTAAGCATGAAGT
Source organism: Miscanthus floridulus (assembly GCF_019320115.1). Taxonomy (NCBI): domain Eukaryota; kingdom Viridiplantae; phylum Streptophyta; class Magnoliopsida; order Poales; family Poaceae; genus Miscanthus; species Miscanthus floridulus. Next base: position 78,726,459 of record NC_089583.1, read on the forward strand.
TGAACGTGTTAAGATCATAACACACAAACTATATGCTAGTTCATATATCATGATTATAACAAGGCAACTATACTTTAGTTCATATGCACTACTACTATATAAATGATATGAGAGCAAGACTTTGGAAGAACTCTTCATAGTATTATTCATACCAAGATGTCACTCTTCTTCCAAGGAGACAAGCTCTCCAAGTAGCTCTTACCTACTCACAAAAGTACAACTAAAACAAAAAGAGTACAAGAGATGGTAGTGAGGTGCAAGGCTCCAAATGGTTATGTGTTGAGAATGGTGAGCACCCTCTCTACTTATACTAGTGGCTTGGTCGGTTTGGCACTAGAAAATAAGGAAACACCTAGGAACCGCCTATGCATGGCGGCATGCAACCGCCAGAGAAGCGTGGGACCGAGAGGCGGCAGCTGGGGTGCGGCCACACCGCACCTGGTGGGCCCACCTCATGATCGCCTTCACGTGATTGGGTTCCTGGGTGGGCTTGGACCTTGTCCACGTCGGTGCTTGGCCCAGATTTGATGTGTAGATGGGCTTCTTCATGTATTTCCTTTGCGCATTTCTAGATTACGCTTTCTACTTTGTGCCTTTTGCTTGGTTTTGTTTATTTTCCACTTGTATTCGAATGTGTGTCCTGCAAAACATGTTTTCTCCAATACAAGTGGAACTTGGTCAATAATAAAGGCATATGTGTCAAAAGATTGTTTATTGCTCCAGTTTTGGACTTTATTTGGCGGTCGGATTCGATCGTTAGTGACCACCAACAAATCCCCCAAACTTAACCTTTGCTCATCCCAAGCAAATAGCTAAGTACTTGGTTGTTGATCAGGAGTTGCTTCTATGCCAAATATATTTCATAAGTGACATGCCTATAACAAAGTATTCTAAGAATTCAAATAAGTTGGTATTTTATCCACCCTTTTACCTTGATCCCTGTGGGGCGTATAGATTTTCCAAGTTCTTGGGCGGTTGCAAGATAGAACGGTTATAACAGAATCACCAATCATTCATTCCTCGATTAACCATCTATCCAAAGTTTTTATGAATTTTGTAAAACAAATCTAAGTTCCTCAAATGATTCTCTCGATCGCTCAAAGTGTATGAAACCTCACCAAGGCATTTGATATTTTGCCTTCTTTTTCATATCCTACCACTAAGGCTTTTGAGTGAAGTTTTGGGTAGGTATGAAAGTGGGGCATACTTGCATCACATATTTTGCTAAGTCAAAACCGGACCTCAAGGAGATGCAAGTCATGTACTTTGATCAAGACGTGCGAGTGTGTGCAATTTTTATAACTTCCTAATTCTAAATATTTTTGGTACTCCTTTGAATCATGAATCTCTCTCTTTTTGAATGAATGCCTTTTATTTGAATGTATGGGCTATCTGTTTACACAAAAAATTGGTAAGCTTTCTCTAGAAAGGAAGAGATCAGTCGATAATGTCGAAAGCAAGAAAAATCTCCTAATTGATGTATATTTATGAGCCGGCTGAGAAATATTCTCTAGTACATTTTCTGAGAAGCCTCACGTACGAGACCTCTTTACGTGAAGCAGCAAAGGAGATATCTTTGGCAGGAAGTTGGATTTCAGCAAAATATCAAACATCTAGCGTCACCTGTACATATCGAAGTGGGCAACCGGCAAGGCAAATAGAAAAGGCTGAAAGCCCAAGTGCTATACGAGCTATGCTTGACTTGGATACCAGCAAGATTGAAGCAGAGGAGATATACATGTATACGTGATCATTAGACTTGCATGTTTGGCTATTATGGGTATTCATGCAAGTGTGGCCAATTAATATATTTGGCCAGTTATATATGGTAAGACTCACGTGCAAGGCTAAACAGATCAACTAATGAAGAAGGAATATTTTAATATTGTTTGGCCGGGCTGCATAAGGAAATAAATCAACATATCTTTAGATGGAGACACGAAGCTTCCAGACTCCTAACTGCTGACGTGATGAGGATGCATGATAAGTCCAATTAGAAATATACGAATACGTGACTGGAGGCGAAATGAATATTATTTTATCGACGTCCAAGTGCACATCAAGGATGAGAAGCAAGGACATGTATCATGTATATGCGTATACAAGGCCGGCTAGGTGTCATACATGGACACGTCAGTCAAAAAAAGCTATGTTTAGTAACAAGAATCTGTCCATGAGCCGCATGCATTTTCAAGAAGCCCAGATGCCACATGATTATATTTACTTAGGTGAGGAGGAAGGAAGGGAAGTCAAATCGGACCTGTGTTGAAATACATGGCAGCATGGTGTGGTTACAAACAAGATAGAGGTTCAGAGGATTAATGTGCATGCATGTGGGGTCATTGTATCTTAATGTGCATGCATGTTAGGCAAGCCCCTTCAGGACTCTTATCTGCCCAGGGTATAAATATAAACACCCAGCCATTGTAAAAAACAACGAACACTCAATCAATACAACATTTCCGGCTTTCGACATCGCATTAGGAGTAGGACTACTGTAGATCTTGACGAGTTCTTCAGCAAACAGGGCTGCATCAACTGATCGACCTCCAGTTTGCTTGTGAGTACCATCACGATTTGTATTATGCTTATAAAGCTGCATCAGCTGATTGATCTTTTATGAGCCATAATATAAGTTAGTTATCGATCTGTATCATAGTTTACAAGGACATGTTTTATTAATTATAACAAAATCACCTGATTGAGATAGAGATAGATCGACATCATATCATCTTAATTGGTGGTTCTCTGATCTAGTCACGCTTTAAATCTTATAATTGATGGCTTAATTCCGCTAGATCAACTGTTTTATCTCTATTCCAATCAAACATAGTATGCATCCAAAGATATGTTTTAATCTTGAATAAACTCACTAGTTAATGAGATCTAATTTAATGACACTATAGCTGCATCGATCCGATCGAACCTCACTGGTAAGACTTTAGATTAGAAATTATCGATTAGTGGTCTTGTTCATTATCAAGACATGTACTCTGTTTGTTTGCTATGACTGCATCAGCTATTTTAGCCGATTTGCCTATACTCTCACGCATATAACATGTTTTCATGAATCTGTCAACATATAGATGGTTTTATAGATTATTTGGCTTTAGATTGTTATCATTATCATAGCTGCATCGATCCGATCGAACCTCACTATTGATGTTAATATATTAGATTCAAACTGTTTGTAGATTCATTTATGTTAGACAGTCGATTTGTTCGCATGTTATACTCTTTTCAATAAACTTATCGGCTCGACATTTTATATCGATCATGTTCTATTTAGCCGATGATGCTTTCTGATGTTCCATGAGCATCAGTTATTTTGATTCATATCATTATCATTTAATATTAGCCGATAATCCTTGATTTAAAGATCTTCTTTTCATGGATACGCTGGATATCGACTATTTAGTCGATAGCCTTATTGAATCGGCAATCTAGCATCGCATTTGGAACGGTCTGGTGCAACACCAACATGTTCCACCTTAAATTACTGATAAGATTTTCTCTCCTTGTCAATTGCAGGTCAAATTGACTGGCACGTCGTTGGGTTTTCAGAATCGACTGGTTTTGTATTGAAGCCAAGCAGATCTCTGGTCTCGTTCCACTTAGATCATCCGGTTTGCTATGTGTTGATCACATCGCCACATTTTTGTGTCAACACACTTTTTGGCACGTTCAATGAGACCATAATTGTTTGATTAGAAGGCGGCCGAAATTGATCATTATGCTGAATCTTCAGGACTATTCTGAGAACATCATCTATATCGTTAAGATTTGCCACTACACGAAGCCTAGAAGCCAATCTTGTTGTACGTGTCATCTGCAAAGGGCTGGTTGTGGCATGTGTCAACACGTTGACACTCGGCTGCTCCTGCACCCCACCGCTCGGAGAATTATTATGCTGTTTGGCTAAGGAGTACAGAGATAGCTGGACGTATGATTAAGAAGCATCCCATGGAAGGTTACTAGAGTGCTGCGTGCTGCACTAAATCAGAAATCTATTGAGCATAATTTATAATACAGCTGAACATATATGTGTTCGGCTAAAAGGCAACATGTCAAGAAGAAATATACAAATAGAGCATCCTTATTGACTAGACATAGTGCAATCAGGCCAAGCAATAGAAAGAAAAATTCTTGACTAGTAGGAGGTCCACTTCAACGCCATTGGTAATCGTCTCATCAGACTTCATCATCTGCACTGCCAAAGTGCGTGTCATGATTAGCTTCTACAGAAGGAAAATATTTATATGTCATCTAGAGAGCAATCACATCCGAGTCGGTATTCACTCGGGCTTTCTCATTGACAAAAGAAGGTGCAAATCTAAGATTTCTATAAGCAGAGAAGAAGGTCATCTCCATCGACCCTGAATTTTCCTACTATTACGGCTACTGAGCCGATTGCTGGCCCTATTGAGCAAGGAGACCAGGCTGATGATATTGACGGACCAACTGGAGTTATTTAGGAATCGGCTAAGGTACAGATGCAAATCGCAACAAATGTCTAGCCAATCACTTCTAAAAAAGAATTGGCTGTGAAATTAGCAAATCTCTTCACGGTATAGTGTCATGCATGCATATATACACGTTCGACATATAATGGAAGAAGATAGCAAGTGTGTATATGTCCATGCCTGCTTCTCAAAATACGTGAGGATGATTAGTTGCTCAGAAGAAAGTCATGCACATACAAAGGATTCCTGTTTTAGATTGCTAAAGACCGTAGTGTATCCATGTATAAATAAGAATCGGCTGCTCCGCTCATCTGCATCGGCTAATCCTTCCCTCCCATCGGCTAATTTGATTTTGAGATAAATAATTAAAGCCGAAGGCAAGATGATCAGATACCATTGACATGACTACTGTATGCGGAAGAAGCTTGCAAAATCTCACTTGATCGGCGGTGGCTCTGCCGGGTTGTCCGAAGAAAATACTAATGAGATTAATATATTCATCAGCTATGAACGCATCCTTAGTACAGATATTTCTGAAGGTTCATGTTACAAGATTAAACAGCCAATAATTATATTTCAAAATAATGATATCGGCTTGGAAGATCATGAATAAATTCTATCGACTCATCAGCTTGCATGAAATCCTAAGTGGCCTCCAGGTTGCCTACCGGCTTGTACAAAATAAATATAGCTTATCGGCTGTAAAATCTAATTAGCCAATGGAGTATTAGTTGAATGGAGTTATTTTATTGAGTAGCTAATAGCTGGTGGAGCATGGTCACATAATGAAGAATAAGTTGGAAAGAAGAATGATGTGGACCCGAACAGATCATCAGCTGTGCCGGGAGAGCAAGAGTGCCAAGAAAAATCCACGCGCTGATCGGCAAGCTACACCAACTGCAACTTTCACTCTCTGGGCATATCGTACCAACAGGTCCCTGAGAAAAGGAAAGCACCGACGAAATGTGGCAGTTCGTTGGCCTCCTGCCGCTGTTCGATCCACTGTGACACGACAACATGGAAAACAAGGCCGACAATGGACAGTCCGATCAACAAGGTGGACGAATCCGCTGGGATGTTCCTAGAGTGCAAGTACGAGAAGTGGCTAGACACATCTATGGCATGGCGGCGATCGCGTGAACAAAAGGTCGGCACTGAAGAAGATGGACATCAACATCATAGTAAGCGATACGATGGATACTGCCCAGAGTGCGTCCAACATCGTACTGATGAACCCGTACTGAGCGTGATCATAGGCACCGTGATCGCCAACTACACCAGTTACGGCGAGGCTGAGCGAGAAGCGCTAGCCACGGTGCAGAGGATGATGCTGCATGGCCCCAACCAGGCCACCGCCAATTCCAATTTCTTTGGCAACAACCAGGACTGCCATGAACTATCAAAACTTGCCTTGCAGGTTGCAAAGTACGTCGAAGTAATCAGGTTCAGGGAGCTGCACATGTTCAAGAGGAATCAAGAGTCCAGATGCATCACGTTGAATTGAACTCCATCTGTTGCTCACCTTCATCGTCTCCAAGAACAGATATATAGAGATCGGATGGGGAGGACAGTACGAGCTCAGTTTCCACTTCGGCTGATGCATCAGGTGATGGAACCATTCGGCCTAGCAGACACAACATGGCCGGTTCATGTAGAGCTGCCGCTAACAAAGGTGTTTCAGCAGTGGACGACCGTGTGTAACGTGTAGAGCCTCGATATACCAGTGGTGTTCTGAATGCAAAATCGACTATGTACAGCTTGTGATAGAACCGCCCAATTTATACAAGATCAAGTACGGTTGTCCCCGTTTAACACGTTGATGTGCGCATACTTTCACTTATATAAACCCGGTAGTCCGCCGAGTGTCACGAATGACCTCGGTAAATCAACATCATAACTAAGATCGCATGATTAAGCAAATACACATCATATACATAGAGTTACAATGGAAATAATATTACAAATGGTTTCACAAATAATAGTACAAGTTTGGGTTTCAAAACCGGTTAAGGAAAAACAACATAGCTTTCAAATGATTACATTAATATAAGTTCCAAATACATTGCTAGCATAAGTGACATCCTTCGACAAAAATATATAGATGAGAAATAAATATAGAGTCACTGAGCCCACCAGCGGTTAGCCACCATTTTCAGCGGGCCAAAAACTTCAACTGCAACATGGTGGGATAAACTCGGAGTACTCGAATTTACTCAGCTAGACTTACCCATCATAATCCAGAAATAAAATGACTTCAAGGATCATGCAAGGCTTTATAAGTGGAGCTAGCTTGACAACATTTTGCAAAAAAAGCCACTAATTCAGCTATACATTTTATAATTCGGTCATCAAGTTAATTATAGCTATTCATCTCTAGATTAGCAACTAATCTGTGCCAAACATGTGGTATATCATTTAGTAGCATAAAAATAGTAACCATAGCTGGTGTAATAATTTTATGTTCATCGTAACCATTATATTTCATAATTTAATTACTACGATGCTGGGACTAGTCGAGTTTCTCACTATCCGGGAGAGACGGCGATTCGAATCGATTTCAACCAGCTGGGAATTTACTCCTAACACAAACCCAGACATACCTGTGCCAAGGTAGTCTTAGGTTACCTTTGGTACAACTCAGGTAAACATTTCGTGGGTTCGATCAGCGCCGCATAATTAGGGACAACCAGCTGCTAGGATAATCAGGACTACCCTGCCTTTGGGCTCACGTCTAGTTCCCCACACATCCTTACTACCATCCAGAGTGCGCACTCTTATAGAACGGGGTCCGACCTAAGTTGAGCTACTCGGCTTCACGGTCGAAACGAGTTATCCGGCTAGCTAAGTGAGAGGTATGTGTTCAATCTCGACAGAAGCGCCAGCAATGGTATGGTCCTTAATCGACATAGACAGGATAAAACATGCACACAAGACCTCCATGTCTTGCTGCCTCTCAGTCCCCAGATCCCGTCCAGTCTCCGTTTATTCATCATCACATGGTTATTTTTCATGATAGCAAATATAGCCAACCATGCTTTGGTATCCACCTATATCTCGCAGGTGACAGGAAATCACCCGACTTCTACCGGTCTAAGCATTGCTAAGCAAACATTCGATCCTGGACCTATATAGGGTTCAAGATATATTTCTAGACAAGGTAGTTCTATGCATCAAGTGTTTCCAACTAACTCTTATAACCTAATGCATCAAACATAAAGGACTCAAGTGATGTTTGTAAAAATATAGGAGGCTTAGAATGCTCGGGGGCTTGCCTGGGATCCAATACTAGGTCAGTGTTTGTTAGATGACACTCACTTGGCGAGCATCTCCCATCTCGATACTTGCTTAGTCCTTCCATCTTCTGGATGGATTCACCAAACTCCATCTTCGAGTTCGGCTCCAACATCACGTCCTTCACGTGGTGCATGCAGTGTACCTAAATGAGGTGCAACAATGCATACGTATGAATGCATGGAAGTGCAACACGTAAAGCATTCATAAAAGTACACCAAACCAATGTAAGCACGTAGAGCTATTTGACTTAATCATCACTCAAGCATAACATAGGAGATGGCAAGCACATCAAGCATGGCACCCAAATTACTTGTGTATAGCCATGGCAAGTATTCATCAATCGATGTCAACTTAACATGTTTAACCAACCAGGGCAAGCTAAAGCAATCAACCTACACATGCAGTTCCTAGACAGTAGCACAACAGTCATTTGTTTCAGTCATAAATAGAGATTCTGGCATCCAATAAAGGTGGTCCTAGACTTTCTAGAAATCAAAAGAAATTGTCTACATCTTTGTTATTTACACCTAGAGCTGATTTAAAGGTACATGAATGCACATGATGATCATGATAATTATGATTAGCAACATGTATGATCGGGTCATGACAATAAATATTGTGAACATGATCAGTACCACTGTCGTAGCTATGTCTGTCAAAAAGTGGTGGTGATGAGATGTGCACCAATGTGTAGATAGAGCTATAACTGGCGTTGATCTAATACTAACCACCGCCGGTCAAGCAATGAGCAACATTCTTAGAACGATCGTCAGCGCCGATTCAAACAAAAAGCCAGCATTGATCAAGTACTCATCAACGCTTGATCAAACAAACAAACGGTGGTGATGAATTACATATCACCGCCGAGTTGGCATACTGATCGGTGGTGACCAAATGCCATCACCGCTGGAACCAACCTGTGCGACTATGACTAGACGATCACAGTCGCATCACACACCAAACCAACGGTGTTAACATATTTTCACCGCCAGTTTTAAATCGGCGGTGATGAGGTGGGTCATCACTGCCAATATATCACCACCGAGTGTCAAATCCGGTGATGGTGGGGGTTTCAAACTGACGGTGCAGATGTTTCTGTAGTAGTGTTGGGATAGAAATATTATATAGAACAGTACACATAAGAGAAGTGAAGAGTTCTGTTCGTTCATACACATAATCCATTATTTTGCAATACATCAAACATCATTTGTTTTGCAGCTCTTTGTGGTGCTCCCCAGTTCTTGTCATCGTCATCTTTTCTCAAAGTTGAGATTCATGATGGCAAAGGAGAACAAGGTGGCAAAGAATATGCTAAAAGCCACGACAATGGCAGTGGCCTGCCCTAGCCAGCTGTGCTTGAAGTCAAAGTAGTCCTCTAGGAATACATTCACACTCCTGCCATCTTCCATGGGTGTGGTGATGTCACCATATTGCGAAACAAGCCCATATAATGTCCACACGACAGGGCATATCCAACAGTCCCATCTCCACTAGATCGGTGTTTTCTTCATGTAAAAAGAAGTCTAGAACACAAATGAGACATGTGTTTCTAATAAGAGGAAAAGATAACATAAAGTTATGGCACTTACAGGGCGGGGGATAAAGAACCCTGAGAAGAGGTTCCAGATGTTGTAGAATGCCGTAGAGACAATGGAGGCTATGTGGTAATTTGGCGTGAGGCCGACGCCCATCATGCCATAAAATGTGAAGTAGAGCAGTGTGAAGTACACTACTACAGATAGGCTATGTAGGGGCGGCTCATGGGTATTTGTAGGGACGGTTTGGCCAGCCGCCCTTACCAAAGCATGGCTACAAATCGGCGATTTGTAGGGACGGTTCCCAGACCGTCCCTACAAATTGATTTATAGGGGCGGCTGGTGTTATCAGCAGCCACTGCAAATCGATTTGTAATCGATTTATAGGGGCAACTGTAGTACCAGCCACCCTTATAATATCTATTTGTAGGGGCGGTTTAGTCTAGAACCGCCCCTACAGTACATTTTTCCGCCAAAAAAATTTAAATTTACAATTCAAATTTGACCAGAACACATATATATATAATTCAAATCTAACCAGAACATATATAATTCAAATCTGACCACAAGCACAAGACTATTATATAAACTACAATTACAAGTCCAATTCACAAGAATATATATAATCCATCATTAAATAGACATAATTCACAAGTCTAATTCGTTCCACTTCTCCCTCCCCTCTCTCTGGCACACGGTGCACTGGGTGAACGGGGCTATGGCGCTCAGCGTAGGTGTCCCACAAGGTAAGACCAATATCAAATTCCATACATATTGTTATCAACGGCCTAGAGCTAGCCTTTCAGTCTCACGAAGGTGTTGGTACTGAGAATTTCTACTTAAGTCAGAATCTTAGTCATGGTAGGTGCCTTTGACATGTACAATCTGGTCTAATATGAAGTTGCAAAGGTCACCGATGAGCTCTAAGAGTTGGTCATCCTTGTATGGGTCTCTTTTCATTTCTTTCTTTTCTTTCCACTACAAGAGAATAAGTTTTGGTTTAGTATTTCATACCATGTGCGAAGTTTTTATACTAACATAAATAGTAATGGTTATGTTGTAATGGAACTTATGATGCTCTGAACCAACTTTAGAATACATGAAAATGGGAACAATCAAGAAACGTATTATCAAGGAGCAAACTATTGCATAGTTAAGGCTCAAAAACAGGGAAGTGAAGCGGCTATAAAATTTGAGGGCATACGCAAATCTAGAAAAGAATTTTTGAAAAATTAACAGGAGACAATGGGGATAGCTCATACAAGATCATGTGAAGAAATTACAAATAACAATAATAAAAGAAGCAAGTCTGTTTACCTCTAGATGGAAACAATTCAAAAAGAGGGGAATCCCAATTATTACGCCTATCTGGCTTCTCAAATCTCCTTACAAGATCTTCAAAAAATAACTCCGATGAAGGTTGCTAACTCCGATGAAGCTATATTGCTGGCGAATCCAGTGACAGTCCATCAGAAAAAGAGGAGACCATCTAAAAGTTTCAACCTCATCTCGTGATTCTTTCAAAAAATAACTTCTACATATAGAACATATATAAGGGCATCAAGAAGTAGTCAGCTGCTAAGAGGTTCATCACGTCCAGGCCTACCCTTTTGAGTAAGCATACCCTACCCTTTTGAGTAAGCAATTAACTTGAAGTATATTAAGCCAGCATGCATCTCTTATGAACCAAGTAATCTGATGCGCTATTTTAACTTGAAGTAAAGCATTCATCATGATCTACCCAAAAGCACACATGATAGGGACTGCATGTTCTCTAGAAGACTGAAATATGGTAGAGTGCAATTTTATGTTAATCCACCCAGATGGTATGATACCTGGTCCAACTCCATGGTACCAGTGTCCTTCAATTACATATTTTGTTCAACACATTACTGCATACTACAAACCTTACATATTATCATATATATGATTGAATTGCATATAGTAAAACAATTTCTGTAACCAAGCATAAACTATAATAAATAGGTAACTATTGGTGAAACAAAATGAACTTTTCTTTTAAAAAACAAAACAAAACAAATAACCTATCAAGTGAACTGCCAAACAAAACCAAAGGCTTTCAATTTTATCGCATGACTGTCAAACATTAAAAAATTATCCTATGTGTTATGGCCCAAAGTGTATCTTAACAGTGATTGCTTTACTGGGAAAAGAAAAACTAGAATGCAGAGTAAGATGTCCCATCAGATTATACTAGGACAAGATAGCTGAGATGGCAAAATGGAATGGACCTACTCGTTGGATATAATATTTTTCCAGTACCCATTATATTTCAGGGAATATTGTAAAGTGATCTCAAAATAAGACATCTATGAGACTATGTTGTGCTTCTTAGAGTATAGGTGCATTCTCTAGCAATGGTACACTAGATATGTGCAAGGATGACAATGGAGGAGAAGGGGTTGGAGCTTACCTGTAGGGATGCCAGGGTGCACCGGCACCAGGGCCGCTGGCGGAGGGAGAGCGCATGGGCACGAGGGCCGCCTAGGGAAGGGAGCGTGGACACCGGAGCGCACGGGTACCAGAGCCATCGGGGGAGGGAGCAGGGATGCCGGGCGCACTAGCACCGAGGCCGCTAGCAGAGGGAGCGCGGACACCGGAGCGCACAGTAGTGGAAACCCTAGCCACCGGGGGGAACGGCGGTGCGTAGGGTAGGAGACGGACTGGGGGTTGGAGGCAGATCGGGGGAGGTAGGGCGTGGTGGAGGTAGGGCACGAAGGCAGCGGAGGTAGGCCATAGAGGCGTCGCTAGGGTTTTGCAGTAGGTCCCAGTGGCAGACGGAGCCAAGGAAGCTCGGGAGAGGACTGCCAGAGCGCACGGTCGAGCACGCACGGGCCAGCGGAGGTGAGAGGAAGAGGCGCTATGGCACGAAGATGGTGGCGGCGGTGGTGGATTCGGTAGCCTGACGGCGTCCTCAAGGAAGAAGAGCGCCCTGACTTAGAAAATTTTCAGCCTCCCGCGGGCTCTGATTTATATACCAGAGGGCATTTATAGGGGTAGCTCCTAAGTTAGCTGCCCGTACAAATAGACTTGTAGGGGCGGTTCCTGAGTTAGCCGCCCCTACAAAATTTTTTCAATTTATTTTAATTACTAATTCTGTAATTCATTCATATATAAAGAACACAATGTAAATTTATATATTAGTTTTTTTATTATTCTATATATATAAATATATCTATATATAAACAATTTTATTATATATATAGATATAATTCTATATTTTCTTGATTACAAAAATAATATTTTAAAAATTTAAAATTTGAATTTGAAAACAACTAATAGAATGTTAGGACACTAAATGACCTCAAATGAAAATTTTGTAAACATCAAACTTGTAGAACTCATCAAGATGTACAACTTATATTTAGGTCATCTTTTTATTTGACAAAATTTGAAAAGTTCAAATTTTGAATTTCAATAAATGACAACTTCAAACAAGATTTTGAAACCTTAAATGATTTCAAATAAGAAAGTCATGAACATAAAAGTTGTTGAACACATTACTATGTACAACTTTTATTTTGATCATCTTTTCATTTGACTAAATTTGAACAATTCAAATTTTGAATTTTAATAAATGGCAACTTCAAATAAGATTTTGAAACCTTAAATGATTTCAACTAGAAAAGTCATGAACATAAAAGTTGTTGAACTCATCACTATCTACAACTTTTATTTGGATCATTTCTTCATTTAACAAAGTGTTAGTAAATATTGTTCATAAATCCACATATCACTCATAGTTTCGTAAACTATACGAGAAACATGTTGATTTGTGAAAAATGTTTACTATCACTTTGTCAGATGAAGAAATGACCAAAATAAAAGTTTTAGATCTTGATGAGTTATACAACTTTGGTATTCATTACTTTTTCAGCTAAAATCATTTAGTGTTTCAAAATCTTGTTAGAACTTATCATTTTTTAAAATTTGGAAATTTGAATTGCTCAAACTTTGTCAAACAAAAAGAATGACCAAATCAACACAGTAACTTGATGGGGAATGATGTTAGAAAATTTTAGGAAAAAAATCATCACATTTAGAGTTAGTATGAGGGAGAAACACTAGTTACAAATTTTACCCAGAGATTAAAAAGAAAAATCACAACTATTCATGATGATCAATGATGAACAAGTGTGATTTCTCTTTTTAATCTGTGGTGGAAACTTATAACTAGTTTTTCTCCCTCATACTAACTCCAAATATGATGGTTTTTTTTCCTAAAATCATGCTCTATCATTTTAGTCTAGTCATCTTTCTTTGTCACTAATTTTGGACAACTCAAATTTAGAATTTTAGAAAATAACAACTTCAAATCTTATTTTCAACAACTAAATTATTTCAGTTGTAAAGGTGATGAATATAAAAGTTGTATAACTCGTCAAGATCTCCAACTTTTATTTTGGTCATTTCTTCATTTCATAAAGTGTTAAGTGATTTCATAAAGTTTTAGTAGTAATAAAGTGGATGTTGAAATAGATTCATCTGGATGTTGCAAAGGGTAGTCTTACACACATGCATAAATATAGTCTCACACACATACATAAATATATAGTCTTACACGCATGCATAAATAAAGTCTTACAAACACACACACACTTACACAAACACTCTATGTTCAACAACTAGCTAGCCCCCTATAACGACTTTTTCCTTGACGCCATTTCATTCCCATGGCAATATGTCTTTGGGCAGGTTCTTTTTCACAACACTAATCTTCTTAGGAAACTCTGTGAATAGCGGCATCTCATCATAGTTATTGTAAGCTTCAACATCGTCCACGCCATCAACTCAGTGATGTTTCCCAGAGGCAACCACGTGCTTTGTCTTCTTCTTCGGGGGGAGGTTACTTTGTGGGTCAGGCATATAGAAAACTTGTGTGACACATGAAGTGAGCACCCAAGGGTCATCTTGGTAGCCTAGATTCTCGAGGTCTAGGACTCTCAACCCGATCTCGTTCAGTTGGTGTTGTTTGATCCAGCGGCATCGAAACAGGGCCACCGTTATATCCCTTCCATAGTCAAGTTCCCATATCTCTTCAATGATGCCAAAGTATTGGATCTTTCACCCCACTCCATTGAGAGCTTCTATTCAAACGCCATTGTTTTGGTTCTCATATTTACTATCCTTTGCGTGGGTATAGTACGTATACCCATTGATGTCATAAGCTTTCCAAGATGTCACTTGTCTCGATGGCCCCTCCACCAACCTACTAATGGTAATAGAGCCTATGGTTTCTCTAGATGGTATGTTTTGGTCGTTCAACCATGTAGTTAGTCATTGCTTATGTTGTTTCATGACCCAATCATCTGAACAACCATTTCTCTCCGCAATAATGATAGCCAAGTGTTCATCAATGTACGGTTGTATCAGTTGGGTACTATGCAAGACACTGTAATGCGTCCGACTCACCTCTTTGTAATCATGGTCGATGAACACTTTTCTACCACTGGTGCCCTTCTTAGCCAGCCTACCCTTGTGATAAGAATCAGGTTTATCAATCCCTTTCTATACTTTTAGGTACTCTTGATAGCACTCGACTTCTTTAGTACTGTAACCCTCTATCATGGAGCCCGTTGGTATGCTCGATTATACACATATCGGCTTAGAACCGATATGAATCGCTCGTAGGACCACATTTCATGCAAGTAATAAGGGCACAACGCTTGTATCTGATGAATCATGTGAATCATAAGATGTGGCATTATATAAAAAAAGCAGGAGGTAAACACATCTCTAGTTGGTTTTGTGTCTCCATCACAAATTCATGTAGGTCACTTAGCTCTTGCTTGTCAATCGTCTTCTGTGAGATCTTCGAAAAGAAGTAGCACATGCGGGTGATGGCCATTTTCAAGAACTCTAGCTTTATAGCCCTGATTGCAATAGGCAGAAACACTATCAGCATCACATGACAATCATGAGCCTTGCAGTGTGTTATTGACAAGTCCTTCATCGACACTAGCTTCTTCACATTCGCTGAAAACCCAGTTGGGACTTTGACCCCCCTTAGGAAAGTGTATATAGCTCTCTTCTCTTCTGGTGTTAGGTTAAAGCATGCCGCGGGTAGAGTGTATTTTCCATTAGCCTCAGGTACCGGGTGAAGCTGTGGCATCATATTTAGCTGCACCATGTCTTTCTGTGATTTTAGACCATCCTTTGACTTGCTTGTGTCCATCAAGGTAGCAATGAGACTCTCAAAGACATTCTTCTACACGTGCATAGCATCAATGGCATGGGGGACCTCCAAGTCTAGCCAATAAAGTAGATACTGAAAGAAGATCGATTGTTTCTTGAAAGGTACGCCTTCGACAAGAGGTGTGCTTCTATCTCTGTTCGTCCCATCATGATTCTTCTTTCCATAGACGATGCGTATGTTTTTCACCATTCTATACACGTGTTCTCCATTATGACATCTCTCCGAAGGGGGGTCAAGCTCCGAGGTGTTGTCATAAAATCTAAAGAACAATTTGTCGTGATACTTGTGACTTGTCTTTAAGAAGCACTGGTTCCTTAGGTAAACTATCTTCTTGGATGCATCTAGGAACACCCATGTAGTACCATCCAAGCAAACCAAGCATCCCGTCTTCCCTTTGATCTATCCAGACAAAGCAAACGGTGCAGAGTAACCATTGGTAGTAACAAATATTATTGCTCTAAATATGAAGTTCTCTTTTCGGAACACATCGTACATTGGCTCCCCATGCCTCCATAGCCTCTCCATTTTTTGCATCAAAGGCTCGAGGAACACGTCTATATCAATGCCTGGTTGTTTAGGGCTAGAAATAAGAATAGTGAGGAGAATGTACTTTCTCTTCTGACATAGCCACATTGGGATGTTGTACATGGTCAAGATCACTGGCCAAGTGTTGTGGTCGCTCATCCTCTCATTGAAGGGATTCATTCCATCGGTGCTCAAGCCAAACCGTACATTCCTTGGGTCATCGCTGAATTCTTTGTGCTTCTCATCGATCCTTTGCCACTGACTACAATCAGCCGGGTGTGCAATCTTATCATCATCCACCTTGCGCTCATCATCCCACCATGTCATGAGCATGACTTCTTAGGGTTTAGGAAGATACGTCTCAAGCGATCGGTCACTAGCACGTACCACATTACCAAGGCAGGAATTCTTCTCTGCTTTGCATCGTTGCCTAATGGAGTGTCCTCTGGGGGCTAAGATTCTTGTACCACCTTTTTTGTACCCTTCTTATTCCTTTTTTTCCCTGTGGAGGCTTCGTCCCTACCGTAAAGGTCATTGTTCTTGTACCGGCTGGCCCCACATCGGGGACATTTATCTAGTGACTTGAATGTTTTGCCATGAAAAAGGATATAGTGGTTGGGGCATGCATGGATTTTTTTCAACCCCCATTGTCAATGGATTTATGACCTTCTTCGCTTGGTATGTGTTGGTGGGAACTGAGTTTGGTTGTAGCAGCACCTATGATAGGAGACGCAATAGATCATTGAAACTACAGTCTGACCAGCCATACTTAACCTTCAGGATGAGTAGCTCAAGCACAAAACATAGCAATGTCCAATGTGTCGGATAGCCCTTTTCAACACCATACACAGTCTCCTTCGATGCTTTTGTCACCATTTTCAAATTTTCTAGACCTTTCGAGCTCTTTAGTAAAATCTCTGGTCCAAGGGTTTGAATCATGTCCTCCAAATCATCTTTATTCCCGACACGTGCTCCACCATCATTATTGGCACCACCTTCATCGTTACCATCCCAACCACCAGCATCACCACCTTGTTCATTACCAAACTCGGGATCCATTCGTGCATCAAGCTCTGCTGAATATTGGGACAGGGATTCTAGGGTTTCATCGTCGTATTCCTCCTCATCCTCGTCGTTAACAATAACTGTTTCACCATGATGAATCCACACTGTGTAGTCCTCAATAAATCCTCACATAATCAAATGTGATCTGATGATAGTCACATCTGTCCATGTCATACAGTTCTTGCAATCTTTATAGGGACAAATAATTGTATCCTTATTCTCTATCAACATCGTTGCATGCTTCTCTACGGCTTCAATAAATTTATCCACCTCTTCACAGAAACATGCCTTAAACCTTAACGAACTATACATCCAAGAGTTCCTGTACTCCATCTTTTACAGCAACAACAAAACAAACATTAAAAAACTACTTATTCATATATATATATATATATATATATATATATATATATAAATGAATCAAATTAATAATTAGTTAAGAATAATTGTATATACTTCAGATATATATGAATATAAATCAAATATAATTACATGAAGCATACAAACACACCATGGTAGAGGAAAATTAATTAATGTCCTATTTATCCATAAATAATTAAAATACATATTTATTGATTACAATAAATAATTTCAAAGACAACAATTAGCAACAATTATATTTTACCCAATATCTTTCATGCAAACCCTAGTCCAATTTCATCAAACATAAATTTACAAAAACAAAATTAATAAAAAAACCAAACCCTAGATCTAGATCTACATGCACATGAAACATCCATAAAACTAACTAATTGGTCACTAAAATCAAGAAATATGGACCAAATAAGGGTATGATCTTGTTCCCCTACCTAATTCACCCTAGCATATTCAAAACTTGGGTCGAATTTGCTTCATAAGTAGTTCAAGCACCATAGAAGAGAGAGAAAAGCAAAACTCTAATTACTCACTAACCAAGCATTAAAACTTCAAAAAAAAGTTTAGAATAACATTTTCTTACCTTCTACGACCTCTCCACTAAAGGATTTGAGACCAAAACCTTCCCCCCTTAGTAGAGCAATTTTTGGGAGGTGCCCAAGGCCTTCCTGCCTTTTTTTCACGGGTTGGAGTGACCCGAGAAGCAAGAAGGGCCTGCAGTTTTTTATACGTGGGTCATTTGTAGGGGTGGCTGGTGATTGAGCCGCCCCTACAAATCGCAAGTATTTATACGTGGGCATTTATAGAGACGGCTCAATCACCAGCCGCCCCTACAAATAGCAACACCGGGGGCGGCTGGTGAGTGAGCCGCCCCTACAAATCACATGTATTTATACGTGGGGTATTTATTTGTAGGGGCGGCTGGTGATTGAGCCGCCCCTACAAATCGCAGGTATTTATACGTGGGGCATTTATAGAGACGGCTCAATCACCAGCCGCCCCTATAAATAACAACACCGGGGGCGGCTCGTATCACCAGCCGCCCCTACTGTTCCATTTATAGGGGCGGCTGGTCTCGTGGGTCCCGAGCACGTCCACTGTAGGGGCGGCTCCATCACCAGCCGCTCCTACAAAAAAAAATTATCCTGTTGCTACAAACGTTTTTTTTTTTTTGTAGTAGTGGTACATGAAGAAGAGGTACCAGAAGAATTTGGTAGCAGTCCACTCAAATCCAATCATTGCATACACTATTACCCCATATATGGAAGCCTAAACCAAAGCACATGGGAGATCGACTACAACCTTAAAAAAAGAGAAACCAATTAGTATATATCTCGGTCTCCCAAGAATAATGCCAAAACAAGTAGCATGAATGGGGTTATTATGAATTGATCTCAGGAGGGCAACATCTTAGTTCACCTGGCCAAATGCGTAAGGGAAAGCAGAGTACATGCCAGCTGCTCTTTCACGATAAAAACACTGTTCGCTCAACGGCCACAACTGGCTGAACAGAGATAGAATTTGTGCAACCAAGAAATATCACCGAAAGATACATGGATCCCAAGGCGTTGAACAAGTCCTGTGACTTGTCTCTGATTGAGGTGCAAAATATGAATGGGATTATGGCAGTAATATAATGCTTATTCAGTATGTGCAACAGCAAAGTAAATCATGACTTGGACTTACATTTTGCTACCAAGGTTCCAAAACATGGTGCCAAAAATAAGGGCCGTAACAGTAGTGAAAATAAACCTGGCAATGTTGTAAGGAGGGTTCCTCCAGTATGACATGTTTTGTTTCCAAATACAGGCCACACATTAAGTGAAAGAAGACTGAAAGTACTTAGTGGGAAAATATAGGTCTCTCGAACCTGGTGCCGGTTGGCTTAGTTCCTTTATCAAATCCTTGTTCCTAGGGATGAAAACGGGTCGGATACGGACGGATATCACCGATATTACATTTGTTTTCATATTTCTGTCCGGATTCGGATTCGAATACGGATAGTGTCAACTATGTCGGATAGGATACGATTGGATATCGACATCATAAATATGCGATTTGAGTATTCGGATACGGATACGGTATCGGATGTTGAATATCCGGACTCGGATATAGACAGATCTCAACCCCTCTAAACGGATTCGGTTTCGAATACGGTCGGAAAATATCCGTACCGTTTTCATCCCTACTTGTTCCTCCTATAAACAGCAATGCAAGTGTTACATATGCTATTGGAAAAATAATTTGGAGAAGTTGCACCATATAATTAATCACTATTACAGAAATAACTACCACGTATTATCACTGCAAGTTTGCAAGGGACATGAACATCACTGCCGGTTTTGTAGATTCACTGCTGGTTGCCTTTAAGACCAGGCAACGATAAGATCACTACGGGACTTTAGCACCAACACTAGCAGTGATATGGGCAACAGACCCGAAATATCAAGAACAGAGTTAAGTAACAAGACAAGGGTTTGGCAACCAGCAATAATTGATGATTGCCTATATATGCAATAGTGAGTAATAGTGCTATTTGGTATGTAGCTCCTGGTTGCTGTCAGGATTCTTTTATGTGCTTTGTTTATTATGTGCATTTTGTGAACTCTAAGTAACAAGACAAATAATTGTCATCTATGTATTGTAGTTTTTTAGTTACACAAAAATGTTAAGTGGCTCTTAGGATTGAATGGTACTTACTGGTAGAGCTCGGATTTCTTGTATATGTCACTAAAATAAATACCTAAGATATGTTCTTGAGAGACTGTTGTCACTTCTAGCATCCATGTTGCTGGATTGTAGCCATCTTTAATTTTGCTGACACCTTCAATCGCCTGATTGATAAGCCACGGAGGTCTTCTTATATATATATGTAACAAAAAGAATAAAGAATATAGGAATATTTTGATTATCTAATAGTGTTTTACCTCGAAATACTTGATCAGCTCCGAAGAGTTGTGACCTAATGGACCAGCATAGATCTCTTCTCCACCCCGCTTCATTTGAAAAAGCGGCAAACAGTTATCATACATTTCGAAACTTACAAATTAGTTCAAGGAATGGAAAGGCTGTGACAATAAACAAATCGAATTTGACTGCTTTTGGCAAAGTTATCTAGAAAGCTCCTGGCTAAAATATCACTCACCTCATCAAATTGTTCAAATATGTCAATGCTAGGCTGATGGATCGTGCAAACCACAGTTCTACCAGTATCAACAGTGTTCCTAACTGTCCTCATCACAATTGCTGCTGCCCGTGCATCGAGCCCTGAGGTTGGCTCATCCATGAAGATGATGGATGGATTTGCAACAAGTTCACAGCAATTGTCAGTCTCTTCCGCTGCTCGGTTGACAAACCATTTACTCCAGGAAGTCCAACCAAAGCATCTCTCAGTGGTTTCAGCTCTACAAGCTCCATGACCTCCTCGATGAACATCTGTATGCATGTAAAAATTTAAATCACTATCAACAAAATACTTAATATAGGTGAAAATGACGACTAACACGTACCACTTACCTTTCTTGTGTTGGAATCTACATACATAGGAAGACGGAGCCAAGCAGAGAAAAGCAATTACTCATAAACTGTCACTTGAGGTGAGTGGATATCATTCTGTTCACAGTATCCAGATAAATGAGCGAATGTCTCTTGATTCTTCTAATATCCTGAAATTATTATATTTCCTTCCACATAGCCGCCAGTCTTTCTCCCTCCTAATACATCCATCAACGTAGTCTTGCCGGCTCCACTGACACCCATCAGTGCGGTCAACACCCCCTGGCCTAAAAGATCCACTAATGCCTTTAAGGAGTATCAAGCGGTCTTCAACTACACCTTGTGCTTTCATTTCCTGAATTTTATGTTGTACCAAAGGTTACAAACTAGTGATCAATCTGATCCAATTTCATAATATAATCAGAGAAATTTCTATCTTTTTACCTATGGCATATCAACGGAGTATCGAATGTCATCAAAGCTGAGAGAAAGTGGGGGAAATGGGAGAACCATCCCCCTTCGACTGGGGCCAGAATTATCTTCCAACATTTCTAAACTAGTTTCGGTGTTGTTGTTTCCTATTAGCTGAAGAGTAGTTCTAGACGCCAAGGGATTGGCATCCATAATGTCATTATTCACATTGGAACACTTCAGCTTCAGCTCCTCTTCCGATATTGATGGCTTGGGGTTTCCATTTGCTGGGAGAACAGGAAGAAAAAACACATCCTTAGGCTTAGGTTAGTTTTGCCAAATCCAAGAAGAATGGAATGAGAAAACAGGCTTAGAACGAAGCAAGATCCTCACGCTTAAGATATGCAAGGGCAAAAGTGAAGACAACATTGAGCAAAATTGTGAATCCCAGCAATGCACCAGAGCCTATCCAATACCACTTGGCTTCCGTGAACACCCCATGGGACTTAAGGACCTGCACACCCAGAGTCTCATTGGAAATAGTTCTATTCAATACTTTGTCCCAGCTATGCCCCAACATCTCATTTACTGTGATGGCATTCTGCACATACATCAGTGGGGAGATCCAGTAGCCCCATATCCACCATTTCTTCACTTTATCTATAGTGAAATAAACAAGGGAGCATAGGTTAATGAATGAAGGGGTTTTACATTTCTTCTTGTAATAAGATGAGTTGTTACCTCTTATTATAATGAAACCGTTTAAGATTATGGCAGCCATCATAACAAGCATTGCAAAGACATTTGCAACGATCATGTTCCTTGCTGCCCCTCCAATAAATCGAAAGAGTGACACTGCCAATTGGTTAATTGCCAACATTATGAGATACTGTTTGAAGAACCTGATGGAAACTTATGATGTTAGAACATTCACATAGCATACAGAAATTAAAAAAAAAAAGTTGCTAAATTACGTGACACATAAATCTCCCAATATAGCTCACCTTCCTACATTTGGGTCATACCCAATGACATAGTATGTTAAGAAAATATATCCAGAAACCTCCATAAAGCTGATTGGGATCTTAAGGATCCATGAGGGTATCGTGTACGCCCATGCTTGATAGAAAAGGTCTCTCTGTTTGAAGAAAACAGGTAGCCTAAAGACAGTGAGCGCAAGTTCAGAGAAGCCGTTGTACATGATCATAAGGATACCAAAGAACATAGCGCCCAGGTAGATGCCCCCACTTGCCACGGAATCATGCTTCATGTTTGTACGGAAGAATACGGTCATTGCGATGATTGACATTAGTGTCAACTGAAGAGCCAGAACAACAATGCAAGTAAGTCGCCACCGATCGAGCCAACCAGTTGTTTTATTTTTCTCTTGGCTTATTAGATTATACAGTAGTAAAAAAATACATTTCATGCAACTACTAATCGCTATATATATATATTTACCTGGAATGTTCTGAACACGTAAATGAAAGAATTCCTCTTCATGAGAAGGATCTCCCTGTCTATGTTCTCCTTCAGCAACTCCATGCCACTCACACCGCACCTGGTGGTGGTCAGTGCAGCTGGATGGCTCTTGCTCTTGTTGAATGGCATGGCGAGATCCTTGGCTAAAGCTCTCCCAGTGTGGAATAACTTGTGAGCAGTTGCGAATTCCTTGGCTGGAACAAACCTATAGGGCTTGTCTGGCCATGCCCAGTACTGTTTCTGATCTTTCTTCGAAGTCACCTACACAAGAATCCAACCGATCGAGACATGTAGTTAATTAAATATAAGGTTGCAAATGTATGTGTAATTAATAAAAATTATGTTTCTATGTACTTCTTGCAAAAAGTCAGCTACACCCTTCCTCTGAGGGCATGTGAACCCCATAGACTCAAAGAATTCGATCACATCCTCTCGGGGACCTTGGTACACAACTTGGCCATCTGAGAGCAGGATGATATCATCAAATAAGTTGAACGTCCGGAAACCGGCTCTTTGCCGAGTGCTTTTATGCTTGCCGAGTGCATTCTCTCGGACACTCGGCAAAGAAGCTCTTTGCCGTGTGCTGAGCTAAAAACACTCGGCAAAAAAAAAACACTCGGCAAAGTAGGAGTTTGCTGAGTGTCAACAAATAAACACTCGACAAAGATATAGTTTGCCGAGTGTCAAAAAAAAAAACACTCGGCAAAGATATGGTTTGCCAAGTGTCCAAAAAAAACTTGGCAAAGAAATAAAATCATTTTTTTGAAAAAGAAGAAGAATAAAAAAAATGGAAAAAAAAACTTTGCCGAGTGCTCAGATCTAGAACACTCAGCAAAGAAATAAAATATTTTTTCTAGAAAAGAAAAAGAAAAAATAAAAAAACTTTGCCGAGTGCTCAGATCTAAAACACTCGGCAAACAAATAAGTAATCTTTTTTCTGAAAACTTTGCCGAGTGTCCACATCAGACACTCGGCAAACAAAAAAAATCTCGTCAAATACCCCTCCCTCCTGTCCCCTCCCCAGCGCCCCTCCCCAGTCCCCACCCGAGCACCCCACGCGCCCCTCCCTTCTCTGACCGCCGCCGGCGGCGGCCGACCCCAACTCCCTCTCTCGGTGGCGCCTCTCCTCCCTCCCTCGTCGCACAACCGGCGGATCCAGTTGGGGTGCTCACTAGCTAGGGCTGAGGCCTAGTGCGCCCGTCGCCAGCGGGGCTCCTCGTGTCCTGGCGGCTCCAAGGCAGCAGCACTCAAGCGGATCTACGTGGTGGAGGTACGGCAAGGGCGGATCTGCGAGGAGGTGCGGCGAGGGTGGATCTGCGAGGAGGTCCAGTGGAGGTGGTGCATGAGGGTCGAGCGGGCTCCGTTGGTAGGCCCTAGAAGCCCTCGAGGGCCAGCCTCCTCCACCTCCGGCGACGCACAGGCGAGATCCGGCGGCGGCTGGCCACTCGACGCGTCTAGGTGCAGATCCGGTGGCGGCGGGCCGCTCGGCTCGTCCAGGTGCGGATCCAGCAACGGTAGATCTAGGACGGCGGCGACGGCGGATCCAAGACAGAGGGCGGTGTTGGCTTCGGGTCGGCGGCCAACGTCGGCTTCGGTGAAGTTCCTCATGTGCACGCCGGTGGTTGGAGCGGCCGGTGGTGGTGGCCGGTCGGTGGTGGCGGCCGGTGCTTGTTTTTTTTATTTTTATTTTTTTAAAAAAGTTTGCCGAGTGTTTTTTGGGCACTCGGCAACGTCTTTGCCGAGTGTCCGACGAAAAACACTTGGTAAAGTTAGTTTGCCGATGAAATTTTTGTCGAGTGCCCTTTACCGAGTGTTACACTCGGCGAAGGGTTTGCCGAGTGTATTTGTGGCTTTGCCGTGTGCCCTAGGCACATGGCAAAACTCCCATTCCGGGTAGTGCAGGGCCCGGCTGCAGAAGGGAGATAACGGCTGTGGCACCAAGGACATGGATTGATTGCCTGAGAGAGTTCACAATTTGGAACGTAGTGGAGGTATCAAGCCCAATGGAGATTTCATCCATGAAAAGTGCCCTGGCTTGCCCGACCAGCATCTCACCTACAAGGTATAAGTATGTATTCGAATGATGATTAAAATTATTCACAACACTGCTCAGCATGCAGTAGTGAAGCCAAATAATGTTCTTTTGTTAGATAATCTGCTGCTACCTTGTGTGAACATAGCAAGGGAAGCGCCGAAAAGGCCCCTCTGCTGTGATACTGTAGTCGTTGCAGGTGTAGGCGCCGCATGGCTCACCTGCAGCACTGTAGCCACATGCAGAGGCCGGCGCAGAGTCAGCCCTGTATGTTATCTAGTTACTGTTACAGCATGTGCGTTGTACTAGGACTATATGGATAGAGTTGTATAATAGACTACCACGGCAACTCAGTAAAGAGAGTTCAAATTTGTCATCTCCCATACAGGGCTTCGGCCAATGCTGGTGTCTTGTACTATGTGTTCTCCCTCTTCTTCAACCTCGAGTCATAGTGCGTGGGGACGAACAATGCTTCTTCTTGGTCGACATGGCTAGTGGGTGCTCGGCAACACTAGCGGGTGCTCGGCAAAACTGGTGAGTGGTTCAGTCACCTGAGCTGGTGATCCTGTGGGCCAACAAGTGATATCAGAGCCGTACAAGCGTCGTCGCCAGACTAACCGCTGACGATGACTTACGGTTTGGAGATGGGCGACAGCAGTGGCACTGCTATGGCTGCCCAGCCATGACCGGAGGTCGTTGTTCGCACGGTGCAGGAGGTCAGCGGCACCAGTTGGCCGACGCTGACTCGCACCAACTATGGAGAGTGGTCGGTGACCATGAAGGTCAAGCTCTAGAATGCTGTTGACAAGGGCACCAACAATGAAAAAGATGACATGTCAGCGTTGGAGGCTATCATCGCTGCTATACCGGCGGAGTATAGGGAGCCGTTGGGGGCGAAGAGCTCGGCTAAGGAGACGTGGGAGGCTATTACGGCGATGCGCGTTGGTTCCGACCGCGCAAAGAAGGCGATGGCCCAGCTTCTGAAGCAGGAGTACGCCAACCTCAAGTTCAAGGATGGTGAAATGGTGGAGGACTTCTCCCTCCGCCTGTAGATGCTCATCAGCAAGCTGAAGAGCCATGGCGTCACCATTGATGAAGAGGAGGTGGTCTCTAAGTACCTCCACTCTATGCCGGCAAAGTACATCCAGATCGCTCTCTCCATAGAGACGATGCTGGATTTGTCTACCCTCACCATTGAGGATGTGACAGGCTGTCTGTGGGTAGTGGATGAGTGCCTAGAGCAGGCGACAGCAATGAAGGATAGTGGGAAACTCCTGCTGACGGAAGAGGAGTGGGCTGCTCAGGGGAACTCTAGGAAGGCAGCCTCCTCCAGCCGCGGTGGCGATGGCAAGCGCCACGGCAAGGCTTCTTCGGAGAAGAAAAAGTAGGTCGACCCCAACACCTGCCGGTGCTGCGGGAAGATGGGCCATTGGGCATGGGAGTTCCCAAATCACAAGTAGGAGAAGAAGGTTGAGGCTCATCTGGCGCAAGCTGATGATGAGGATGAGGCCACTATCCTGATGGTGACGTTCTGTGCACTGTACGACGTCGAGGCCGAGGAGAGAGAAGAGGCAACGATGGTGGAAGGACCATCAACCTCGATGAACCATGTGCCCAAGTCCACCTCGGATGTGTGGGCGCCGACTAGGAGCAGTGGTGGTATATGTACTCTGGTGCTAGCAACCACATGACGGGCTCCAAGACATCCTTCTCTGAGCTCGACGACGATGTTACCAGTACGGTGAAGTTTGGTGATGGCTCAAGGGTGGCTATCCAAGGGCGCGACACCATCATCTTCAGATGCCAGAATGGGGAGCACCATGTGCTAATGGATGTATATTACATTCCGTAGTTGTGTTCCAGCATCATCAGCATTGGTTAGTTAGATGAGCGCGGTAGCAAGGTACTAATCAAGGATGGAATCCTTAGGATTAGGGACCAGGAGCAACGACTTCTCGCCAAGGTAAAGAGGTCCCTAAACCAGTTGTACCTGCTTGACCTAAAGGTAGAGCAGCCAGTGTGCCTGGCGGCAAGACACTCCGAGGAACCATGGATGTGGCATGCCTGGTTTAGACATCTCAGCTTCGACGCGCTTGGTCAGCTGGAGAAGATGGTCCGAGGGCTACCCCACATCAAGCACAAAGGCGAGCTGTGTGATAGCTGCTTGGCTAGGAAGCAGAGGAGGCTACCATTCCCAAAGGTGGCCAAGTATCACATGAAGAATGCTCTCGAGCTCATCCACGGTGACCTCTACGGGCCGATCATGCCTGCTACAAACGGTGGTCGGTGGTACTTTCTCCTACTCGTGGATGATTGCAGTTGCTACATGTGGCTGCAACTCCTTACGAGCAAGGACGAAGCGGCGACGGCGATCAAGAAGTTCAAGATGCGCGTGGAGGCCGAGAGTGGCAAGAAGCTCCATGTGCTGAGGACTGATCGTGGCGGTGAATTCACTTCGGTGGAGTTCGCTGCGTACTGTGCGGATCTGTGTGTGGAGCGACACCACACCATGCTGTACTCACCACAACAGAATAGCGTGGTGGAGCGACGGAACCAGACGGTGGTCGGCATGGTCTGATCCAAGATGAAGCCTAAAGGCATGCCGACAAGGTTCTAGGGGGAGGCAGTGACCACGGAGGTGTTCATCCTCAACCGTGCTCCAACCAAAGCCCTAACAGGCAGGATGTCATTCGAAGCTTGGTATGGGCGCAAGCCGAGCGTGTCCTTCCTTTGGACATTCGGCTGCATCGGCCACGTCAGGAAGACGAAGCTGAACCTCACTAAAGGGGACCATGATGCCTAAGAGGGGGGTGAATTAGGCAACTTAAAAATCTAACTCTAAACTATGGCCTCTTTTTCTAACCCTAGCAAAACCTATGCAAAAAAACTGTCTAAATGTGCAACTATGGTTTTGCTAGTGTGTTGCTATCTCTACCGCAAAAGGAGTAATACAATCAATGTAAATGCAGAAGCTAAAGAGCAAGGAAGAGATATGCAAACTCCCATCGACGACTCTGGTATTTTTACTAAGGTATCGAGAAGCGTGCAAGCTTTCTCCTAGTCCTCATTGGAGCCCCTTGCAAGAAAACCCTCGCAAGGGCCAACCTCCCGGGTGGGTAACTCTATGGATAGCCTTGGGCCTCCCCCACGCGCAAGTGGGTCTCTGACGTGTCTTCCGGTAAGTCTCTCCCGGATGCTCCCCGCCGTCTTCACTATCAAGCTTCCGACTAAAATGCCGCGGGCCTTGTTCCCTCTAGTACATGGTGGTGGCCACACCACAAACTCGGTTGGTGTGATCTCGCAAGACTATAAGCCCCTCTGATGTACAACAATGGTGTGCGCAAGCACCGAGTGGTAAGAGGTATGCAAACCTCACTAAACACTAGGCCTAAACCTAGAGCAAGCGCATAAGTGGTGGTCTAATCAACCTAAGCACTTCGCAAATCACCTAATAAAACACTAAGCACTATGCAAGTGGAGATCACTAAAATGATATATCAACACCCTTGATATGTTTCCTCAGCTCCACACATTTCAAATGGCCGGTTGGGGGGTCTATTTATAATCCCCACTGAGAAAGTAGCCGTTAGGGACAAAATCCTGCTTTTCTGCTACTGATCGGACGCTGATCATGTCCTGACCGGATGTGTCTGGTCGTCCCGACCGTTGGAGCCGTGATCCACTGATCGGACGCTGCCAGCGTCCGGTCGCAATTTCACCGCTCTGGAACCTCTTTGTACTCGATCGGACTCTGTTGTCCTATGTCCAGTCGATCTACCACCAACATCCAGTCTAGCGTTCGGTCATGCCTGTTGCCAAGCCTCTTGATTGGAGCGTCCGATCACTTTCCTCCAGCGTCCGGTCCAGCTCCCGGTCACATATGTGAGCTCATTTCTTTGCGATCTTGCGTACAGCTTGGTTCCTATCTTTGTGCTTGGACTTTGCTTGATATCTTGGGTCTTCTCTTGTGCTCCTAGGGTCTTGCTTATGGTGTTGATCATCGGATCATCACGTCGCCTTTGTTCAAGTCACGTCTTGCACCCTATTGAACTATAAAATAATTACTTGCAAATTCATTAGTCCAATTTTGGTTGTGTTGGTCATCAAACACCAAAATCCAAAGTAAATGGGCCTATGGTCCATTTTCCTTACAATCTCCCCCTTTTGGTGATTGATGACAACACGACCAAAACAAGCAAATAATAAAAATTTGGAATTTAAAAACTATCTATTTGCTAGGATGCAATGCAAGGGGTAAGGTTATATGATGCTAAAAGATACTACTTGTAATACTAGAAGATACCACTTGAAAGCTTATCTTGCCCTTGCAAATGTCCCCATGTGGCATTATGGATTTAAGCCTTGCTTCCTACAAATTATCCCCATTACATAGACTAATCCATAATCCACTATCCTCCCTTTCTCGGACCATCACCACTTGAAGACCAATACCACTTGTAAATAATTATCATCTAGCTTTTGGTCCTACAAATGAGTGCTTGCTTTTGGTCCTCTAAATTCTCCCCCTTTAGAATCAAACACCAAAAATGAAGACATTAGTACCTCAAGGGAGGGTCAAACTTTGTGATCCTTTTGTGTGTAGAGTGAAATAGGTCACAAAATTTGACTCTCACATTATATAGATTAAGCTCCCCCTAAATATATGCATACATATGGTAGAAGGCAAAGCATATGCATAATTGGCAAATTATTGCTCAAGGGAATTTAATCTATATAATGCATGGAGAAAGCATATAAATATCAAAATGAAATCAACATGATGATATCGGTTTAGAAATACCACATGTGGAAACCAATTTGATTTCTACCACTTGCTATAGGTGGTGGATATTTGAAGTATGATGCTTAACTCCGGGGACTCCATTTTCCTTACAATGAGACTACTACACACATGATAAGCTTGAAAAGGTGTTAGTCTCAAAGCATCCAACTTGTAGAGTAAACTCCCCCTAAATTTGTGCACACAAATATGAAATACTTGTAGGAAACATGCACATTGATTTTAGAATTAATAATACCACTTGAAAGATGACATCTCATGAATGAGAGAATCATTTTCGAAGATGATATTTGGGAGAGATTATCTACAATTTGTACTTTGGCACATATTAGATGAACAATTGTTATGCAAGCTATGTGCCGTGCTCCTAAACAATTTTAAACCATGTAGGTTTGCTCCAAGGGTCAAGAATGAAACCGAGCAAGCCTACCATAGGATATACCTAGTGTATGCATGACAAAAGATATAAGTATGCAAATGCAAACATAGGCATGAATAGTAACTAGATGCTTAAAGATACCAATTTGTAAGAAATACCACTTGTAGGAAATGCAAATTGATACTACTTGAAAGAAATTGAATCTAGTTACCTAACATGGGAAGGGGAATTTGGGTCCATAGTATTCACTAACCCACGTGGCAATGATTTTGTCTATCATAATGCACCCCATGAAATGCACCCATACTTTGCCAAGTCTCCAAATTCCCCGATGTCCATCGGACTTCTCACTTCCCTTTCAGGATCCAAACCTTCTTGGTGCTCTTCATGTTGGAGATGATTTCCTTTGGCACCCAAAAGCATTTGACCCCATTGTTGGCTTGCTTGTTCACCTTGATGGCCACCTTGTCATTTTTCTTCTTCTTCAAGAGATAAGGTGTGGAGGCCTTCTTGTCCACCTTATTGGTGTAGGTGTTGGAGAGCTTGCTTGTTTGCTTTTTCTCCTTCCTCTTTGCTCCTCCCCCATTCTTCACCTTGCACTCATAGGACTTGTGGCCTTCCTTGTGGCACATGTAGCAAACCATGGTTTGTCCTTCATCAAGCTTCTTCACTTCCTTGACAGTGTTATCTTGATGGAGTTGGGCTTGCTTCACCTTACCTTTCACTTGAGTCAAGTCCTTGGTGAGGTGAGCTACTTTTTGCTTGAGTTGCTCATTCTCCTTTGCAACCTCTTGTGTGCATGTATCTACAACAACTTTCTCAACACAAACTTGGTTGCACAAAGGTGAGTCTAAACATAAATCATTACAAGAAGTAGAGACATCCTTTTTAGACATGTTAGAACTTTTCCTTTTAGATGCCTTAGTGGGAGTTGTACTAACGGCTTTAAGATTAGCAACTTTATTAGTTAGCTCATCACAATGTTTGCACATGGTTTCCATTTTAGCAAGCAAACTTTTATAAGCATCTTGTGAGCTAGCTACTTTTTCTTTTAATTTTTCATTTTTCTTTACAAGTTGCTCATCATTGATTGTGCATGCATTTGTTGTTGCACTAGCCTCAAGTTGCTCAATTTTAGTAGATAGTTGAACATTAAGATTAGCAAAATTCTCATATTGTTCAAGCAAAGTTTTGTATACTTTTTGTGAACTATCTAGCTTTTCTTTTATTTTCCCGAGCTTCTTTTGTTGACTAGTGCAAACTTTAGCATAATTAAGGTTTTGTTGCACAATTTCTTCATAAGAAGGCATTTCATCATCACTATCACTCTCACTAGAGGATGAGCTTTCGTTACCTTGTGCCATAAGGCACACACGAGAAGAGCTTGATGATGAGTGCTTGCGCCCTCGCCTCTTGTGATGGTGTTCTTCTTCACTTGAAGAATCATCCCATGACCTTATTAATGTGAGGGCTTGGTTCTTGCATGCCTTCTTCCTTGTCTTGGGTGTGGGCTTGTTTGGACAAACTTTCACAAAGTGCCCCAACTCACCGCATCCATAACATCCTCTTTTTCTTTGTTCATTTCTTTGATTGGTGAAGATGATATCTTGAATTTGGATGGGCACACCCTTGACATTGAGCCTTTCAATCATCTTCTCCACCTTGTTGATAAGTTTGATTGATTCTTCATCAAGGTCGGAGGTGGAGGAGGAAGATTGATCATCACTTGAATCTTCATCATCATCACCTTCATCATCATCTTCTTCTTCACTTGAGGAGCTTGAGCTTGAGCTTGTCTCAACTTGCTTGCTCTTCATCTTCTTTTTCTCGCTACATGCGAGAGCTTTGCCTTTTCTTGATGAAGACGCTTCTTCTTGACCCATCTTGCATGACATTTCAAATGCCACTATCTTGCCAATGGCTATGTCCGGGGTTATGGTGCTCAAGTCCTCCATGTTGTGAAGGATGGTGATGATGCTTGTATATTTCTTTTGTGGTAGCATGGAGATGATCTTCCTCACAATGTCCGCATCATCTAGCTTTGTTAATCCTATAGAATGGAGTTAATTGATAATTAGATTTAAACGAGAATACATATCACGAACAAGCTCATCATCATTCATTTTGAAGGAATCATAATTTTATTTAGCTAGACAATGTTTTTGCTCACGGGCATTACTTGTGCCATCATGGAGCTCTTGAAGTTTTAACCAAATTTCATGTGCCATATTTAAAGTAAATACTTGGTTAAACATATCCATGCTAAATGATTCAAACAAGCAATTCTTTGCTCTAGCATTGAAATTAATTTCCTTTTCATCACTCTTTGTGGGTTTATCGGGATTCTTAATGGGTTTCATCCCATCACGAGTGACTCTTCAAACTCCCAAATCAATTGCCTCAAGGTAGCAAGCCATTCTATCTCTATAATAGGGGAAGTTAGTGTCGTCAAAGTGCGGAGGCCTAGAGGTATACATCCCAACCACTCTAAGTAGCGTCGGCTCAACAGCGGTTAAGCCAAAGGTCCAAATTGAGCCAACCGGCTTTGATACCAAGTGAAGGGGACCATGACGCCTAAGAGGGGGGTGAATTAGGCAACTTAAAAATCTAACTCTGAACTATGGCCTCTTTTTCTAACCCTAGCAAAACCTATGCAAAAGATAAACTATATAAATGTGCAACTATGGTTTTGCTAGTGTGTTGCTATCTCTAATGCAAAAGGAGTAATACAATCAATGTAAATGCGAAAGCTAAAGAGCATGGTGGAGAGATGCAAACTCCTATCGACGACTCCGATATTTTTACCGAGGTATCGAGAAGTGCGCAAGCTTCCCCCTAGTCCTCGTTGGAGCCCCTCACAAGGAAACCCTCGCAAGGGCCTAGCTCCCGGTCAGGTAACTCCATGGATAGCCTCGGGCCTTTCCCACACGCAAGTGGGTCTCCGACATGCCTTTCGGCAAGCCTCTCTAGGATGCTCCCTGCTGTCTTCACTATCAAGCTTCTGGCCGAAACGCCATGGGCCTTGTTTCCTCCGCTACATGGTGGCGGCCACACCACAAACTCGGTTGGTGTGATCTTGCAAGACTACAAGCCCCTCCGATGTACAACAATGGTGCACGCAAGCACTCGAGTGGTAAGAGGTATGCAAACCTCACTAAACACTAGGCCTAAACCTAGAGCAAGCGCATAAGCGGTGGTCTAATCAACCTAAGCACTTCGCAAAAGCACCTACGCTAATCACCTAATAAAACACTAAGCACTATGCAAGTGGAGATCACTAAAATGGTGTATCAACACCCTTGATATGTTTCCTTAGCTCCACACACTTCAAATAGCCGGTTGGGGGTCTATTTATAAGCCCCACTAAGAAAGTAGCCGTTGGGGACGAAATCCTGCTTTTCTGCTACTGACCGGACGCTGATCACGTCCTGACCAGATGCGTCTAGTCATCCCGACCATTGGAGCCACGATCCACTGATCGGACGCTGCCAGCGTCCGGTCACATGCCACCGGACGCGTCCGGTCGCAATTTCGCTGCTCTAGAACCTTTTTGTACTCAACCGAACTCTGTTGTCCTATGTCCGATCGATCTACCACCAATGTCCAATCATGCCTGTTGCCGATCCTCTTGATCGGAGCATCCAGTCACTTTCCTCCAGCGTCCGGTCCAGCTTCCAGTCACCTCTGTGAGCTCGTTTCTTCGTGATCTTGCATACGGCTTGGTTCCTATCTTTGTGCTTGGACTTTGCTTGATATCTTGGGTCTTCTCTTGTGCTCCTAGGGTCTTGCTTATGGTGTTGATCATCGGGTCATCACGTCTTCTTCGTCTAAGTCACGTCTTGCACCCTATTAAACTACAAAACAATTACTTACAAATTCATTAGTCCAATTTTGGTTGTGGTGGTAATCAAACACCAAAATCCAAAGTAAATGGGCCTAGGGTCCATTTTCCTTACACTCACCAAGCTAGAGGACAAGAGCACACCCATGGTGTTCCTAGGCTACGCGGAGGGTACCAAGGCATACCAGCTCTACGACCCACGTGAAGACAAGGTGCTTGTCTCACGCGATGTCGTGTTCGATGAGGAGGCAGCTTGGGACTGGAGCAGTCTGAGCACGGGGGAAGCTAGCGGCTTCACCAACACCTTTGTCGTCGAGCACCTGGTCATCCACGATGGTGGAGACGCTGGGGAAGAGGTGCCGAGCACTCTGACAGTAGAGCCAAGCACTCCTAGAGCAGTGCCGAGCACTTTGAGAGGGATGCCAAGCACTCTGGGAGGAGTGCTAAGCACTCCTAGAGGGATGCCAAGCACGTCGGGAGTGATGCCAGGAGGTTCTGCAGTGGTGGCGACCACTATAGGATGGGTGCTGAGCACTCCCGTGGCAGAGCCAAGATGTCTTTGTAGTGGTGCCGACCACTCTAAGACTAAGGCTGAGCACTCCTATAGTATGGTTGAACATTGCAAGAGTTATGATGAGCTATCTAGAAGTAGTGCCAAGCACTGCAACTAGGGTACCAAGCACTCAAGGTGCTATGCCGAGCACTCTGGCAGGATAGGGAACTCCATCAATGTCGATTGAGTTTGCCTCACCTCCAAGTGACATCACTGAGTTCATGGATGCCTTCCATGAAGGTGAGGAGGTGCAGTATAGGACCCTCAGGACTGGCTGGTCGGCTGCTCAATGATGCAGAGCTGCTGCTCATCAGTGCAGAGGAACCACCCACGTTCACGCTAGCTAGCAGGACAAAAACTGGCGATGAGTGATGCTAGAGGAGATGAAGGCGATTGAGGAAAACAAGACATGGCAGCTCATGAATCCACCTCTAGGATGCCGTCTGATTAGCCTAAAGTGGGTGTACAAGGTCAAGCGGGACGAGCTAGGCGTGCCTCGTCACTCGAGGCTTTGTTCAGCGCGAGGGCATCAACTTCGAGGAAGTCTTTGAGCCAATACCGCACATGGAGTTGGTCCGTTTGCTACTAGCCTTGGTAGCAGAAAAGGACTAGCATGTCCATCACTTGGAAGTTAAATCAGGCTTCCTCAATGGTGAGCTGGTGGAGACGGTCTTTGTCAGGCAACCTCCAGGTTTCGCCACCAAGGGAGAGGAGCATTGGGTGCTTCGACTGCACAAGGCGCTCTATAGGCTACGGCAGGCCCTATGAGCATGGAATGCCAAGCTTGATGCCATGCTGGGCGAGCTTGGGTTTTAGCGGTGCACAATCGAGCACGCTCTATACATGCGGCGATAGTGAAGGAGAAGCTCGTCGTCGGTGTGTATGTGGATGACTTAATCATCACTAGCGTGCGCACAGAGGACATCAATAGCTTCAAGCGCGAGATGGTGGCTTGTTTTCAAATGAGCGATCTCGGTGCACTCTCCTACTACCTTGACATCAAGGTAAGACAGGGGAAGGAGGAACCCATGCTCGGTTAGAGCGCGTATGCCTCTAAGCTATTGGAGAGGAGCGGCATGGCTAAGTGCAAGCCATGCGTGACTCCAATGGAGGAGCGACTAAAGCTAACAAAGGCCAGTACCATGGTGAAGGTGGATGCAACACTCTACCAGAGCATCATTAGTGGTCTGGGCTACCTAGTCCACCAAGGCTAGACATTGCGTTCACCATGGGCTACGTTAGTCGCTTCATGGAGGATCCCAGAGAGGATCACTGGGCTATGGTGAAGCGGCTACTATGCTATGTCAAGGGGACGGTAGATCAGGGGATCATCTTCCCAAAGACCAGCGGGAGTAGGCTATAGCTCACTGTGTTAAGTGATGTAGACATGGCGAGGGACATCGACGGATGATGGAGCACCTCTGGCGTGCTCTTCTTCCTCGGGTCGACCCCAATTTCATGGATGTCGCTGAAACAGAAGGTGGTGGAGCGAGGTAGAGTACGTAGTGGCGGCCATAGTGGTGTGCCAAGTTGTGTGGCTGCGCCAGCTGCTGGACGAGCTGACCGACGTGGAAGCTCACCGACTAGCACTGATGGTGGACAACCAACCCGCCATCGCCCTCGTGAAGAATCCGGTTGATGATGTCTTGGTTGGCCATGGGGGTCACATGTTTCCTTCATGTGGAGCTAGGATCCTGTGAGGCTCCACACTGCTCTAAGCATGAGTTTCTCCTAGAGAGCCTTCATGTTCTTATTCTTAGCGAAGCTTCTTTGGTGTGCGGCTGATTGCCCACTTGTAGGAGGATGAGATTGAAATCCCTCCTCTTGAATTATTGGTGGACGACGTCGTAGCCCTTGTTGACTTTGCTTCTGCTAAACCTTCGCCTGAGGGTTGCTAGATATATGCGATCCTCAGGGCCCGTATAGTTGGGCAGAGGTGTCGGCTAGAGCGCACCAACTTCTAGTAGGAGGTGTTGGCTATCCCTTTGCTCTAGCACTCGAGATTGGTGATGAGGGAGTGCTCGGGGGGGATGTTATGTTTTTTCTTGCGGTATCCTCCGAGTGCTCTAGGCTTTGGGACTGCGTTGATTGGGCTCATGGATGAGATTGTTCCAGTTGTCCCTAGAGTTACGTTTGTTCTTGTGGTACCCTTGTTTGGATTGTCGAGGGTGGGGTCTAGTCATTTTTTAGATGGGGCTTTTCTCTTGTGAAGGTTTGGAGATTTGAGAGGCATTTTTTAGTGTGGGGAGGTTGAGGATTGCGGCTATTGTTATGGTTGCTGATCGACCCATTGGGTGGATTGGGTGGTATTTATAGGGTGAACCGGTAGTTGGATTTTGGTGTGGTAGTTTGTTTTTAATGTTGATTGGGTGGGTGGTTTGTTTATGGAGCATTTAATCTCAGTCGATTCGTTTCTTGATGTAGTGGTGAA
Organism: Miscanthus floridulus; assembly: GCF_019320115.1. Classification (NCBI taxonomy): domain Eukaryota; kingdom Viridiplantae; phylum Streptophyta; class Magnoliopsida; order Poales; family Poaceae; genus Miscanthus; species Miscanthus floridulus. The sequence continues at coordinate 78,763,358 of NC_089583.1, forward strand.
TGCGGCTGATTTATGAGAGATTGATGTTTTGTTGATGAGGTTGGTGTATGGAGTGAATGCGTTGTTTGAGGTGATTGGTCTTGTTTTTGAATTTTGATGGTTGATTTAGTATTCTTGTGCACCCCCTTTTGTTTTTGTGTTGTTGGATTTTGAGTCGGCGGTACGAGGATGCCCTTTAGTTGGAGTTGTTTTGCTTTATGAGGGTGTTCGTGTGCTTTGACCCTCGTTTCCATCCTTTTGTTTTGAGGATGGGTGGCACTGTGTCCGCCTTTTTGTCTTGGGGATGTGGGGGGTTTACGTTGTGAGCCAGTGGCGTTTTGCGAGGGTGCTCACTTGTTTTAACCTTCGGGTCCACCCCCATCTTAAGAGCGGTTGGGGTTTGCTTTTGTGACCCCCTGGCATTTTGCGAGGGTGATCACTTGTTTTGACCTCTGCTTTTGTGAGCCCCTAGCGCTTTGCAAGGATGCTGAATTATTTTGACCTCCGTGTCCATCCTTATCTTAAGGGAGGGTGGGGTTTGCTTTTTGTGAGCCGTTGGCTCTTTGCGAGGGTGCTCACTTGTTTTGAACTCCACATTCGTCCTTATCTTAAGGGTGGGTGGGGTTTGCTTTTTGTGTGCCCCTGGCGCTTTGGGAGGGTGCTCATTTGTTTTAACCTCTGCGTCTATCCTTATCTTAAGGGTGGGTGGGGTTTGCTTTTCTGAGCCCCTGGCGCTTTGCGAGGGTGCTCACTTGTTTTGACCTCCGCGTCCATCCTTATCTTAAGGGCGGGTGGGGTTTGCTTTTGTGAGCCCCTGGCGCTTTGCGAGGGTCCTCACTTGTTTTGATCTCCGTGTCCGTCCTTATCTTAAGGGCAGGTGGGGTTTGCTTTTGTGAGCCCCTGGCGCTTTTTGCGAGAGTGCTCACTTGTTTTGACCTCCGCGTCCTTTCTTATCTTAAGGGTGGGTGGGGTTTGCTTTTGTGATGTTTGGAGGAATGTTTTGTACAGAGCGGGGGTTGGGAGGTTGGAGACCCTGCTTGGTATAAATCTTTACCTGTGCTTTTTTGTCGTGAGGGTGGGTTAGCCGTGATCCACCCATTTCGATGAAGGTTAGAGTTTTGGGGGATAAATATTAAACTAGAGGGTAGAGCGACGACATCATTAAAAAACCTTGCACCCCTTCGCAAGAAAAAAGAGTGCAGCGCTGAGTTTTTTTATTGTTGAATGAAAAAAGGAAAATTACATTGTGCGAGCGCACGCCAAGGCACCGCTAGGGATAGTATTTTCGAAGGTCGTCTATGTTCCAAGTGTGAGGTAGTTGGTTACCCTCACTGTCTTAGAGATTGTATGCTTCGGGTCTGCTTGCTTTAGTAGCCAAGTATGGGCCTACCCATTTTGGTTGGAGCTTGCCCACCATCTTCATGTTTTGTTTTCTGATTAGCACCATATCTCCTGTGTTAATTTGGTGGGGGTTCACTTTCTTCTCTCGCCATAGAACAATTTTAGCTTGATATAAGCAAAGGTTGTTAACTGCTTGGCATCTGACTTCTTCTACGAGGTCTTTTGTTAACTATTCTTCATCGAGGGTGCTTGTTCCATCTTTTGCGAAGGTCACTTTTGGTGATTTGTGAGTGAGCTCTTCTAGGAGGACGGCCTCTTCTCTGAAGAGGAGTTTGAAGGGGGTGAATTTTGTTGCCCATGACTCAGAGGTATTGTGTGACCATATGACTGAGGTGAGTTCCTCTACCCATTTTCCCTTGGGTCTACCATGCAATCTTCTAGAGATGCCTTGGAGGATTATACCGTTCGCTCTTTCAACGAGGCCATTGAATTGAGGGTGTCTTACAAAGGCGAAGCACAACTTTATTCCTGTCTACATACAGAACTCCTTGAATACTTCGCTGTCGAATTGGGTTTCGTTGTCTACTGTGAGTTCTCTTGGCTCTTCAAAGCAGCATATGATTTGTTGCTAGAAGAATCTTTTGACAGTCTACGAGGTTATTGTAGCCAGCGGCTTTGCTTCTATCAATTTGGTGAAGTACTCGACGACGACCACTGCATAGCAGAGGTTTCCTAGAGCTGTTGGCAATGGTCCGACTAGGTCCATTGCCCATCGCTAAAGAGGCCATATTGGGCAGATTAGAGTGGTTTGAGCCCCTAGTCTGTTTGAGTGCATTGCAAAGCTACACTAGCGAGGCTTCATCGTTGATTGCTATTGGACAGTAAAACCCTTGTCTAAATGCTTTGCCCACTAGAGCCCTAGGTCTGTTGTGGGAACCGCATGAACCCTCGTGTATCTCCTTTAATAGTTGTTTTCCCTTGCTAGATGCAACACACTTGAGCAGTGGTGTTGTTCGCTAGCCTTGTATTGTTCATCATTGATGATTTTGTACCCTCGTGTCCTCTGCTGCATCCATTTTTCTTCCTCTTTGATTTCTAGTTCATGATATCCTTTAAGATAAGCCATTATGGGCGCTCTCTAGTCTTCGCTATGTATTGTGTTGATGAGCTTTGGTGCTTTTATGTTTAGTTCTATCGAGGGTTGATTGATGACCTCATAGAAAACATCCAAGGGTAAGGTGATGGCTTAAGCTGCAACTTTTGCTAGTTTGTCAGCCTCGCTGTTCTCTGATCTCAGGATTGGTATGGTCATGATTCCTAGGAAGAAACCCTCAATCTTGCGGACTGTGTGCAGGTACTTTTGTAATTAGGGATCTCTAGCTTTGAAGCTTTTCTCAATGTGGCCGGAGGTGACCTGGGAGTCAGTTTTGATGATTGCTTGCCTTACTAAGAGTGCGCGGAGCTTTGATAGAGCCAGTATGATTGCTTTGTATTCTACGCTGTTGTTTGTGTATTGGAATTCTAGCCTCGCTGCATATTTGAGTTTGATGCCGGACGGCGAGGTTAAGATTGCCGCTATTCTAGGTCCCGCTGATCCCCATGCTCTGTCTGTGTGCACTGTCCTTATTGGTTCTATAACTTCCACTATATTGCGAGTGTCGGGGGTCCAATCTGCCAAGAAGTCTATGAGGGCTTGAGATTTGATTGCATTTCTCCCGACGAACTCTATTGTGAAGTCGTTGATTTTGGTGGCCCATTTTCAATTTCGACCTATGGCTTCTGGGTTCTTGAAGATTTTGTCAAGCGAGAAACTTGAGGGTATAGTGATCTTGTGCACCTAGAAATAGTGCTTCAGTTTTCTGGAGGCCATGACGATTGCGTATGCTACCTTCTCCATTTCTATATAGAACTTTTTTGCTCCGTCGAGGGTTTCGGATAGGTAATACACTGGTAGCTGCTTCTTCTGATGCTCTTCTTGATTTTCTTTTACAAGTACTGCACTGATGGCATGTGGCGAGGCTGCGACATATAGGAGGAGCAGTTCATCGGGTTGGGGGCTGGCAAGGGTTGTTAAGTTGTGTAGATAGACCTTCAAATCCTTGAAGGCCTTTTGTTGTTGGGGTCCCCTAGCTGTACGGATCTGTGTTTTTTAGTACTTCAAAGAAGGGATCCCTCGCTCCATGAACCTTGAAATGAATTTGTTTAGTGCCGCCAGTCTTCCTACGAGCCTCTGTGCTAGCTTTCTTGAGGTCAGGGGTTCCATATTGAGGATTGCGTCGATTTTCTCTGGATTGGCCTCGATTCCTCTTGCTGAGATGAGGCAACCGAGCAGCTTTCCCATGCTTATGCCAAATATACATTTCTCTAGATTCAATTTGAGCCCCATGTTGTGGAGGTTGTTGAAGGCTCTACAGAGGTCATCGATGTGTTCTTGTTTGAGCTTGCTATGTACAATGATGTTGTTGACATAAGCTGAGATTGCTTTGTCCTCTTTGAATACTTTTGTTGTCATGCGGGCGAAGGTTGACCCTGCATTGCGTAACCCCTCTACCATTCTTCTGAAGCAGTATGTTTTGAAAGGAGTGATGAAGCTTGTTTTTTTCCTCATCTTACTGGTTCATCCAAATTTGATGGTAGCCTAAAAACAGTCCAGGAGTGACAAGAGCTTGCAACTGGCTGCTGAATCGGCGAGAGTGCTTATTCTTGGTAATGGGAAATCATCCTTAGGGTAGGCTTTGTTTAGGCTCATGAAATTGACGCACATTCTCCACTTGCCATTTTCTTTTTGACTACCACGACATTTGATAGCCAAGTTGGGTATTTAACTGGTCAGATGACCCCCACGTCGAGCAATCTTTGGACCTCTGCCTTGGCTACCTGCTTTTTTTCTTCAAACATTTTGCGAAGCTTTTGCTTGATCGGGGGAGATTTTTGTCAACTTCAAGGATGTGTTAAATGATGGACATGTCTACCCCTCAGAGGTCCTCTATGGACCATGCGAAGATGTCGTTGTTATTGCATAGGAAATGGATGAGCTCGGCCTCGGTTTTACCATCTAGCATAGCGGAGATGATGACCTACTTGCTGGTGTTACCTTTGAATAGTGGTACTTTCTTGGTTTCTTCTGTTGGCTTCACCCTGACTTGTTGTTCTAGTTCGTTTAGCGAGGGTATCTTGACTTTTGGCTTTTCTTTGCCTAGGTTGTGTACATTTTTCTACCCTAGGGTGGTTGTTTCTTCTGCTATTCTAGCAAGGTCTTAGTTGTCGTATACGGTAATGACACCTCTGGCGGAGGGCAGTTTCATACAGACATAGCCCGGGTGGAGAACTGCGCTAAAAATGTTTGTGACCCTTCGACCAAAAATTGCATTGTAGTTGTATAGCATGTCAACCACATCGAAGGTTATGTGCTCTGTCCTACTGTTGCTTTGGTCGCCAAAGGTTACTGGGAGTGTGATTTTGCCTATGGCTTTCACTTGTTTACCCCTGAATCCGTATAGCGGACGTCTAGCCGGTTGGAGAAGATTTCTATCTAATCTCATGTTGTCGAAGGTTGAAGCAAATAGGATGTCGACAGAGCTGCCTGTGTCGACCAAGATCCTTGTTAATACCCAACCAGCCAGATTTGTCTCGGTGACCATGGCATCGGTGTGAGGGTAGTCCTTTAGTTTGAGATCTGTGTCGTCAAAGGTTATTGGGATGTGAGACCACTGTGAGTTCTTGTGTGGCCCTTCAGTGGTTAGGTGGTGTACCCACCCCACATGCTCTTTGCGCTGTCTCTTGTTGCCGTGATCGTCATTGGATCCTCTAGTGATTGCGAGTATTACACCGAAGGTTGTGGCTGGGTTGTTGATTGTTGTTTGAATGGGTTGGCTCGCGGGTTCTGGTTTTAATTGTTGTTGTTGTGGCTTGGATGGTGGTGGCGGGGGAGGTGTTGGTAAGGCTGGGTGCTGGCTTTTTATTTGTGGTGGGGTGGGTGGGTGAGTAACCGTATATGGTTTGTTGTTGGAGCAATTGCTATAGCCGTATGATGGTTGGGGGTTGTCGTTGGTGCTGTAAGAGTGATAGGAGGGATTGTAGCCAGCGAAGGTTGGGTATTGCTGAGGATGTTGTTGCGAGGGGATGCTGTAGTTTATTCGTGTGTATTGGTATGGAGTGGTTGTGGGGGTGGGTTGTCTCCTTGTGTAGTTAACATGTTTTGGTGGGCCTGAAGCGGCGGCTTGCTGTGCTTCTTGATATTCTTTTCCGTTCGTAAAACATGCACATTGCTTTGTCGAGTGGCCTTTGCCTGGTCCGCAGAAATGGTAGTATAGCTTCGCTGGATCTCTTGGGTTGGGTCTGCTTTGGGTATTGTCTCTGTTGTCATTCTAGGTCTATTGAGATCTTGGACTTGGTTGCTGTCTTTGGCGTTGCGAAGGTGTGGTCTCTATGGTATTCATGTTGATTGGTTCATTGCGAGGGTACTGGTTGTGCTGTGGTGGCCTCAGAGGATTCAAAGCCTCGATCTTCGAACGGAAGACAATGTCTAATCTGATGTACTTTTGCATGACCTCGTGCATCTCTACGATGGTTTTTGGTGGCTTCCGTGCAAGCCTCGAGGAACATAGCCCTGGTCTTACCCCATTGACTTCTACTAGGATCACTGCATCATCTGTTATGTTTGGTGTCCTCGCTCTGAGCTGGATGAATCTTTGCCAGAAGTCTCTGAGGGGTTCTCTTTCGGTTTGAGTGCAGGTGAATAATTCCATGGGATTGGTTGCCAAAGGGCTGATACCTTTGAAATTGTTGCATAGTTTTTCACAGAGGCTCCCCCAGGAATCTATCGAGCCTGGCGGGAGGTTGCTGTACCAGCTTTGGGCAATGTCCCTTGCTATAATCATGAAGGACTTCACCATGGTATACTCATCCCCGCCTGCTGCTGCCACTGCCACTTTGTAGCTCATTACAAATTGGCGAGGGTCGATGCTTCCGTCGTACCTTGGTAGGTTATGTGGTTTGTACTCGAGCGGCTAGTTTTTGGTTTGGAGTATCTGGGTCAATGGGGATTTTAGGTCGTATGGCATTGGCGGAGGTTGGTTTCTGTGGTGGTGTTGTATGGCTGGGGAAATGTATTCTGGGTAGATCTGGTGAAAATGAGGTGGGGATTCGGATGGAGCAGAGGAGGATTTGGGTGGAGCGGAGGTGGATTTGGGTGGAGCGGAGGTGGTAAGTCGTGTTGTTCGAGTAGATAGTTTGGGTTAGCTTCGATCGAAGCTAGGTACTCATCCATTTGCTGAAGTTGTTCCCCGGCTTCATCTGCCTTCTGCCTTATCACTTGCAGGCGTGCCAGCCTCTAGTGGGCTTCGACTCGACGTCTTTTCTCCTGGAGCTCCTCATGCATTTGGTTTAGAGCCTCGAGGCCTCTCGCCTCTGCACCTTCATCATCATCTTTAGGTACGTGGTCGGTTTCTTCCATCCTAGATGGTTTGGGTTGGGGGTTGGCTCTGACCTCAGCTGCCTCGGTCCCATCCCACTCGAGCTGTGTTCTCGTCGGTTGAGCGGTGGGTTGGAGTACTGGAGTCTCGTCGGCTCCACTTGCGGAGGTTCTCGCCGCCGGGTTCGACCCTCGCGGCGGGGGCTGGTCCCTTTGGGTGTTTCTTCTTGTTGTAGCCATTGTTTTCGAGGAGTGGCGGACTGGGGTCCCCACGGAGGGTGCCAACTGTGGGGTCACTCCTAGCCTCTCGCCCTCGCTGAGGGACACGGGGGGAGAGGCCGAGGGTTTCCCACTGGTGAATGACTAAACTATCGTGAAGGGATGAGCGAGGGTACAGGAAAGCGTTTAGATGGAAAAATGCAGATCAAATGCCCACTAATTTGTCTGGAAAAAGTTCAACTCGTTTCTTGCACAAGTGCTCTGGGCATTTATAGGCCATACCCGGAGATGCGGTGGAATTACATTAGGGTTAGACCCTAATAGGTAAACACTATACAAGAGCCAGGGGTACGGCGGTAATCTCTTGTCCTCAGCCAACCACTCCCGGGGCCAATTGCTGATGGGATGGTCCCTTCTCGTGGCTGGTAGTGACCTTCGCGCTCCCCCAGCGAGGGTTCGTTCGCCGTCACCGTCTCGCGACCTTCTCGCCACGCTCTTCCGGTGCAGCTGACCTTCGGACACGCCACCTGAACATACAGATGAAATAAACCGATCAAGGGCACTCTCGTCGCGGGGGTGGTACCCAGGACGAGGGCGGGTTAGTTGAGCCAGCGCTAGGTCGAGGGTTAGGGGAGGAGCGGTGCCGGGGGTACCTCCTGGCAACACTGGGAGGCCTCGTTAGGGAGGAGCACGTCTAGGATTGTTCTAGGGTCAGAGGCTACCTAAAACATCGATGAATCTCGCAGAAAGATGCAATGAACAACAGGGGGTTTGGAAAAGGGCAAAAGTAGGGTAATAGATGTAAAAAAATTCTATTGAGTGTTGGATTCTTCAATGGGTCGTGATCCTCTGATATATATAGAGGGGTGGTCTTATACTAACAGGAAACGAGTTCAAATCATAATCTCCAAGTTTCCTATGCGAAAATACGTCAAAAACTGATTTGAAAAGAGTTCAGTTCGGACTACAACAGCGAAACCGGCCTAGCCGGATCCCAAACAGGCTAGGCCGGTTTTGTCGTGCCTGAGAGGCCCAGCCGGCCGCAGGGGGACCGGCCAGGACGGTTGAGCGGACGTCGGCGCTGGCAGGCAGGCTTGGCTAGGTCCCAAACTGTCCAAGCCGGTTTCTTCGATGGGTAGCGCAGGGCAGCCCTGGAGGGCGCATAGGGCATTAGGCAGCCAGCCTGGCCGCCTTGAGGACTGGCCAGGCCGGTTGAGCAGGTCTGCAGGTGTGGTGCTGCCCTTTTCGTTCTTTTCTTCTCCAGACCTCGACGTTCCAAAATATGTTTTAAGGCCCCTTCATTATAAACATTTTTGCAAAGCCCTAGGGACATTTTTGGTCGTCAACGGGTACCAACGTTGAAGATATTCATGCTTCCTCGGTAGCCCAACGGTGAAGATATTCATGTTTCCTTAATAGCCAATGGTGCACATAAAGGAAGGATGTCTCTCACTGATAAGTGATAAGGAAGGAGGTCCCGCCGAGATTTCAAGCTATTTTCTTTTTTTCTAAATATTTTAATTATTTACTAATTTCATAATTTCTGTATACAATCCAAAATCAAGTGCTCAGTTTTTGTTGCAGATATTTGACACCAAGAGCTTTGCACGCTACTAAGATGCACGTAGCTGAAAGAATACGTTGTGCAAAAAAAACATGGTTTATTCCTCAATATTCCTTTGTCGTGCATGTACAAAAATATTTGTTTATTCCTCAGTTCCTTTCATGATGATTGATAATTTGATGAGAAATTTTACAAGAGTTAAATACATGAGCGGCCCCTAAACTTGTCAAGGGGTGTCACTTAGGTCCCCGAACTTGAAAATGTATTTCTACGTCACTAAACTTATTAACTGATGCACCACAGGTCCACACCAGCCATGTTGGCATTTTATCTGACGTGACACGCCACTGTAACGCTAACCGTGTCTATTTTGCATTTAGCCCCTCCTCTATTTTAGACTCGTCTACTTGTGTTTAAAAAAGAACAGAGAGAGGGGCCGCACTCAAAGACACAGCTGCTAAGACTGTCTCCAACCATGAGAGCGCAAATATGAGACCCATTCCGGATTTGAGTCACGTACAGGAAAATACGTCACGGACCCAAATCCCTCGTTCTCCAACAACGAACCCAAACTCGCAGTTAGCAGCGCTCCTCGCCGGCGGCGCTGCTCCGGCCCCAGCCTGGTCCCCGCGCGCCTGGTCCTCCCTTTGTCGCCAAGCAGCACCACGGCCACGCCCTTCCTCCAGCGAGCCCTCCGCGCTGCCTCCAACCGAGTCCCGCGAGCCAGCGGATGCACTGGAGGCGCCGGCCGGATCCGGGGAAGAGAAGGCAGGGGCGCCGGGGGAGGAGCCGGCCGGCCGGATCTGGGGAAGAGAAGGCAGGAGCTCCTCCGGCCGTGCCCCTCCTCCCCAGGCGCAGCACCTCCAGCGCCCCCTCCGGATCTGCGCGTAGGTGCAGACGACGCCAGAGGAGCCGCTCCCGCAGGGGCACGCCTTGCCACGACGTCGCCGGGGATGTGAGCCGCTCGCTGGGGATCCACACAGGCTCGCCGAGGGAGCAGAGCCGCTTGCCGCGACCTCGCCGGGATCCGATTTTGCAGGGGCACCAGGTCGCCTACCCCTACTCCCTCCGATGGCGGCCGGGCGGATCCGGGCTCCACGACGACAGCCGCGCCTCCACCGACCTCCACCGGCCCCGCCCCTGTGCAGCGTCGGTCGCTCCTCCCTCTCTCTCTCTCTGCAGCGTTTTGCGTCACCGAGAACGACGACGCTTTTTTGCCTTCCCACTCGGTTCCTACGCAAAATGGCTGACGTCTTTGCGTCCTCCGTTGGAGCGTAATTTTAGGACGTAAAATACTGTGCGCGAGGTATTTTGGGTATAGGTCACCCTTTGCCTTCCCCATTGGAGACAATCTAACTCCGCCCCGTGAGCTGATGACCGTGGCCTCGCAGCCAGCGCCGACCGTGTTGGCAGCGCTAGTAGCTAGCACCGCCTGCAGCCTAGCCTTCACGAGAAGCCACCGCGGACCGATGGACGAGCCCCTTCGTTGTAGCTGTGAGCCTGTAACATGGCCCTTGCTCCCTATAGCGTCTCGGCGAGAGCTAGAGCGTGGTTAGTTCGTGATTTTGGGGAATTTGGCTACTGTAGCACTTTCGTTTTTATTTAGCAATTAGTGTTCAATCATTGACTAATTAGGCTTAAAACGTTTGTCTCGCAATTTTCAACCAAACTGTACAATAAGTTTTTTTTTTGTCTACATTTAATGTTCCATACACGTATCGTAAGATTCGATGTGATGGCTACTGTAGCACTTTTTGAGAAATTTTTTAGGTACTAAACAAGCACTAGCGTCTTCTCTGTTCGCGTCCGCGCGCTGGCAGGAGAAGGGAGATGATCCATCAGTCCTTCACGAGTCGTGGTCAGCTTTTGTCGTGAGTCGTGACCAAGCTAGCTAGCTGCAATGACATCGCAGTTCCGGCCTGCCAAAGAAAAATTGTTATCATGGCCATACGGTCGTAAACTCCCTTGCTACTGGTGTATGTTTGCCTGAGCTGGCTGCATGCCACATGCATGTGTAGTCGTGTAGATTGCCAGGCAGCAGCAAGGTGCGAGTGCTGCTCCTGTCGACGTGATGGTCTTGTATTTTGTGTTCCTACATTCATTAGAGTAGCTCCATTTGCTTGACGTGGTTCCTGTTGTTGTACCTGTTCACCGCCTTCTTGGTCCTGTTCTTGGGCATTGCTGACATTGATTTCCGCCCGCGACTCCACATGCACAGAGACTCCAAGCTTAATGTGATGAGGCAGGCACCACACACACGGTCCATGGATGGCGTGGTTTCCCTGGGGGCTGGGCCACGCCACGTGCGTACGTCGATCGATCCTGGCACAGTTGGCTTCGTGTGTGTCGTGCTCCCAGCTGTTGTTCTGATCATGCACGCTAGCTTAGCTAGGCCACTGAGATTTCCGGCCCTGGCTCCACAGCACATGAGCGGGGCGGGGACGTGCATCCGGCCGGTGCCTATTGTCAGCCGATCCAGATTCAGCCCGAGATTCCACGGACACGGTATATACTGTGGTGTTTGGTGTGCGTTCGTCTACGGGTGACACTAGTGGGAAACCCCCTCTAACCGCGACTTCAAATCAGGGACTAAAGGCTTTAGTCTCGGTTATTTATACCAACCGAGATTAAAGGGGCTCCAGGCCGAGCCCGAGGACGACCACCTCCATTCCCAGTTGGTATAACCAACCGGGATTAAATATCTCTTTTTCTGTTTTCTTTTTCTTTTCTTTTTTTCTTTTCTTTTATAGTTTCTTTCCAATCAATTTATTTTTCTTTCAAATAGTTTTCGTACACGTATTATATGCTATACTATTGTACGTCATCCATAAATAAGAATAGAACTAATTAAGAGCTTATATATTACAATGATCATCCCCATTCATTAAGTTCATACAAACCATAATAATTTAAAACAAGTCATTACAATAAACTAGATATCCAACCCCAAAGTTCAATTACACACCAAGTTCATGCAAGCGCAAGTAGATCACCGCCAAGTTTGACTACGTCGTATTATGTACTCGGCAAAGTGTAGGTCACCGATTTTGTATCCACAAATATTATTGACGTAGAGCAACGCATTAAGTAGTGCACTCTCCCTTGCTTCAAAAGTACGAGCACATGGTCTACTAACAACGGTAAGCGGTGGTTGAGAAGTCGGTGGGTCAGATGATACCCTCTTAGTCATATCAGTTTTTCCTAAAATCCTTCCGTAGTAAGTGTTGGCCATTTATCGGCATATTTTCAACCAAAACCCAATACATACATTGTCTGGTTTAGAATGGCTTCAAAGCTACAACCTGCATAGGTTAAGTCATAGTCCTAAACCTGTAATTGTTGGCACAAAAAATGGATATGAGAATAAAGCTTTCGAATAAAAACAAATCTGAACATGAGCTATGAGTTCGATGTCAACTTTACCACATCATTTCGGTTGGTTTGAGCAATCCTTACACAGAAGCCCGCAACATCATGATACGAGCCCGCATCTATTGCTTGTATCGTCGTCGAGGATAGTGTAGGCAGGATGTACCCAATATTCGTAAGCTTATGCAAACATGATTTGACAGCATATTTAATTGTAATTTTCTTCTCAGGTGCCTTTACTCCCACCTATGAGATTTATACAACACCTCAACCCCTCCTAGCGATGATGGAAAAGCCAATTTGAGATTGGACCAATCGACCATTATCTACATCAAAGCTCTCAACATCCACTTCCTCAACCACAAAATATGAAAATGTCTCTTCAAGCCAAATGATTGAGTCAATTACCTCCGGTACATTAAAACACACACACACATACATACATACATACATACATATATATATATATATATATATATATATATATATATATATATATATCAGAAAAATATATATATATATATATATATATATATCAGAAAAATATATTGTGTACAAACATATTTAAAACATACTAATATATTAAAGCATATATCGTTGCTTACTGTGCTAGAATGATTGAACAGTACATCCGGCAACCTTGGTACAAATCCCCAGGCAATACAATAGCCCCAACTTGGGATAATCGGTTCAGGGAGACGTCCAGCCATCTCTTCTCACTAAAGTTAATATATAAAAATTCATATCATTGGAGTCAATATATGAATTCATACACCAAAATTCATATATTCATAAGAATTTCCATATATATATATATATATATATATATATATATATATATATATATATATATATATATATATATATATATATAATCAAAATTCAAATATATCACTGAAGTCAATATTTTTCATATACCAAAATGCGTATCACTAAAGTCTACATAACAAAAAAACCTTATACATCAAAATTCATATAATTGGACCCTATATATACCAAATGCATATTAAATATATACAATATATCACACTAAAGTCAATATATCAAAATTTATATCACCAAAGTCAGTATTTTTCCGCATATATATATATATATATATATAAATATATATATATATATATATATATATATATATATATATATATATATATATATATATATATATATATATATATATGACTAAAGCAATTACAAGTTAGATCGAATACAAATAGCTAGTTAGCCAATTAGCTTAAGTTAGGGTTGAGTGCTACATTCCTGGAGTAGTTCCCTTCCCCTTTTAATAAGAGGAACAATTAGAATGTTCCTAATTCCATATCTATAATATCATAAAAAAAACATCTAGCTCCTACTAAGCCCTTGAGTCAAAAAAAATTAGACCTCCAATGCCACTGATGTCTACTTTTAGATGAACAAAAGCTACCAACAATATGAATTGTCCATTTAAACCTTATGATCAGTATGTTAAGAAAAAAATTGTAGTTGTCTGGAGTGCCACTTGGATATGTGCAATGTATATACTTGTGTTGTATGTTCCGCGCTCGGTTTCACATAGCAGGACAGGATGAGGCGAGGCGATTGAGGTCGAATACCTGGTGGCAGCAGCAAGGGCGAGGCCGGAGATGAAGGCGCCGGTAGAGATGATGTGGAGGCTGGAGACGAAGGCGCTGGTGGAGACAAGGACGATGGAGCCACCGCGCGCGCTAGAGACGAGGGGGAGGGTGAGGCCGCACGCGCTGGAGCCGAGGACGAGGGCGACGCCAGCCGCCGGAGACAAGGGAGAGGGTACCGCGTGCGCCGGGGAGAGAGGCGAGGACAAGGGCAAGCCCGGCCGGATCGAGGATGAGGACGAGGCTGAGGCCACGCACGTCGGGGAGAGAGGACGAGGGCAAGGCCGTCTGGATCGAGGATGAGGGCTAGAGCTAAATAACAAGTATGACTCTTGTGGGAATTCAAGCTATGTCATACAGGAACTCATCATGTAATATTTTTGTGTTTTTTAAAAAGATAATCCAGAGCTTTATTGTCACTTGAAATAAGATAAACAGCAGCTCAGACCTTCTCATATCATATCCGTCAATTACCTAGATTTAGATCAAGCATTCGCTACCCATAAGTTTCAAGTTCAGAGTAAATCTTTATGTCAAATCAGTCGTTTCCAAAACTCGGGAGAATTTGTGGCTGAAAACTAGGTACTTGAAAGGAATTACAGTAGAACAACTATTTATTATTTCTATTTAAGAGATTATTCTGAGTCCTCTTTATTTTATTCAACTCTTAAAAATAAATTAAAGTAAACTAAACACACCTTTTATTTTGTTCTCAATTTTACTAGATCACATATTATTACTATAGCTATATATATTTATTATATAGATAACTTTTTATTTTGTTTTTCATTCACCATTTTCTTAACTATTTAAAAGAAACTAAAACTAGAACAAAGGAAAAGCATACTTACTTGGATACACGGGAGTGCTTCTCCCCCAATCTAGCTCTTTCGACGAGGGTTTGGTGTTTTAAGTCCTTCGAACTAGACTTCTTCTTGTAAAGTTTATTGATCAAGTACCTCGGTTCACTATGAAGATGAGGATTCTTATGGTGGTGCCTCTAATGGTGATGCCACCTTTTTCGCCAAACCTGTCTTGTTTTTGAGCTTTGATTTTCGTTTAGCAGGTTCAGAACCTTCACTTGTAGAAATTTAGGAATCGACTGTCTTCCCCCACACTTGGCTGGGTAGATCAAGTGCATGGGCTCTATTGGTGGGAAAACACTAATAGAACAAAAACTTTATTTATTCTCTCTAAACTTGGCACATTGAACAAAATGAAGTTGATGTTATGTGCTTTGTTTAATTATGTTATGGGTCAAAAGATTATTTAAGTTCATCTAGCAGAAAAGATTGAGTTGCTTAACCTATGGATCTACCCAGTGAGGGGGTATAGGGCTATTTATATAGGCCGGAGCATCTATTGTGAGCCCTTGGATCAAACCGACTTAAAGTACGGCGTAGATGCAACCTAGGAGGCGGTGGGGAACCAACTTAGCAACAAGGGATTGACTGGTGGACCCTAGGGGTCGGGCAGCCTACATGTGGGGCCGGCCAGCCCCACATGTCAGTGTCTCAGGCTCCGCTTCGGTGGAGAGCCTCCTAGAGCCTTCTAGAGTCTTCCCACATCGGTTTTGCTGTAGAATTACACGATTTCCTTTGATGAATAGGTCCTCCTTGGCGGTTTTCTGGATAAACCCTGCTGAAAACATAGATTCACCAAAACTTATGGAATTTGTTAGTTTAAACCCCTATACATAAGTTTGGTGATGGAATTAAATATATATATGCAGGTTATGTTGATGGTTTATAATTGATGTTAGTGACCGTCAACAACGCGCCATGTCTAAGGTCCACTATACTTTTGAGTTTCCAACTCTCTATTCCTCAATCGCTGGACTCTTCTTTTCTCGCTCCTTGTTAGACCTCCTGGACACCATTGGCCTTCTTGCCAAATATACTCTTTCTCTTCATCATGATCGGCCCAATTCTTATCATATGCATGCTTGCCTAGTCAATCATGAACTCCTATATTTTTTACACGCCTATCCATGTCGTTAGATTGATAACTTAAACGTTCATGGATAGACTGGTGATTGGCTTGAGATTTCCTAAACTCTAAATATTGATTACTGCACTCTAGACAGTTATGTCTTGTGGGCAATTTCAAACCTTTGTTCTAGCAGTGTCTGAAGAAAGGATAGTTCCAATGTAACTCAACTTATTCTCTTTCATACCTTTCTTCTTCGTACCGACGCTCATATTCTTCTTTAAGCCGGTGCTAGTAGTCCTTCTCCTTCTGGCGTTGCCATTTATTCAACAAGATTCTAGAAATCACACGAGGATGCATAGCACTAGCTCTAGATGTCTCACCTTGCTTATATCGGCTCTTTTGTTGATCGCGTCGCTGTTTAGCTTTCTTGTACTCATTAGCCGATATCTAAACTTTGGGGTTGACTGACCCATCTTCTTTGGCCTTAGCCGACGTCAAGACCTTCGTTTTTCCTTTAGCTAACTGAAACTCTACCATATGTACCCTTGGGAAAGGATGTTTATCTATGTCCATTGTTGGTTTCTTGGCTGGCTCAAACTTGATTTTTCCTTGCTCGATGGCCTTATATGTAAGCGGAAGATTCTGCACTCATTGGTGTTATGATTAGTGGCATTGTGAAACTTGCAGTATTTCTTCCCTTTAAGTTCCTCATTCGAAGGGATCACATGATTTGCAGGTAATCTCAACTGCTTCTTTTCCAGCAGCAAGTCAAAGATCTTATTAGCCTTCCTGACATCGAAGTCATAGGTATTTTCTAATTCCTTCACCCATGGACAAGATATAGGAGCCTTGCCCCATGTCCACTTGGTGGTTGCAACGCCTAGATCGTCCTGATCAGAGTCTGTATCATATGGATTAGACATAGTAGCGGTACCCATCAAATATTTCTCTTTGCGCAGGGACTTATGCTGATTTTCAAAAGCAGACACCCTTTGAACTAAATGGGCCAAACTCTCAAACTCTTGGCCAACAAATTTCTCTCTGATTAATGGAGACATCCCCTGAAGGGCCAATTCAGCCAATTGGCCATCAAACAGATTCAATGAGTAGCATCAGCTCCTTACTTCTCTGAACCTCTAAATGAATTCTGAGTCAGACTCATTATTCCTCTACCTCATGCTTGTTAAATCTATAATCTTCTTCTCTCCTATCTCACTATAAAAGTATGCATGGAACTTGTTTTCTAGATCAGCCCATCCAGTGATCGAGTTTGGCTCAAGTGATGAAAATCAACTGAAGGCCGGTCCATACAGAGACAAAGAATCTAACTTTATGTGCCTTCTCAATAGATGCATCTCTGAGCTGAATGAGATAATAGCTAATATGTTCCATGGTTGTCATCTCATCTGTCCTGGTAAATTTGGAGAAATCTAGAATTATGTAGCATATAGGGAGTTGCACGATATCATACCAGGCCGGGTATGGGTGCTGGTAAGAGCCAACCTGTCCTTTAGGCTTAAGACCAAACTAGTTCTGCATCATTGTAGTTATTCTATCGATGAACTCATCAGCATCCATGCCAGTGACTTCTTGTCTCGGCTGCCCTTGATTCTGAGGTTAAGAGCATTACACATGAACTTGTTGACCCTGAGCCAGAGACTAGTGTCCTTGAACCTGAGGTTGCTAGAGTTGTTGCACATTATAATTGTAAGGATTCTGAACCCAGGGTGTGGCATGAGCTCGTATGTGCTTGCATCAAAAACTAGGTGATATCCTTCTAGATAGTCAATTTGAGCATTGTGAGTCACACATCCTTGCAATCGACTGTTGAAGTAGTTAGGATCAACATTCTTGATGATCCTCTGCACTGATAGAGAAATTTTATAGGCTGACTGAGGGGTTTGATAGGAAGTACTGAATCTTCCTCGAGTCGGTCATTGCGCAACCTGCTGAGTAGCTAGAGAGGTGAGCTGCTGGACTAAATAAGGTGGGTTTTGTCTAGTAGGTTGATTCATCTGTGTGATAGGGGCACTTGGTGACTGTTGTGCTAGCGGTTGCCCCCGTGTCATCTGATCTTGCCCCCTACGGTTGGCAAGGCTTGACCTTGCCCCGTACTGTTGGTAGGGTTTGATTTTGAGCATGTCCTCCTATAAGTTACTATATTGGTGGCTGTTGGAACTAACCACCTTTTGGCTACTGATTAGAACTAGGTACGTTGCTTTCCACAGCCGAAGGATTAAAGCCATTGAAGTATGTTGGCCCCACTTGATCAACTGGTGCTCCAAAGAAAACTTCCTTAAAAACATTGTCAATCGTGCTGGCCAACACCTTATTATGGTTTGTAAAGGCTTCATGAACAGTCTTGTGAACCAAATGGGTAGTAGTTCTTGCTTCAACATCTTCACTTTGTCCATCCAGGAGGACACTTGGCATGGGAGTATTCTAGACGACTGAATCGCGCGTCCTGCTGTAAGACAGCAGACACTTCTCACAGAACTCCTCTGTCGCCTGCTCAATGAGTGCTTTCTGGTCATCAAGCAGGTTTTCAAGGTTGACCTTAAGGATCGCTTCATTGTCCATGTTGACAATTGTGGTCCCACCGGGTGTGCTAAGAGTATGTGGATGGCAAAAGGTGATGGACCCACCGCTAGAGAACACACAGCAAGCCGAGAGAAACCGTGTGGAGCAGATCCTGAGCTCTCCCCGGACTTAGAAGGACACCAGACTGGATGGTCGTGACCTAAGGCATGACAGTCAATTTGACCCTGCAATTGACAAGGAGACAAGATTAATCAGTAATTTAAGGTAGAGCATGCTGGTGTTTGTCTAGACAATTCCAAATGTGCGGCTAAGTAGCCGATGAGATAAGGCTATCGACTAGAGAATCGATATCTAGCATGTTCATGACACATGATAAGTAAAAAGAGCATATCAGCAATTATCAGTTACTCAATTGCATAGATCTAAATAGCCGATGATCATGAAAACATGCAAAAATGGTGTAAAAAGTAGATGTGGAAGCATTAAATGAGAAACATACTAGCTTTTAACTAGGACAAAAATAAGTAAAAGCATGTGAATAGCCAATATATTCTCATCATACGGGCTATCGGCTAAAATAGTCGATTCCAATGAAAGTAAAGTCGAAGCATGCAAGCACTCAACCGTTGGACGTGGATAAGTCCATACACTTATCAGACCCAATCTACCACCTCAAACAGTGGGGATATGAGCCAGACCGATGCAACCGTGATAGAGATAATAGATTAAACCCTCAAAGCTGTGGAAGCATAGGCGATTGACTAAATAGCCGATGCGAACATAACATGTAGCCAGAGGCCACACTTGACCATAAGCAAGACTTGCTATTTAACGATCTCTGATCTATAGTGCTATCAATAGGGGTTGACTAGATCGATGGCAACCATAATAGCAGTTCTAGACCAGATTTCATTAACCAGCAAGCTTTACTTAGGGTAAAACACGTCCTGGCCACATGCTATCTTCGATCAAGACTGGATCAAAATGGCTAAGCTAATCGAAACCATCATCACAGCAAGATGTAAGCAGATAAAAGCAACAAGACGATGATCGAAAGAGATATAAAGTCGATCCATTTCAATCTTAACCGAGCAAGGGGTGATTTTGTTACAAATAGTAAGAAACTAATTATAACAAGATTGATAACTAGCAAACCTATTAAAAACAGTAAGGAAACCCTACCAATCTTAATAGATCTAGCCAATAACTAATCCGTATCAAAATTTGTATGAGATGCGAGCTGAACCGATGCAACCGTACAAATTTTGATAAGAATCAAGGGTAACTTGTATCAGATAATTGTAAGAGATACGAGCCGGACCGATTCAACCTTACAATTAATCGATGATAACTAACTTATACCGTGTTTATAAGACATCAGACTTAACCGAGGGCAGCCTTACAAACAAAATATAAGTCGTGATGGATACTCACAGACAAACCAGAGGTCAGACTTAACTGATGGCAGCCCTGCTTGCCGAAGAACTCGCTGAGATCTACTCTACTCCTACTCCTAGGGGGTGGAGTAAGCCGAAAAGTAAAGATATTGTTTGTTGATTGATCGCTGAGATGTCTGTTACAATAGTTGGGGTTTAATATTTAAACCCGAGGCTTGACTATGAGTCCTGATTGAATAAGACTGATCACAAAACTTTAGAAAAGAAAACAAGACATCCTAATTTAAGATAACTTGAACTCCAAACTTCTCTTTCTATGGAGTCCGTCATGCTTTCCTAACCACGAACAATGCCATTTTTTATGCTGGAGTTTTCTTGAGATGACGCTGTTGTTGAAATCCAGCTAACTCTGATTAGTCATCTTGACCAGCCGATTCTGCCCTCATCACGGCTCTTCTTGTTGCATTCTGAATTATGGGGTCTCATGCAATGAACCAAATTCTGGTGTCAATAGAATTGACAAACACAAATTCAAATGAAAAGATGATCAAAATAAAAGTTGTAAGAACACAATAAATTGATAGAGCATAATTTTAGAAAATTTTAGGAACAAAATCATCAAATTTAAAATTAGTATGATGAAGAAAGACTAGTTACAAGTTTTAGCCACAGATTAAACGGAGAATTCAAACTTCTTTAAAAAATTAATTTCAAACAGAATTTTGAAATAGTAGATGATTTCAAATGAAAAAGTTGTCAACTACAAAGTTGCATAACTTTTTGAGATCTACAACTTTCGTATTGGTTGTTTCTCCATTTGAGGTCATTTTAAAAATTCAAATTTTAAATTTGAGAAATTCAAACATAGTTTTCCTTGACAAGATGACTTCAAATGAAAAAGTTGTCAACCACAAAGTTGTATAACTTTTTGTGGTCTATAACTTTTATTTTGAACATTTCTCCACCCAAGGTTGTTTGAAAATTTTAAATATGAGACGATATTGAAAACAATAATAAAGATCTTAGAGAACCTTAGAATAAATAGTTGGGGTACATAAAAATTACATATATGATAACAAAGACCTAACAATAAAATTACATATACGATAACAAAGAAAATTACATATACGATAACAAAGACCTTCTCTCAGTAGGTCAATGTTACAATCAAAGTGTACCAACATATTATAAAATAACCATCTCAAAAATATTCTTCTAGCACCAAGAGGGTCAAATAGGTGCTAGAGGATATCGGAGGTGGATGCCGAAGGGGACTAAAAGGGCTTTTTTTGTTTTTGTTTTTTATTCCTACATAATGCCTTGTGTTCTAATTTCTCTGATTTTTTTATTTGCATATGCATTAGTTAAATTTCAATCCATACAAATATAATTATAATATCCATACAAATAAACCTAATGAAATATAATTAACTTACATACAAACATAATTAAAATATCCATACAAATAAACCAAATTAAACATAACTATTCGAATAAACCTAATTAAACATAACAGTACGAATAAACCTAACTAACACATGGATCCTACAAACCGGCTGCAACTCTAGCCTGTCTCCACTACCTGTAGTGTATGTGTCAGATTGTGTAATCACAGTCATTGTCTATGTAATGCAAGGCCCACACTAAAATACTCTCCATTGCCTCATAACGCCGAGGACATGGTATCCCATAGATTTAGCCTACTGATGGACTATCGATGACCTAGTTCTGCCTAAATCTCATGAATACTGGATACCAGCTGTCATCCTCTGGCCCATCGCTTCCATGAAGTCCCAGGCGTACCCCGGTCGCTTAATAGCTTGCGTGAGAATGGGCTATAAGCCACATGTAGCATAGGTGAAATCATAGAGCAAAAACTGAAAAAAAAATCTCAATAAATATAGAACCCCCACATAAATATGCCATGCAACAATATATATTAGAGAAACATATAAAAAATAAATCATCAAGATATATATATATATATATATATATATATATGCATTCCAAATAAACTTAAACATTTGGCACATAATTTTTTTAACGATTATTAACTCTCATCAAGAAATAATGTTGCTAACAAAGATCTAGAAAACTATAAATTTTTAAGGTTATGTACAAATGATGTATAAATAAAAATAAAATCCACCACTATTATTTCTAATTAAAAAACCATATATTTCTATGCTTATTACTAAACCATGAAATGATGTACATTATTAGCAATGAAAGATTAGAAGATGAAGTTGCTAACGTTTAGAAGATTGAAGATGAAGCCGGCGGCCGAGAGCAAGAACTTGCTCCCCCAAGCAAGAACACGGATAAACACAGACGCACAAACAAAGACCAAAGATTTGACCTGTGTCTCGGGCTTGGGGGACAATGTGGAAACGGATATATATAGGTGGGGACCTTTAGTACCGGTTGGTGGAGCCTACCGGGACTAAAGGATCAACCTCTAGTCCCGGTTGGAGCCTAAACCTGGGATAAAAAGCCAGGGGACCTTTGGTCCCGGTCAGTGGTTCCAACCAGGATTGAAAGACAATCTTTAGTCCTGGTTTGAATCTCAGACCGGGACTAAAGGTCCCTGCTACAAAAGTCTACGCACTATGCGTTGGGCAAGGGATTCTAGTCTCAGTTGGTGGTTCCAACCGGGACTATATCTCCTATTACTCTCGGGCCAAATTCCGGCTATGGACTAAAGCCAAAAACTAAAAGTATGTTCTATACTAGTGTGAGCCTTCACAACTCCCTGAGCCTCGCCACACTTCAAGAACCCATCCTGCCCCAGGCTGCTAGCAGAGGGCTGCGGGCACTCGGGCGACGCTAGTTGTTAGCACGGGCAGCATGGTCGGCCGTCGGCGTTGGCTGCGAGTCCACGGTCGCGCGCTCACAAGGCCGGCGCAAGGAGCAGCAGCTTCGAGTGCGCCCTCTGTTTTTAATGCAAATAATGGGTGAGGCTAAGATAGATGAGGGTTTAAATGCAAAATTGCAGACACAACCAGCGTTACAATGGCGTGCCACGTCAGATAAAATGCCAACATATGGCCGGCGTGGACCTGTGGTGCACCAGTTAACAAGTTTAGTGACTCATAAATGTATTTTTTAAGTTTGTGGACCTAAGTGACACCCTTGACAAGTTTAGGACCGCTCATGCATTTAACTCATTTTATAATGGTTAGAAAAAACATGGACCATTCATTGGACGAGATCGAATGGTGAAAAAATAGGATGTAGCCAACTGAAAGTATCTGTAGCTACCAAATAGATGGGGATAATACCAAATTAGATGGGACGAGTTCCAAAATATGTGGAGTAATATTTTTTTTTCATTTTTCATTTTAGTTTCAAATAAGGGTACATCAGTTGTTCTAGTACTGTCTTCCAGGATAAAAATGGGATTTTCCACGTTCTGTCAAGTCACGAGGTAACATTACCTCCATCTCTGACGTCCAATCCAGATCAAACGGCTCCCATCGTTTCCAAGCAAATTTTCTAGGACTTAGCTTTTTCAACGTCCAATCCAGATCAAACGGCTCCCATCGTTTCCAAGCAAATTTTCTAGGACTCAGCTTTTTTCAGCGTGCCTGCAAATTTTCTAGGACTTAGCTTTTTCAGCGTGCCTGCCCCATCAGGGTGCAACGTCCAATCCAGATCAAACGGCTCCCATCCGCTCGCAGTCTGTGCCAGGACCTGGACATGTCACATGTACTCGTGCACCAGAATCATCTCGCTAGCTGCGTTCGTCGCCATAGCCGATGATATAGCCAGGAGAGCAGCTCGATCTCCATGCGGACTCGATCAGCCCATGCTGTGACTGCCAGTTGCCGCGCTCTACGCCTGCTCCGCCGCCATCCACCATGCATGGCTTCGCGAATCTGCATGTCGTCTCTTGTCTTGCAGCGCCACTAAGGGGAACTGGTACGCGGCGTCGGCGCTCTGCTCGAGCGCGAGAGAAAACCCAACGCGCTCGCCGAGAACGCGGCCTAGGTGCTCCGGCGGCTTCTTCCTCCGTCGCACCCTGATGACAATGAGCACGAGATGCATCACTATCGTGCGTCTTCTAGTGGAAGGTGGGCCGCGTGAGGAACACCGACGGGGATGGGGTCGCCGTGGCCGTGGAGCAGCAGTCGCGCCGCGGAGTCACCCGTCCGTCGCGGCCGAGAGCGAGAGGGTGGAGTGGCCGAGCGGGTGCGGGAGGGGAAGAAGAGGATTTTTTTTTTTTGGTTGGGCCTGCCAGGCCACACTCAGCCCACAACCTCAATCACTAAAATACCATCTATAATATATTTCTCAATTAATTACTTAGAAAATAGAACTGAAGGTACCACGGTACTTTTTCAACCATTGTAAAAGATCTCTAAGATATATAGCATCATTGCTTTCGTAACCGATTGGTGCAACTCGAGTTGAAGAATGCGCCATAACCCTGCTCCTGATGCCCGTTTTCAATTTCCATGATTTCCCTTTGTCATCTAAAGCGATGAGAATGACACCGCAACGACTTAGCTTTAGGGGGTGTTTGGTTGCCCCTCCTAAATTTTAGTCGCTGTCCTATCAAATATTTGGACACATGGAGTATTAAATATAGACTAATTACGAAACTAATTGCATAGTTTGCGACTAATTTGCGAAATGAATCTTTTAAGCCTAATTAGTTCATGATTTGATAATATTTTGCTACAGTAAACATGTGCTAATGGCGGATTAATTAGGCTTAAAAAATCGTCTCGTGGAATACTGACGGATTATATAATTTATTTTTTTATTAATATCCGAACACCCCATGCAACATCCTCCCGACACACCTCCTAAATTTTAGTAGCTGAATCCAAACACCCCTTCACGTCGTTTAATAACATACACTAGTCTCTCTTCTTTCCAACACCTTGTCACGCGTCCAAAATCCAGCAAAATCTGAGGAAACTTTTCTGGTTTTACACATATCAGTTAGAGAACAATCTTTGCAACTTTACAAGATCTGCCTTTAGTTTAACACGTAATGCGTGATGCGTGAACAGAACACATCCTCGAAATTAAACCTCTTGTCCTACCTATAGACTCATCATCTTTTCCACCCACTCAACTCAAGCAAACGCGTTTATCCAACCTGAAACCAACAACCGCGCATGTGTACACCTCAAACGTCCGATATCTACACATGCATGCAGCAGCAGCACACAGATCAACTCTCCTACTCCCTACTCATTTCGTTAGAGTCACCAGCATGCAGGTAACTGCAGTTTCCTGCTATGAGATGCTGATCACAGTGGCGGTGGCGGCTCTCGATGGCTCCAAGGCGACGCACTGCACCAGCCCACACAGCATGCTCACCTCCTGGTCGCTCGCCGCCGCCGCCGGCTTCTTGCCATTGTCACCGTCGTAGTCATCAGACGCCGCGGAAGATTCAACAATATCGCAGCACTCCTCGAAGCGGTAGCAGGTAACGAGGTGGTCGTTGGCCATGCCGACCGCCTGCATGAAGGCGTACACCACCGTCGGCCCGACGCCGAGGAACCCCCGCCGCATCAGGTCCTGGCTGATGGCGTCGGCCTTGGCTGTCCGCAGCGGCACCTCCCGCGTGTGGCGGTATCCGCCAACCATTGGCTTGTTGCTCATGAAGCTCCAGCAGTAGCTGTCGAACGATCCGAACTCGTCGATGACCTGTGAGCAGCAGCGTACGTAGTTGCAGGAAAAAAATAAGAGGTCGATCATTAAGTGTTACGGATGAATGAACAGATATTAATTGTTGCTAATAATGTTTCGGCTCACCAAAATTTAGGTGCGGGGCAGATGGATAGGATAGAATGGCATGCATGATCACCTTACCTTCAGCAACTCACGTGCGTTTTCAATGATTACGCGCAGCCTGTGTTGCGACAGCAGGGAGCTAGCAGGGCTGCATGGCGCCAAGAACTTCTTCTCGTTCAGCTTTGCTACCAACTGAGGGTCAAAGTTCATGAACACTTCCCTGTGGAGTGTAATTGCTTGTGAGTTTGAATTAGGACATCTGAGATGTTTTGGTGAGCATGCAGTTCAAATCTTTAGTGCTGTGTGTGATGAGTGCTTTAATTACCTGAAGGTGTCCCTCTTGCTGAGAATCGCAGGCCATGCCATCTCAGCCAGTGCACCAGACACAGTCAGCATTTCGAACAGTTTCCTGCAGTTTAGGACTAAAAATTGTAACTTTTCAATCCATTGCTGATCATACATCTCAGGAGGAAAAAAAAAAGATTAGCTGATCTGATCAGGTTTAGAGCATACTTGTCGTCATGTACTGGAACTCCCCACTCTTGGTCATGGAAGGCAGCGTAGCAGGGATCTGTTGCAAGGTCAAATCAATGAATTCCTTACAGTCAGCTGAAAGCAACTGGCCATTCTAGGAGAAGGCTGAATACCTTCATTAAAGGTTTTCAGATTAGACGGCTTTACATTGGAATATTTGATAGGAAATTAAGCATTTCATTATTCCAACAAGGAACAATAGTAAGCATTTTATTCTTCTAAAAGAATAATATATATATAACATTTGAACTTATTGTTCACAGTGCTGAAACCTGAGGATAGGAGCTGACTGTATCTGTTTTTGTTCATGGAAGTAAGGGGTGCCAGCTGAACAGGCAATTAGGTGTGTGAACAAAAAGGCTGGGTTTCAACTCTAGTCTACCCCAACTTGTTTGGGACTTAAAGCCTTTGTTGTTGTTGTTGTTGTTGGTAGAAGCCTAGCAGGTAGGAGTACGACTGACTGATGAGTAGGAACAAATAAGCAAAAGCTCCAAAGAACTAGTAGGATTGAAAAGATTGCAAGTATAGCAATACATAAATTATCTACAGTAATCATGGCTTCCAGTTGCTAACCGTACTGAAGAAAAGATGCAAAGTAAAGCTATGCATAAACTAAGAGAACAACAATGATTAAGCATATATCCTTGTAAAGAAAAGATCGCGATATGGTCACTACAATGCTTTTCGATCAGCAGAATTTCCTTTTCGAGGTAACACTTTTAGGTGAAATTGGAATGGAGTTTGGAAATTCAGGTCCAGTTAATCATGTATTAATTCAGAATGTCGTCATACTTTTTTATTGTCCATTGGGCGCCTAAAATTGATTATATTCTATCCAGTAGCCAACTTGGCAGATTGATTACTCTGTGTTTAATTGCAAAAGGCACTATTGCCACTTTATATTCAGTTCGTACTTCAGACTTTAAACAGTTGCAAGTTTAAAAGGGTTGGATGAACTATGTTTTTATCGGGGACTAATATTAGGGTACCCGAAGAGGAGGAGCTAATGACCGTCAACATTGATTCATCCGCGCGACTACACCGCTTGCCGGGTCACTTCTCGTCCGTCCGCCGAGGCCATGGGCCCTGCCTCGTCTAACCCTCGAGGGTTGGCTCCGCCTCGGTGGGCGCTGTGGCCGCAGGCCTCATCTCGCCCGACCCCCGAGGGTTGACTCCGCCTCAGGCTGACTCCCGAAGGGCTGCCTCCGCCTCGTCCGACGTCTAAGGGCAGACTCCGTCTTGCCCGACCCCCGAGGGTTGGCTCCGCCTCTCCAACGTCTGAGGGCAGACTCCGTCTCGCTCGACGTCCGAGGGCTGGCTAGGGGCTGGCTCCATCTCGCCCGACGTCCGAAGACTAGCTCCACCTCGCCCGACGTCTGCGCGCTGCTCCTTCATAACTACGCATGTCGATAAGGCAGGGCACTCGAATCAACCGCAATATCGAGGACCATATCCTGCACGTCTGCAGGAAAATACTATCAGGATATGACAAGAAGGGTGCTTTGAGACCTTCCAGGCATGTCAGAGCCCGAACAGTGTTGTAGACATTGACATTTGTCTTATAGTGTTGTGGGCGCCGTCATTCGCCCTCGGGCGTGGATCCTGACGGAAGCTCACGACAACCACTACGATCCTGAAGGAAACTCGCATCACCTACAGTAATAGACGTGCGGTCACTGCGTCGTCTGCTCCCCGAAGGGCCGCGGATTAGCACCCTGGTCCACTGCACCGCCCGCCAGGGCGGGATGGGACGTGACAACTTGCTGACAATGCTAGGACATGGCATCATCAGCGGACAGACGCCCGACGCGGCCCTATCAGGATCAGCGGACATGCACCCAGCGTGGAGCTATCCCTGGCACTATCTGCCATGTCAGCGGGGCTCGTATAGAGGAAAAGGAAGACCCGGCATCTTTGAAGGACCTCCTTTGCCCCTGATTTTTCTTCTTTCTCCTATCTGTAATCCCTGCTCCCCCTTGGCCTATAAAAGGAAAGGGCACCCCACTAAGGGGATCAAAAAACACATCACGCATCACATCACACATAGCTGAGCAGCAACCAAGCTCTTGGCATCCATTCGACCTTTCCATCAGAGACTTGGGATCCGTCCCTCTCTCGTCCGTTTGTAACCCCTACTACGAAATTTTCAGTGCTAATAACATGAGCAGCAGCCATGAACTAGACGTAGGGACATTCTGCCTGAACCAATATAAACCTTGTGTCTTTTTAGCATACCATTCGGGTCAGACACGCAATAACATAAATTTACTCGTTGGTGTTTACTCGAAACACCGACAGTTGGCACGCCAGGTAGGGGACCTTTGCGCGTTCCAACATTAACATTAGGCCACGAATGGCTAGCCACGGTATCAGCTGGGTCCCTGGCGCACACGTGGGCTTCGGGGACCTGGACTTCATCATCACGGTGGGAGGAGAGTTGGCATTGGCCCACGCCGCCATCCAACCTCTCCCCTCCATCGGCCTCGACTATGGGAGGCTTGAGCGCCAGCTCGGCGTCTCCCTAGGACCCTCGCCCTCTAGGGAGGACCCGTACCGCCTCACCTTCTCTTACGCCAATGAAATGGCATGGCTCGTCGGAGGGGAACCCCTCTCTCAGGAACACCCCATACGAAGCGCCCCGACAGTGCTTTCGTTCGGTCTTCGCAACGTCGTGGGGACCGTTAGCCACCTTGTGGCACAACGCATCATTCCACCTCCCACGAACGACGAATTTGTGGGGGTGATCGAACACGTCGTGGAATCTCTCCATGACCTCCTCACAGAGGAGCCAGAGTCGCCCTCTGGCTTTAACTCCAGCACGGGAAGCCATCACTCCTCTCGTGAATGCTTCATGATGGGTACCCCCGAGGGACACGTCGAAAGCATCCGTGAGGAGGAGGCTACCTCGGCGAACAACCTCGACGATGAGGCCGAGGGGGAGACAGCGGCGCCACCTCGCATGCAGGTGGAGTAGCTAAAAGCCTGACACCGAGAGATCAAGGAAGCGTGGCTTCAGCTCGAACAGGAATGCGCGGAGCTCGATCGGTAAATCGAGCGCCACGGAGACGACGGGCGCGCACACGCCATGGCACGTGACGTGAACCGAAGGATCATCACCGACGATGAAGCCCTCCCACATTTCATCTGGGCAAGCCAAAATATCGCCGCCACGACGGCCTTGCTCCATGGCCTTCCAGAGGCCACGACGCTCGAGGATCATCAGGCCCACCATGAGATTCACACGTTGCTCGAGCGTGCAGCGGCGCAGCAGGCCGAGAGCTTGTTGTCTCGGCGACGCAAGCTCAACGCTAGCCAGCACACGCTCTCAGAGCATCCTGGCAGGGATGCGTCAGTCCACCAGGTGCCACAAAGCGGTGGGCAGCGCACCACGGTCCCGGTGCATCGACGTCTCGGCCGCAACCGTGACGCACACAACACCCTCGATGCTCGCAGGTGTACCCATGATGATCTGAGAGGGAGCTAGCCACGGCTATCACCCTCACCGTGGCAGATGCTACGACAGCGGTGAGGACCAAAGCCTGGGCCCTGGCCTGTTGGGGCCTCAGGCCTTCAGTCAATACATCCTCAACACTGCCTTCCCACCAAGGTACGGACCACCAACCCACATCCCCAAGTACTCTAGGGAAATGAACCCCAGACTATGGCTCGAGGATTATCGGCTTGCCTACCAAGCCGATGGTGCGGATAATGATGATTTCATTATCTGCAACTTTCCATTGTTCTTGGCTGGTTTGGCACAAACATGGTTGGAACACCTACCGTCCAACAGAATCCAAGGTTGGGCGGACCTGAAGGAGACCTTCGTGGGAAACTTCTAGGGCACATACAAGTGCCCTAAGAACCCATGGGACCTCAAGAACTGCCGACAGAAGGTCAGAGAAACCCTCCATCGGTACATCTAACGATTCTCCCGGTAGTGCAATGAGCTGCCTAACATCGCCGATGCTGACGTTATAGGGGCTTTCCTATCTAGGACCACTTGTGAGTCTCTGGTTCACAAGCTAGGACGCAAGGGTCCGCGAACCACCAAGGAACTCCTTAACATCGCCACCAACCACGCCTCGAGCGAAGAAGCAGTTGAAGCAATCTTCGATCGCCTCAATGGCAAGGCAAGGTGGGATGAGGTCGCTGGTGAAGGCACCTCTAACCATTCCGCCAAAAAGAAGAACAACAAGCAATGGCGCGAGGGCTCTCTCGTGGCTGCCGCTAACCGCAGGGGTGGTCGGAAGCCCACAAAGGGCACTCCAAACCACTTCAAAATACTACTCGAGGGGCCATGCCCAAACCATGCCTTCCCCGTCAAGCATTTGTACAAGGACTGTGCCCTTATAAAGCGGTTCTTGTCCAGAGGCCCCAATAAAGGGGAGCATGGGAAGGACCCTGACCGTACCACGGATGACGCCGAGGGGAAGGACGATGGCTTTCCAACACTAGATGGCTGCCTCATGATCTTTGGAGGATCGGAGGCCTATGACTCCAAGTGCCACCAGAAGATCACATGTCGCGAGGTCTATGCGACCAAACTGGCCACGCCTGCCTTCCTCCGATGGTCGAAGTCTGCTATAACCTTTGATTGGACCGACCACCCAGAGAACATCCCACAGCCAGGGAGATACCCACTCGTGGTCGACCCAATTGTCGGCATGAAGTGGCTCACCAAAGTACTGATGGATAGAGGCAGTGGCCTCAACATCATGTACGCTGAGATGCTCGACGCTATGGGCGTTGACCGAGCGCGCATCTGACCAACCGGAGCAGCTTTCCATGGCATCGTGCCTAGAAAGCAGGCCATGCTGCTTGGGCAAATCGATCTGCCCATCACCTTTGGGGGTCTGTCCAACTATAAGACAGAGACCCTCACCTTTCAAGTGGTTGGATTCCACAGAACTTACCATGCCATCCTAGGACGACCATTTTACGTGAAGTTCATGGCCATCCCCAACTACACCTACCTCAAGCTAAAGATGCCAGGCCCCGGTGGGGTCATCACCATCGGCACATCCTTCCAACGCGCCTATGAGTGTGAGGTCAAGTGCTACGATCATGTCGTGGCAATCATCGCCTCTGGAGAGCTCGCGAACATCAGAAAAGAGGTCACCGAAGAAGCGCTCGACCCCAAAAGGTCGATCGGGTCCTTCAAGCCAGCAGAAGGCTCTAAGGAGGTCCTCATAGACCCCTGAAAGCACCCAGGGAAAAATGGTGCACATTGGTACCATGCTTCCCTCCGAATAGGAAAGCGCGCTCGTCGGCTTCCTCCATGCCAACAGAGACATCTTTGCGTGGAAACCCTTAGACATGCTAGGCATTCCAAGGGAAGTCGCCGAGCACGCCTTGAAGATCCGCCTAGGCTCCAAGCCAGTTAAACAACGCCCACGTCGCTTCAACGAGGGGAAAGTAGGACCAACGGCAAGGAGGTAGCAAAGCTTTTGGTGGCCGGATTCATCAAGGAATTATACCACTTAGAGTGGTTATCCAATCCCGTTCTTGTACAAAAGAAAAGTGGGAAATGGAGGATGTGTGTTGACTACACGGGTCTCAATAAGGTGTGCTCAAAAGGATCCGTTTCCTTTGCTACGCATAGACCAAATAGTCGACTCTACCTCAGGGTGTGAAACCCTCTACTTCCTTGATGCGTACTCCGGGTACCATCAAATCGTGATGAGGGAGTCCGACTAGCTCGCGACATCTTTCATCACCCCCTTCAGATCGTTCTGCTACATCACAATGCCGTTCGGTTTGAAGAACGCTAGGGCTATGTGGGGGATATGACCCCCGGTATCCACAAGACAAGACATGCGCCACGCCATCAGAGGTGGCCTAGCCCACAAGATCAAGGCATGCACGACACTGGTCGACGTGCACCACAAGATATTATATAGTACCAAGGATACTTTCTTTATAACTCTACCCCTCTAGAGTATATAAGGAGAGGCAGGGGTCCCCTAGTCGATAGCTACTACATCTCAATGCAATACACGAAAGACACAGGATGTAGGGTATTATGTCGATCAGACGGCCCGAACCTATCTAAATCGTTATCTCTGCACCTTGTGTCACCATCCGGTTCCTATCATGCGCACCTCCATCGATCAATCTACCTTCGTGGGAAACCCCTCGGAGGACTGTCAAGCATCTTTTGTCAATAGTTAGCGTCCACCGTGGGGCTCGCGCACACTGATCCCTAGCAAACCAGATGGCGTAACTCAAGATCAACATCCTTCGCGGCAACTCAACTGATCGCGTCGACATCCTTCGACAACCATGGCGCACGTCTTCATACGTGGATTGACATCGCCAAGCTCCGACTACGTCCGTCCTACTCCAACACGAGATCAACTTCGTTCCAGCCATCAAGCGAGTTGCCTGCATTGCCGACCATATAACGTCATACGTCGCTGACTAGACATTCTGTCTAAAGCTAAGTCACGCTTTAATATTTTCCTAAATATTCTCCAATCTCCGTATATCGTCATAATGTTTCTCCGAGCTGTTTTCTCTATGTTTGCTCTCCAAATGATTTTCTGAACCCCCGAACAGTCATGTTGACGCTCGGATGTCCCCAAAGAAGGCCCTGTCTCTGGCTCCTCCCTACACGTGCACAAGCGTCTGCCCTCTGCGTTATGGGTGATCGGCCATGGCTCCTTAGCGACGCTTTGTTCTTCCTACACGCACATGGGTTCCACACTCCGTGTTATGGTTAACGCGTTAGCTAGGGCTGGAGACTCAGCTATACACTAACTGGTCGCGCGGTTTATATTAAATATAAATAAATCTTTAGAATAACACTAAGTGTTCACACCAACTGATCGCCGAGCTACATACGCTATTTCTTCTCCGGAGTTCATATATTTTTACATCATGTACTATCCGTTCTACATATTTGTATTGTAGGATCATCGTCTAGGCCATTGGACCACCTGGTGCTCGGACTTCTCCACTAATCAACTAGTCGGCCCGCTAGGTCCATGGACTTCGTCGCCGACCAGTTGATTGGACTGTTCGCCGGTCGCTTCTACTCAATGCTCACTTCGCCACCGACCAGTTGACCGGACTGTTCATCGCTCGTGCTTCATCGCCAGCTACCCCGAGGACTCCTCGGTGCTCGGACATCGCCAGTGATGTCGGGGACTCCTCAGTGCTCAGACATCACCAGCTGAACCAAGGACTCCTCAGTGCTTAGACATCGCCAGCGATGCCGAGACTCCTCGGTGCTAAGACATCGCCAGCTATGTTTAGGGTCTCCTCGGTGCTCGGACATCACCAGCTATGCGTGGGGTCAAATCTTGCTATGTCTCATCGGTGTGCTATCAAGCTGCTCCATGTTGTTCGAATCAGGGTGCTGATCTTGGGCAGCATGTCTAGGGTCTTGATACGCGCATGTCAGATGACGTCGGCAAGCTTTCAGACTTCTTTTCTTTCACCATGCTACAAGATTCATTCTCATCTTCCAGCAGGCTCGGGGACTAAGTGGCTACACTTCACCTAGCGGTGAATGTAGTGCTTATTTCTTGATTTACCCTCCTTATTGATGGAGTCTAAGTGGCTACACTTCTCCTAAGTCAAAGAATTTTTAGATTTTGAACTTGAGCTCCTTACATCCTTATGGAAAGCCATACTTGGAATACACTGCTTGGTGACGGTTCATAGCTGCTCGGCGACGGTTCACAACTGCTTGGCAACTCATCACGGTGATCGAACCATGAGTTTGGCTACTCGGCTTTGTTCGCACCTGCTCAGACAAGCTCAAGACGGCATTGCACAACAGATACAAGATGCTCAGGGACTAGCTATGGAGGATATGACCCCTGGTATCCACAAGACAAGACATGGGTCACGCCATCAGAGGTGGCCCAGCCCATAAGATCAAGGCATGCATGGCACTAGTCGACGTGCACCGTAAGATATTATATAGTACCAAATGAGATACTTTCCTTGTAACCCTATCCCTCCAGAGTATATAAGGAGAGGCAGGGGTCCCCTAGTCGACAGCTACTACATCTCAATGCAATACACCAAAGACACAGGACGTAGGGTATTACGTCGATCAGATGGCCCAAACCTGTCTAAATTGTTGTCTCTGCGTCTTGTGTCACCATTTGGTTCCTATCATGCGCACCTCCACTGATCAATCTACCTTCGTGGGATACCCCTCGGAGGACTGCCGAGCATCTTTTGTTGATAGGCTACATACCAGTGTTGTATGCTCAAGTGTTTCGGGAACCTCATCGGGCGTACTGTTGAGGCCTACGTTGATGACATCGTGGTCAAATCCAAATGGGTTGACCACCTCATAGTCGATCTTGAGCAGACCTTTGCAAAACTCCGAGCAAACAGCATCAAATTCAATCCCGAGAAGTGCGTTTTCAGGGTCCCGAGGGGCATGCTGCTTGGTTTCATTGTCTCCGAGCGTGGCATTGAAGCAAACTCGGAAAAGATCTTAGCCATCACAAGGATGGGCCTAATTTAGAATATAAAGGGGGTGCAGCGAGTTATAGGTTGCCTCACCATGCTCAACTGCTTCATCTCATGCCTTGGTGAACGAGGTCTCCCCCTTTATCGACTTCTGAAGAAGGCCGACCACTTCGAATGGACATCCGAGGCCTAGGAGGCACTTGACATGGTCAAGCTACTTCTGACGAAGGCCTCGATCCTAGTTCTTCCTGCCAATGGAGAACCCCTTCTGCTCTACATTGTGGCCACCATGCAAGTGGTCAGCGCCGCCCTGGTGGTGGAGCGAGAAGAAGAGGGGCACGCCCTCAAAATACAGCGCCCTGTGTACTTCATCAGCGAGGTCCTATCCGACTCAAAGACCCGCTTCCCCCAAATCTAGAAGCTTCTGTACGCTGTCCTCATCACTAAGAGGAAGCTACGTCACTACTTCGAGTCACATCTAGTGACGGTCGTGACGTCCTTCCCCCTCGGTGAGGTCATCCAAAACCAGGATGCCACTGGAAGAACCACAAAATGGGCACTCGAGCTAATGGGTCAGGACATTATGTATGCCTCCTAGATGGCCATCAAGTCCCAAGTGTTGGCTGATTTTGTCATAGAATGGACCGAGGTCCAAATGCCACCAGCGATTGTTGATCAAGAATGATGGATGATGTACTATGACGGTTCGCTAATGAAGAAGGCCGCCGATGCAAAGCTGGTCTTCGTGTTGCCCCTCAGGGTATGAATGAGGTACATTGTCCATCTCCATTTCCCCTCATCCAACAATGTGGCTGAATATGAGGCGCTCATCAATGGCCTATGCATTGCCATCAAATTAGGCATCCGATGCCTCGATGTTCGAGGAGATTCTCAATTGGTCATCGACCAAGTCATGAAGGAGTCAACCTGCCATGATGCCAAGATGGCCGCATACTGCCGAGAAGTCTGACGGTTGGAGAACAAGTTCGACGGCCTCGAGCTCAATCACATCTCGAGGCGCCTCAATGAGGCAGCCGACGCGCTTGCGCAAGCAGCATCCGGCCAAGAGCTGATGCCAATGGGCGTCTTCACTAGTGACCAGCACAAGCCCTCAGTTCATTATGAGGGGTCGAAACAAGGCGATGATGGTCCATCCAATCTAGGCTGGGGGCTGACCAATCGATGGCTCCATCTGGCCCCGAAGTCATGGAGCTCAAAGAGGACCCAGCGATAGAGCCTGACCCTCTAGTCAACTGGAGGATGCTCTACCTTGACTACCTCCTCCATGACATGCTACCAATGGACAAGACAGAGGCTCGATGGCTCGCATGTCGCACCAAGTCCTTTGTTCTTATGGAGGGCGAACTCTACAAGCGAAGCCACACCGGGATCCTGCAACACTGCATCCCCATCGAACAGGGGAAGCATTTGTTGAGCGATATCCATGGTGGGGTTTGCGGTCACCTTGCCGCACCTAGAACCTTGGTCAAAAACACATTTCGACTGGGCTTCTATTGGCCCACCGCTATAGCCAATGCCGAGCAGATCGTGCGCACCTACAAAGGGTGTCAGTACTACACTCGATGGATTCACCTACCAGCCCAAGCACTCCAGACGATCCCTATCACGTGGCCATTCATGGTCTAGGGGCTCGATCTGGTTGAACCTCTCAAAAAAGCGCTCGGGGGCTACACCCACTTGCTTATCACCATAGACAAGTTTACAAAATAGATAGAGGCTTGGCCAATCTCCGCGATCAAATCTGAGCAGGCCATGCTGTTCTTCCTCGACATCGTCCATCGCTTTGGAGTCCCAAACTCCATAATCACGGACAATGGCACACAGTTCACTGGGAAGAAGTTCCTCCAATTTTGTGATGAACATCACATCCGCGTCGACTGGGCCTCCATAGCACACCCCCGAATGAACGGGCAAGTGGAACGCGCAAACGGCATAGTCCTATAGGGCCTCAAACCTAGGATCTTCAATCGGTTGAACAACTTTGGTGCAGATGGGTCACCGAGCTTCCCTCAATGCTCTAGAGTCTAAGGACGACCCCCAGCCAGGCCACCAGCTACACACCATTCTTCAGGGTCTACGATTATGAAGCCATCCTCCCAACCGACCTCGACTATGGAGCACCAAGGGTTAGGGCATACGACGAACAAGGAGCTGAGGCATCCCTCGAGGACGCCATGGACCAACTGTACGAAGTGCGCGACATCGCCCTCCCCTGCTCGGCCAAGTACCAGTAGGCATTTAGACGATACCATAGTCATCGAGTGTGGGGTCGGGCCTTCAACGTCGAAGACCTGGTTCTTCGCCTCGTCTAGAACAACAAGGATCGCCACAAGCTCTCCCCTCCATAGGAGGGACCGTACGTCATCGCGGAGGTGCTCCAACTAGGCGCCTATAGGCTAAAGACCATCGACGGCAAGGTCTTCACCAATGCCTGGAACATCAAGCAGCTACAACGCTTTTACCCTTAATAAACACACATTTTCTCTCATCAGTTTTGTTATCCAACTACCTGATTTTTCAGTGACATCCTACCCCAGCAACGGCAAGGGGTCAGACCTCACTTAGGGGCTGATATGAGCATTTCTATCCGGCAAACATTTTCTGTGCTCTTCCCCCTCCCCCTTATGTTAGGACCTAGGAGCTAGGTTTATGGGAACAAGCTCTAAGTATAACTGGTTGGACTATGGGATACATATGCCTCAGCGGCTATGGTGTCTTGGCACACTAGCGTAATCAGAATTGGCTCACCCGCACTCCGAGCTCTTATGACCTTAACAAACAAAAAGGGTCGGAATGCACTAACTCTTTGTGCAAAAAGGGGAGAAGAGCTAAGAGACTGTTTGCTACACCGAAATTCAAGAGCTTGTCCATTTGTCACAAGTTTTCTCTGATTGCCCTATCTACCTAACTAAATTCTTGCATATGATGTCCTCATTCTCTATTTCTATAGGAAAAACTTGTCTCAACAGGTAACACAAGTCGATCGGACGGCTTGGCCACGGCCGAGGAACGGGTAGGATGCAAACAGGATCTGGCTCATATCCGGTGAAGGCTTCCTAAACCCATCACTCTTACCATCGAGGTAAAACCAATGCCCAGGTCGATCAAATGGCTCAAAACCACCGCCGAGAGACAGGCACCCTTACTTACTTACTTTACTTATTAATTTTGATACCGAGTATCTGACCCTAGCAATGGCAGGGGGTCAGACATCGCTCAGGGGTTGGTGGGAGTATCTATTTGCTAGACATTCTCTTTGCCTAACCCCTCACGTTTAAAAACTGGAGGTAAGGTGTGCGGGCACAAAACTTTCAGGAAACCTGGTCGGACCGCTAGGACCCTATGCCCTAGCGGCTACGGCGTTTTTGCCCACCCGCACGATCAGAGTCTTTGTCTTCGCACTCCAAACCTTAACCTCCACCTTCTCAGGAAGGGCATGGAGGGGCCTACCTACAGAATCTCCATCAAGGAGAGGCTGTCAGGTCACCCAAATCGATCGAACAGTTTAGGCCGCTACTGAGCGATAGATACAGAAGAATCAGAGGCTCCTGTAGGTTACACCGGCCCCATCACGAATGTCAGACCCGAACCCCACACGGACACATCCGGTAATAACTCCTAGAACCTGTCGCTCGTGCCATCGAGGTAACATTACCAACCCCTACTTTTTCTTTATATATGATCATTCATTCATCCATTTCCATTCATACATTCGTTCATTCAAATCATTCATACATTCATCTCATACATCCAAGCATTGCATATGCAATTATTGCATCGCAACGCTTTTCGTCGCATCACGAAGCGGTAGTCGTCTCATTCGATATGAGAGGCGACCGACCGAGGTTCAAAGGCCAACCCATGAAGGGCTCGAGGCCACCTCGTGTCAAATAGAGCTAGGGGAGAAAAACCGAGATGAGTCCAGCGGCCTTGCCCGACCCCATTCAGAAGCGGACTAGGACATCTCGACCTTTCTCGTTCAATTCTAACCTCGAGCCAAGCCCATAGAATCTCCATCGAGGAGAGGCCAATGGGCCATCTAAGCCTATTGAATGGCTCAGGCATTTGACGAGAGGCGCATTAAGAAGTAGTGGAATACCACATGAGGGGTCTATCGACCTCATCAGCGGATGATGGACCCAGATTCCACTCGAACATGCCTATTAGCGAGCTCACCGAGCACGACAATCGAGCCATTGAGGCAAGTGTCGTTAGCTCAGCCCCTCTGCTAGCAGAAATCGAGGACAGGGTGATGCAAGAAACACGGCCGACCCCTACTGAACCCCGCGGGGCTCGAGGGCTCAAACTGCCCATCCTAGATCGAGAGACCAAGGTTCAAAGGCTGGCTCGTGAAGAACCAAGGCCGCCTCACGCCGAACAAAAGCCAGGGGGGAAACACAGATGATCCCCAGCGGCCTTTGTGTAAGTGCAATCAAGTCCTATTGTGGGTTTTGGCATTGATGACCACCAAATTAGAGGACTAATGAGATTTATCAAGATAACAACAGGGAATCAAAAAATGAGGATGATGTACAGGTTGTAGGTGTCCTAATTACAAAAGGTGGCTAGACCTAGCTTAAAGGAGGTTTAAATTCTTTTATGTTTTGAAATTGAGTTTAGGGAAAGCCATACTATTAAGAGAGATTTTAGGATAGTTGGTCAACTATTGAACCAGATGCTCAAATTCTTAGATTTACATCCTCTCACCCAGTCAAAACAGCTAGCCAAATTTTACCTCACCTTACCTATTTTGGCTAGGGCGGCAGTGCCGGCCTATTAAGAGCGGTAGTGCCGCCCTTAACTGACCATTGGACCCAAGGGGTATTTATACCCTTTAGGCCCAGCCCACAACGGTCATCCACTTTACTTAGTCATTCTGCTCGAAACAGAATAGAACCAAAGCTCACCCTCTCTCCTCTATTGTTGCTCCTTCATCTCTCAAGCAAATCCTTGATTCCAACCATCAAAACTTAAGAGAAAAGGTAGGAAAACTCGATTGGAGAGCAGATCCACTGATTCCCAAAGTCTAAGAGCATTTGGTTTATGTTTGGCTGGTGGTTCTAGAGTTTGTTACTCTTAGAGCTTTCTCCTAGCCGGCTAGGCGTCGCCCTTGGGCTTGCCAACTCATGTGGCAGCCTTGGAAGGTTTGTAACCTCATTCTCAGAGCTAAGAAATCACCTCTCACTTCAAGAGTTCATCCTCTTGATTTGAGAACGAGGGCAAGGCAAGCCTTTGTGGCAAGCCCAAGCCTTTTGTGGCTTCCTCAATAATATGGACTTAGGCAAACCTTTGTGGTGAGCTAAACCATGGGATAAATCTTGTGTCTTGCATGCTTCATCTTGTTTACTTGCTGGTTTAGCTCTTTGGTAGCTGGTGTTAGGGTTTGGTTGCTCAATCCACTCTTGTGTGGAGTTTCTGTGGTATTCAATCTTCGAACTGGATCTTATCTTTCTATTGTAGGATTAAGCAGCTAATGGGGTCAGGTTCATCTCTGTAAAATCTCAGTTGTGTTAGATTTATTTTTGAAGAGTGGCAATGCCGCCCTGCAGTCCAGCAGTGCCGCCCTCTATTCTGACAGAGTTTTGAGTTGAATTTTTATAGGCCTATTCACCCCCCTCTAGGCCTCCTTTATCTTCCTGTAGATCCTACAAGTGGTATCGAAGCGAGGTGTTGCTTCGTATATGCTTCACCGCGTGAAGTATGGAAGAAGGAGGAGGTTCGAGGACCATTCATGATGCAAACGCAAGTGGTGTGCACATCGAGGATGTCAGCAGTAGCAGGGAATGTCCATGTCGACAGCAAGTGATGCCACCATCAAAGAAGCCAAGACCACTGATGCCAAAAGAAGAAAGGCAAGAAAAGAAAGAAAAGCCGCCAAGATTGCAACAAGAGAAGCTAGAGAAAAGAAGAAGGAAGAGCAACGGCTCAAGGACAAGAAGAGAAAAGAAGCTAGAAGAATCACAAGAGAGGCAAGAGTCAAGAGAAGGGCAGCAAGAGCTCAAGAGCAAGAGAAGAATGAGTATGATGCATCATCTAGTGAGCTCTCTAGTAGCTCG
Organism: Miscanthus floridulus; assembly: GCF_019320115.1. Lineage (NCBI taxonomy): Eukaryota > Viridiplantae > Streptophyta > Magnoliopsida > Poales > Poaceae > Miscanthus > Miscanthus floridulus. The sequence continues at coordinate 78,803,518 of NC_089583.1, forward strand.
GATGATGGAGATGATGATGTGTCATACCATGCTTCAAAAGATAGCAAGAAGGTGAAGAGCAAGGACAAGAAGAAGGATAGCAATGACAAGGGCAGCAACAACAACAAGAACAAATAAGCCACCGTATCCTTTAATTATTCTTATTTGTCTAACCATAACAAAATATCCTTTATCAATGTACCTGCAGGCAAGTTGCCTCATTTTGATGGGACAAACTTTGCCAAGTGGAAGCACTTGATGAGTGCCTATCTTGTAGGTCTTCACCCCGGTCTTTGGGAGATTGTGGTGAATGGATTGCAGCCATCGGAAGATCCCAAAGAGCCAACAAATGAGAAGTTAGCTATTGTCCATCTCAATGGCCAAGCCACTAGCATTCTTCTTAGTGCCTTGGATGGAAATGTGTACAACCGAGTGATGAATGTCAATGTTGCAAAGCAGATTTGGGACACTTTGCATCTAGCACATGAAGGTGTTGATAAAGTGAGGAAAGTAAAGATTGATTTGTTGATGGCTAAGCTCAATAGGTTCGTGATTGTTGATGGAGAGGGGCCACAAGAGATGTTTGATAGATTGATGACCTTGGTGGGCAAGATTAGAGGCTATGGATGTGATGAGCTTGATGATCACAAAGTGGTGAAGGTTATGTTGGAAGCCTACTCACCAAGAAATAAGACCATAGTTACCTTGATTAGAGATAAGAAGAAGTTTGAGCACTTCACACTAAATGATGTGCTTGGAAGATTGTTGACATTTGACATGCAAAGAGAAGAAGCCAATGAGAGGAGAAGACTTGGTGAGTTGCAAGCCAAGCTAGAAGGCATAAAAATCAAGGAAGTAGCTCTCAAGGACAATAAATCAAGCAATCCAGGCACCTCCAACAAGGCAAAGGGCAGCAAGCAAGCATCAACAAGTCAGCCCAAGGAAATCAAGTCAACTCCACAAAATGATGATCCAAGTTCATCCTCAAGTGAAGATGAAGATGATGGGGCTAATTACATGAAGATTGATGACATGGCTTTGTTCATGAAGAACTATCACAAGGGGCTAAAAAGGAATGGGTATAAAATAGTGCAAAGAAGGTTTCCAAACAAGAAGAAGAGGACTTGCTATAATTGTGGCAGCACCGAGCATTTCATTGCTAAGTGTCCCTATGAGAAGAAAGACAACAAATACAAGAGGGACAACAATGAAGGCAAGCATGAACACAAAAAGTGATATAAGCAAATGGGAGAGGCACGCATTGGACATGAATGGGACTCAACTAAGGAGTCAAATGATGAGGATGTGAAGGTTGCAACCGTGGCCATTCAAAAGCCATCCTCTACACCAAGGCTCTTCAACAACATGTCCGATGATGATGACCACCACTCCACTCACATTTGTCTTATGGCTAAGGGTGAGAAGGTAAAACAAAGAGCCAAATCTCCTCCACCTCCTAGTGACATCTCTAGTAGTGAACTTAGTGATTCTAGTGATGATGAAACTAGTGATGTTGAGAAATATGCTAAATTGACTAAAAATTTGGATCCTAAGACCAAGCTCTTCATCACAAATCTAATGGAGGAATTAGAAAGTATCAAAGCCGAGCTAGCCGATAGAGATGAAAATCTTGAGGAAACCAAAAAGATGTATATTGGCTACAAGGAAGCTCTTGAGTTAGAGAGGAGTGAGGTGAACTCTTTGAACAAGGCCTCGACCGAAGAACAAAGAGAACATGCTCTCACAAAGAAGGCAAATATTGCACTCAATGACAAGTATTGTGTCTTAGTTGAAAAGCACAACAAACTTAAGGAGCAATATAATCTTCTATGGGAGAGCACCCCACTGTCCTCTAACACAAATGACATTTCTATTCCCTCCACTAGCCAAGGGTGTGGAAAATGCTATAATCTTGACTTAAATATTTATTCCACTAACCTTGCAAACATGGAGGTTATGAAAAAGGAGATTGCTAGGCTCAATGCTATGTTAGGCAAAAGGTACATGGAAGGTAAGAAATCTGCTGGTGGCAAAGTTGAACAACCAAAGAGGCCGCAATACAAAGATGGAAGAAATCCACACATCAAGGATGGGCTTGGGCACACTCATGGAGGTAAAACCAATGGGAGAAAGGTAATCAATAGATATGAGTGTATGCAGTTCATGAGCAAAGGGTAGGAAGGTATAGATAGGTCTACACAGATGGTGGCACAAGGCCAGCCCAGAGCAGCACCGCAGCCTATGGACGACAGTGCCGCTGTGAAGGGCAGCAGTGATGCCCCCCACAGAAAAGGGAAGACCACCTCCTCCTCCTTTGCTCATGTCAAGCCCAAGAAGAAGGTGTCTCATCCTGAGTAGGTTGTCTAGAAACCAAAGAAATCTATCTGGGTCACTCCAAATAGATATGCTTGTCAACCAAAGGCAAAAACACCTCAATAATGTTTGAATTCTAACTTTGTTTTATAGCACAACAGCAAGGGGGGAATGTTTGCCAAGTTTGTTGGAATGGTTAAAAATGTTTATCTTAATGCTTTCATTTGGGTTCCTAAAGTTCTTGTGACTAACGTGTAAGGCCCCAAGAATATTTGGGGACCTCAAACTAGGAACTAAACTTGTGTTGCAGGCATACTCCTCCGGTGGGTCAAGTTGGGTACTTGACAGCGGCTATACAAATCATATGACCGGACAAAGGAGTATGTTCTTATCATACTCCCCAACTACAAACTCAGATGAGAATATCATATTTGGTGACAATTCAAAAAGGGGTGTGATTGGACTTGGTAAAGTAGCTATTACACTTGATCATTCAATTTCAAATGTCTTACATGTTGATTCCTTGAAGTACAATCTGTTGTCCGTCTCTCAATTGTGTGAGATGGGCTACAATTGTCTCTTCACGGATAAGGGTGTGGAAGTCTCTAAGAGGGAGGATTCCTCTATTATCTTTATGGGTCGCCTCAAGAACAAGTTTTACCTAGTTGATTTCAGCAAAAGTAAAGCTAAGCTTGAGACCTGTTTAGTGGCAAAATCTAGCATGAGTTGGCTATGGCATCGCCGACTAGCTCATGTTGGGATGAGAAACTTGGCCAAACTCCTAAAAGACAACCACATCCTTGGACTAACCAATATTCAATTTGAGAAAGACAGAATTTGTAGTGCTTGCCGAGCCAGAAAGCAAGTAGGTGTACCTCACCCACCAAAGAGCATCATGACCACCACACAACCGTTGGAGTTGATTCACATGGATCTCTTTGGACCGGTCACCTACCTGAGCATCAGGGGTAACAAATATGGTCTAGTTATTATTGATGATTATTCCTGTTTCACTTGGGTGTTCTTTGTTTATGATAAGTCCCAGGTGCAAGAGAAAGTCAAGATATTTGTGAGAAGGGCACAAAGGGAGTTTGGTCTTCCTATTAAGAAGATGAGAAGTGACAATGGGACTAAATTCAAGAACACTCTAGTTGAAGAGTTTCTTGACGATGAGGGCATCAAGCATGAGTTTTCAACTCCTTACACCCCTCAACAAAATGGTGTAGTAGAGAGGAAGAACCATACACTTCTTGATATGACAAGGACAATGCTAGATGAGTACAAGATGTCGGGCCTCTTTTGGAGTGACGCCGTCAACACTGCTTGCCATGCCATCAACCGCCTCTACTTACACAAGAAACTCAAGAAGACTTCATATAAGCTTCTAACCGGTAACAAACCAAAGGTGTCATACTTTAGAGTGTTTGGGTGCAAGTGTTTTATACTTAACAAAAGACCCAAAACCTCTAAATTCGCACCTAAAGTTGATAAAGGCATTCTTCTTGGTTATGGATTAAATGAGCATGCCTATCATGTCTTCAACAAAACCATGAGTAGAGTTAAAGTCACGGTAGATGTGACATTTGATGAATCTAATGGCTCTCAAGTGGAGCAAGTTGATTCAAGTGTTGTAGAAAAGGAGGATCCACCATATGAGGCAATCAAACAAATGGCTGTAGGAGACATTAGGCCACAAGAAGATCGAGCCACTGATGATGAGGATCCCCAGGCTGTTGCTGCATAAATTTCCATTGACGTACTCCATCGACAAGGGCAGCACTCACCTGCTAAAAATTAGCAGGGCGGTAGTGCCGCCCCATCCACCTCAGCAGCAGCTCCTTCAACTCCTACTCCACCACTTCATGGGCTAAACTTGGAGCCTGTCTTTGAACAAGAAGAAGCTAAGTCTAGAAGAAGAACAAGGAGGTGTTGAGCATCCAAGGCTATGTCAAACTATACAACGGGATCACCCCATTGACAACATCCTTGGGAGCATTCAAAAGGGGGTAACAACTCATTCACATTTAGCAAATTTTTGTCAATGTTACTCATTTGTTTCCTCTTTGGAACCTCTCAAGGTAGAACAAGCACTTGGAGATCCAGATTGGGTCATGGCCATGCAAGAAGAGCTCAACAACTTCGAGAGAAATCAAGTGTGGAACTTGGTGGAAAGGCCCAATACCAATATCATTGGTACCAAGTGGGTCTTCCACAACAAGCAAGATGAAAATGGCGTGGTGACAAGGAACAAAGCAAGATTTGTGGCCTAAGGCTTCACTTAAGTAGAGGGCTTAGACTTTGAAGAAACATATGCATCGGTGGCAAGACTTAAAGCAATTCGAATGCTTCTAGCCTTTGCTACCCATCATGACTTCAAGCTGTACCAAATGGATGTTAAGAGTGCATTCCTCAATGGCCCAATACAAGAGTTGGTGTATGTGGAGCAGCCACCAGGGTTTGAAGATCCCAAGTTCCCCAACCATGTCTATAAACTCTAAAAGGTGCTCTATGGGCTTAAGCAAGCACCAAGAGCATGGTATGAATGCCTTAAGGAATTCTTGCTCAAACAAGGCTTTGAAATAGGCAAAGCTGACCCTACACTCTTTACTCACAAAGTTGGAAATGATATATTTGTGTGCCAAATATATGTCGATGATATAATATTTGGTAGTACTAACCATGTGTATTGTGAGGAGTTTAGTAGGATCATGACTAAGAGATTTGAGATGTCCATGATGGGTGAGCTGAAGTTCTTCCTTGGATTTCAAATCAAGCAAATGAAGGAAGGGACGTTCATTAGCCAAAACAAGTACACCTATGATATGCTAAAAAAGTTCGACATGGTGAATGCCAAGCCTATCAAAACTCCTATGACAACCAATAGACATCTTGATCTAAATGAAGAAGGGAAAGCCATGGACATCAAGGTATATCGCTCCATGATTGGCTCTCTACTTTACTTATGTGCATCTAGGCCGAACATAATGCTTAGTGTGTGCATGTGTGCTACATTTCAAGCCAACCCGAAAGAGTATCATTTAGTGGCTGTTAAAAGAATCTTGAGATATTTAGTACACACTCCTAACCTTGGCTTGTGGTATCCCAAGGGCTCCAAGTTCAATCTACTTGGCTATTCGGATTCTGACTATGCCGATTGCAAGGTAGATAGAAAAAGCACTTCGGGGACATGTCAATTCCTGGGACGGTCTCTAGTGTCTTGGAGTTCAAAGAAGCAAAATTGTGTAGCCCTTTCCACCACCGAGGCCAAGTATGTTGCAGCCGGTGCATGTTGTGCTCAACTACTTTGGATGAGGCAAATCCTTCATGATTTCAGATGTCAATTCACCAAAATCCCACTCTTGTGTGACAATGAAAGTGCCATAAAGCTTGCAAACAATCCCGTAAGCCACTCAAGAACCAAACATATAGACATCCGACATCACTTCCTGAGAGACCACGAAACCAAAGGAGATATTGAAATTCGTCAAGTGAGCATCAAAAAACAACTAGCCGATATCTTCACTAAGCCTCTCGATGAGTCAAGGTTTTGTGCTTTACGTAGTGAGCTAAGTATACTTGATTTTTGTAACGTGGTTTGAAATATGGCACACCTCGGTTTGACAACCTAGCGACATAGGAAAATGATTTAAAAGGATATTATATTGTGTTTCAAAACCATTTCAAAAGGCCAACTAAGTGTCATGACCATTGTCTGTATTGTTGATTGCTTACTGGTCATGATATTTAGATAATATATATCCATATCTGAGGTAAAGGAGGTCATAAAGTTTCAGCGTAATCCCTGCAAAATTGGCAGGGCGGCAGGGCCACCCATAATGGCCGGCAGTGCCGCCCTCTGAAAACTAGGCCGTTTTCTAACAATTTTGACTGGGTTGTGAAGCCCGTTTTCTTCTATCTATTCCATTCTCTGGCCCCCGACCCAACTCTTTCCTTCTCTCCCAGCTGACGCTGATGCCCATGCTTCTCTCTCTTTCTCTCTCAAGCACACACCGTCACTGTTCCTTGCGGTCTTCCACCCCGGCAGTGCCGCCCCTACAGCTGGCCAAGTCTCCTCGTCGCTGGCCCCCTACAAGAAGCTCCTAGCTTCAAATCCATGGCTAGGGTTTCATATATCTATTTTTAGACTCTGATCATGAAATTGTGATGATGGATAGACATTGTTGGAAGTAGAATTTAACCAGAACGAGAAAGTTGAAAATGAACTAGTGAAGCAACTGAGGGAGGCAGTGCCGGACTCAGGGGGTGGCAGTGCCATCCTACCATGCTGATTCCAAATCCAGCAAAGCTTCTCATGTCATTTTCAAAATTCTTTTTCTTGTTAAAACCTGCTTGCAACTGTTTCTAACTCATTATCTTATACAGTTTCTTATCAAGTCTCATTTAATTGCATAGATGGACCGAGGAAAAAGGAAGGTGATGTCAACTAAGCAAAAGGTCAAGAGAGGCAGGGGACAGGCAAGCTATATTCCTAGTGACAGAAATCTTGATGAAGACCTTGCTGAAGAAGAAAGAATTCAGAGGATGGGAATGACCATTCATGTGTGGCCTGATTCTCCTCTGCACATTTTAGAGTTTGATAGCAGCTACATGAGAGAAAACACTAATGGGTTCAACCTCAATCCTCCCCAAAACAGTGACAATCATACAGTTCTTGATTATTCCATGAGCTAGTAGAAGACAGGTGAAGCTAGAGAGATTGATCCTTACTCCTCTAACAGGTCCAGTGGCATTGATTATAGATTTTGGAATGCTTTCCAATCTGATTTTTATGCCACAGCCATCCTATCTAAGCCAAAGGGCAAGATTAGCAAGATGCAGTACATTGATTTTGGTGACTTGGAGAGCAGGGATGATCATGGGTTTGTTGTAGCCATCAAGACCTGTGACCGCTTTGAGATGATAGATATCATAAGTTTTAGGCATGATTGGAACAGGGAGATTCTTGCACAGTTCCATGCCACTTACTATTGGAATAGGGAAGTGGATGAGCTTCATTGGATGACTGATGGGTGACATTATCGCATTGATTTTGTCACCTTCTATCGTATTCTTGGTTTTGGACACATCCACAGGGGATATGAGAGGATTCATAATGAACGTTGTCTTGAGCCAATGGGAGTAAGCTTCATGTGGGAGAATCAAAATCTTGTAGTTCCTGATTGGTCAAGGACCAAGCTCATGAGCTTCTATTACATCATGAACAATCTTTTTAGGATCACTCTTAACCCCAAAGATAATGCAACAGATTTGAATGGCTACATCACTAAAGTATTGTCTAGGTTTCCCAGTAGTGAAAAGTTTAATGTTCCAAGGTTTATTTGGGTTGAGCTAGCATATGCCATGGATGATGGGAGGAGATCTTTGTCCTATGCTCCTTACCTCATGTTTGTGATTGAGAGAGTGACTGGCATGTGGTTCCCTAAGGATTGTGAGCACACTATTTACAACATCAAAAAGACCCATGGTGGCTTAGGGGGAACTTGGGTCAGCTACTCAGTGCACTTATTTTGGAGGACATGGAGATAGTGGGGTAGCAGGCTTTCACTCTTCTAGAGCTGCACATAGAGATATTCCTGAGCCGTCCAGGGCTAGGGAACAAAAGAAGAAGTCAAAGTGGGGAAAGATGAGTGCATGGATGAAGGCAATCTTTGCTCATTGTGCATATGCTTCATAGACTGCTTATGAGGATAGAATGGAAAACAGGGAAGCAATGAGGCATGCTAGGGAAATGGCAGGGCTACCACCCCTTCCACCAGTGCAGTTACCACCTCAGTTTCCTAACTTGCCTCGCCTTTCTTCCTCTGACGAGGAGCAGGATCAGCCACATAAGCACCATTATGACCAGCCAGATGATCAGCAGTATGGGCACTCATATGAGCCGTTTAGTTAGTACTATGAGTACCCATAGGGGCAGCATTTTGAGTAGCCCCCAAAGGCAGCAGGACCTTGGTGCAGAGATTCACTCCATAGAGCCGATCCATAGGTTCAAGCAGCCTTGTTTCGCAAATATTCTAGGAGACCCGTGTCATCGACGGATCAGCCAGGTCCTTCTACTGTAGCTGGGTCATCTCCGCGACGTTCAGCACCGCTTCACTTCACACACCCACAATCGCAGGACGTGCCCGCGGTCGACTCCGGCAGTGGACAGATGAACTTTTCTTCTTTTCTTCCCTTTTTTGGTACTGATGCAAAGGGGAGAAAATTAGAGGGGGTCAATATATTTCGACCGCACATACCAATGAGTTCTCTGCCGCTGCGGCTTTGTCCTGATCCTATGAGAGTAGTTTGTAGTGGTTGTGAGTTTGACGAGTCGCTCAAAAACTCTATCCTTTGAATTAAGCTACCTTATGACTTAATTTTGCTTTGGATATGGACATGTATTCATGGTTACTGTTTTAGCTTGTCATATTCTGAGTTTAGATTGTTTTATATTCATATGATCTGCTATGGAACCTGATTGCTACCTGACCGATATAGTCAGGATGGCAGTACCACCCTCTGAGGCCGATAGTGCCGCCCTGTGTTGTATCAGCCAGGGTCTTGTGTGCTTGAAGTGATATAACATGTCATATGCATCATATTTATTCCTGTGACACCTTGTTTAGCACCCAACAGCAGGCATGGATGTAGGGGGAGGTTCTCATCACACTTAAAATGTGAATTGTGGCCTTTCATGCCAAATTGAGAATTAAAATCTCTATTCACATATTTAGGGGGAGGCTCCTACACCCATAGTTCAAAAATCTTAGTTTAGATTTCATATCTTTTGTAAGCTCTAATTGGGTTGTCATCAATCACCAAAAAGGGGGGAGATTGTAAGTGCAATCAAGTCCTATTGTGGGTTTTGGCATTGATGACCACCAAATTAGAGGACTAATGAGATTTATCGAGATGACAAGTAGGGAATCGAAAAATGAGGATGATGTATAGGTTGCAGGTGTCCTAATTACAAAAGGTGGCTAGACCTAGCTCAAAGGAGGTTTTAATTCTTTTATGTTTTGAAATTGAGTTTAGGGAAAGCCGTACTATTAAGAGGGATTTTAGGATAGTTGGTCAACTGTTGAACCAGATGCTTAAATTCTTAGATTTATATCCTCTCACCTAGTCAAAACAACCAACCAAATTTCACCTCAACTTACCTGTTTTGGCTAGGGCGACAGTGCC